>NC_092145.1:105669356-105995892 GCF_043159975.1 Macaca nemestrina | reverse complement strand
GTAATCCCAGCTACTTGGGAGGCTGAGGCAGGAGAATCACGTGAACCCGGGAGGTGGAGGTTGTAGTAAGCTGAGATCGCGCCATTGCACTCCAGCCTGGGTGACAGTGCGAGACTTCGTCTCAAAAAAAAAAAAAAAAAAGTTTACAACTATTGGTGTTGGTGGCACAGGTGTATAATCCATGGAACTTGCCTACCTGCCTGCCTTGTCTGCCTGCTGGTTGGTTACCAAACACTGATAAACATGTCATAGTAGGACAATGGAGGGGCAAAGGAATTGCGGCTTTGTGCAGAAGTACGATTGTAATAGACTGTGGGATGCTAGCTGGTCAGGAAGGGAAGAAGGATGGCTGACAAATAAGGAACTGAGTAGAACGTTCAGGTCTCCAAGAGGTTGTACAAATGGGCTTGAAGATAGGACAGAGGGGTGTCTGAGACTGCTTTCAGAAGTCCAAGCAGTTACAGGTCGTTCCCCCATAGGTGTAACCATAGGAATGGGTGGGTGAGTGGCTATGATTGAGTGGAGATCCTTGGAGGTGAAGATGTCAAGGAAGTGGGAAATCTAGATTGTTGGAAGGGTTGTCTGGTGATCTCCAAAGTCACCCAGGTTGTTGGTGGCAGGAGTTGGGTCGAAAGAAAAGCAATGAACCAGGTGCTTCAATAGATGAGGAAAAGTAAGTCATAGATGACAGGCATAGCAGCCTAGTTGGGGCCTCAAAAAGAGCAGGGTTTTTATCCTATCCCTCTCCACACATTTTTTGAGATGGAGTCTCACTCTGTCACCCAGGCTGGAGTGTAGTGGTGCTGTCATAGCTCATTGCAGCCTCAACCTCCTGGGCTCAAGCGATCCTTCTGCCTCAGCCTTCTGAGTAGCTGGGACTACAGGCATTTGCCACTATGCCCCACTAATTTTTTTTTTTTTCAGTAGAGATGAGGGTCTTTCTGTGTTGTCCAGGCTGGTCTTGAACTACTGAGCTCAAACAGTCCTCCCACCTTGGCTTCCCAAAGTGCTGGGATTACAGGTGTGAGCTACCACACCTGGTTTTTTTTTTTTTTGTTTTGTTTTGTTTTTTTCTTTTTAACAAGAGGGAAAAATAGTCTCAGCTTGGCACTGGTGAGTCTGGAGGACTACGTTCTCTACCTACTGACCCCAGGATAAACATGTGCCAGTGAAAACAACCACCACCTTTTGAGAGGCCTGCAAGTGAAGCATTGTCCTTGGGAGAGCCAAGTCTCAAGGCAGGAGCTTGGGGAATTGATCCCAGGGAGAGGTTGTTAGGGGAGTGTTGATCACCCAGGTGGGAGTTTCAGAGAATGTTGTGGGGAGTTTGATGCTACGGCAGAGGAAGGATGAGAGGAGTGAAGTCAGTGGGTGTACAGGGACATCTGTGGGTGACAGTATGGGAGGTATGGGATTAACGAATACAGAGATCTGCTTTTGAGTACTGATAAATTGGTGATTTTAGGCCTAGATGATGTTGGTGGATGCATTGAGGCTCAGAGAGGTTTTAAAAAATTCTTCAAGGTCATATAGCTAGGTAGTTGTTGAGCCAGAGTAAGAATATCTGCTGGTTATAAAATGGTAGCTGTTTTCTCTCTGGAGTTGTTGAAAAAATCTATGAGCAGAGGCTCCTGAGTGCTGGGAGGGATGACTGACTGTACCCCCTTCTCCTTTTTCCCTCCCCACTTCTCTTCTCCCCTCTGAAGCACATTCTTTTTCTCTCCAAGTGGTGTATTTTCTTTCATTGTGTGCTTGTATCCATTGCAGGCACTCAGTTTCGAGGGAAGTTAGGCTGATGGAAATTGTTGAGTAAAATGTCCAGACCTGGTTCATTCCAAACCTCACATTTTTGTTGTTGTTGTTGTTGCAACATGAGTACTTCAGAAGAAAGGAGACTGGAGGTCTGTTTTGTGTTTATTTATACTGTTTATTTAAATTTGACCCATTCACATTTGTTATGAGACGTTTATGTCTGGTCAGATTTCTACTGTCTTATTTTTTATTTATTTATTTTTTTGAGACGCAGTCTCGCCCTGTCACCCAGGCTGGAGTGCAATGGTGTGATCTCAGCTCACTGCAACCTCCGCCTCCTGGGTTCAAGCGATTCTCCTGCCTCAGCCTCCTAAGTAGCTGGGATTACAGGTGCCTGCCACCATACCCAGTTAATTTTTGTATTTTTAGTGCAGACAGGGTTTCACCATGTTGGCCAGGCTGGTCTCGAACTCCTGATCTCGTGATGCGCCCACCTCAGCCTTCCAAAGTGCTGGGATTACAGGTGTGAGCCACCATGCACGGCCCTGTACCATCTTATTTTATATTTATTGTTTATTTTGTTTCCTCTTATTCCCTTATTTATGCTTTGCTAACTTGATGAAGTTTTTAAACAATTCTCCATCGGTAATTAAAGTTATGTTGGTAATTGTATTCATATTTATATCAAACATAATTAATTCTGTATTTCTCTATCACTTTACCAAAGTTAAATAATGACTATTTTGTAACCTACCCTTTCAAAATGAAACCTTTAGCATGCTTTCATGCTTTTGCTTTTCCAACCCCCATTACTTGATTTCTGGATTTTGTTGAAATCATTTGATATTTCAGTTCTGAACTATTTCCTTATGATATGCTTCTTGGATTTTAAGAATCCTTTTTTTTGTTTGTTTGTTTTTTTGAGACAGGGTCTCACTCTGTCGGCCAGGCTAGAGTGTAGTGGTGTGATCATGGCTCACTGCAACGTCTGCCTCCTGGGCTCAAGTGATCTTCCTGCCTCATCCTCCTGAGTACCTGGGACAACAGGCATGTGCCATCACACCTGGCTAATTTTTTTTGGTGACAGAGTCTTGGTCTGTCGCCCAGGCTGGAGTGCAGTGGTGTGATCTTGGCTCACCACAACCTCCACCTCCTGGGTTCACTCAATTCTCCTGCCTCAGCCTCTCGAGTAGCTGGGATTACAGGCGTGTGCCAACACACCCAGCTAATTTTTGTATTTTTAGTAGAGACAAGGTTTCACCACGTTGGGCAGGCTGGTCTCAAACTCGTGACCTCAAGTGATCCATCCACCTTGGTCTCCCAAAGTGCTGGGATTACAGGCGCGAGTCACCGCACCTGGCCCCCAGCTGATTTTTGCATTTTTTTGTAGAGACGGGGTTTCACCATGTTGCCCAGGCTGGTCTTGAACTACTGAGCTTAAATGATCCACTTACCTCGGCCTCCCAAAGTGCTGGGATTATAGGCGTGAGCCGCTGCGGCTGGCCCTTAGAATCCTTTCTTAATATATCTTCCAGTTCTTAGCCACATGAGAGCTTGCTTGTTTACATTCAGTGATTTTCTTTTCTTTCTTTCTTTTTTTTTTTTTTTTGAGATGGAGTCTCACTGTGCTGTCCAGACTGGAGTGCAGTGACACCATCTCGGCTCATTGCAGCCTCCACCTCCCGGATTCAAGAGATTCTCCTGCCTCAGTCTCCTGAGTAGCTGGGATTACAGTTGTGTGCCATCACGCCTGGCTAATTTTTGTATTTTTAGTAGAGATGGGTTTCACCATGTTGGCCAGACTGGTCTTGAACTTCTGAGCTCAAGTGATCTACCCACCTTGGCCTCCCGAAGTGCAGGGATTGTAGCTGTGAGCCATCACTCCTGGCCTCAGTGATAAGTTTGAGTAGATTTCCTGCCCACCACTATTTGTTTCCTTTTGCTTGGGATCTTTATTCTGATTTAATTTTTATTTTGCCAGTAGTTTTATCCAAAAGGAAACACAGGGCCAGGCGTGGTGGCTCATGCCTGTAATCCGAGCACTTTGGGAGGCTGAGGCGAGCCAATGACTTGAGGCCGGGAGTTTGAGACCAGCCTGGCCAACATGGCAAAACCCCATCTTTTGTAAAAATACAAAAATTAGCCAGGCACAGTGGTGCACACCTGTAATCCCAGCTACTCCGGAGGCTGAGGCAGGAGATTTCCTTGAACCCAGGGAGGTGGAGGTTGTAGTGAGCTGAGGTGGCACCACTGCACTCCAGCCTGGGTGACAGAGCAAGACTCTGTCTCAAAAAAAAAAAAAAAAAGAAAGAAAAGAAAAAAAGACAGGTGGTAATCTTTGCTCACCTGAAAATGTCTTTTTGTTACCTTCACATAGTAAGTGTGATCTATTGGTTAGAATTTTCTCTCTTTATCTTTGGAGTTCAGAAATTTCATCAGGATATGTTCAGGGTATGTCTTTTTGGTTGTTAATCTTTTTTTTTTTCTTTTCTTTTTTTTTTTTTTTTTTTTTTGAGGCAGGGTCTCTGTTGTCCAGGCTGGAGTGCAGTGGTGCCATCGTAGCTCACTGTAACTTTGAACTCCTGGGATCAACCCGTCCTCCTGCCTCAGCTTCCTGAGAGCTAGGTGCGCGCCGCCATACTGGGCCAATTAAAAATTTTTTTTTGTATAGACGAGGTCTCACTATGTTGCCTGGATTAGTCTCAAACTCCTGGTGTCAAGCGATCCTCCCACTTCAGCCTCCCAAAATGCTGGGATGACAGGGTGAGCCATGGCGCCCAGCCTTGGTTGTTAATCTTGTTGCTACCTGTTTCTGTCCAATCTGAAACCTCAAGCCTATGTTCAACTTAAGGAACTTTCATCTGTTATTTCAGAAAATTATTGCTTCTCCATTTGTACCCTTTTCTCTTTCAGGAACTCCTGTTGTTTAGATTTTAGCTTTCTTGGCTCTATTGTCCATTTTTTCTTTTATATTTTTGCTCATCATTTCCATTTCTTTGAATTTTTGCTCTAAGTAAGCTCCCTCCTTTGGTCTTCTAGCTTATTAATTTGATTGTTAGTGATGTCTTTTTTGTTTTTCACTATTTCTATTGAATTTTTTTTAAGAGACAGAGTCTCACTATGTTGCCTAGGCTGTTCTCGAACTCCTAGGGTCAAGTGATCCTCTTGCCTCAGCCTCCCAGCTAGCAACAGGCAGGTGCCAATGTGCCCAGCTTCCGTTTTGACTGTTAGAGCAGTCTGTTTTTGTGTATTTTTTTTTTTTTTTTTTTTTTTTTTGAGACGGAGTCTCGCTCTGTCGCCCAGGCTGGAGTGCAGTGGCCGGGTCTCAGCTCACTGCAAGCTCCGCCTCCCGGGTTCACGCCATTCTCCTGCCTCAGCCTCCGGAGTAGCTGGGACTACAGGCGCCCGCCACCTCGCCCGGCTAGTTTTTTGTATTTTTAGTAGAGACGGGGTTTCACCATGTTAGCCAGGATGGTCTCGATCTCCTGACCTTGTGATCCGCCCGTCTCGGCCTCCCAAAGTGCTGGGATTACAGGCGTGAGCCACCGCGCCCGGCCAGTTTTTGTGTATTTTTTTTGAGAAATGGAGTCTTGCTATGTTGCCCAGGCTGGATTAGAACTCCTGGGCTCAAGGGATCCTCCTACCTTAACCTCCCATGTAGCTGGGACTACAGGCATGTGCCACTGCACCTGGCTTTTGAATTTTTATTCAGTGTCAAGTTTTGGGAAATCTTTTTTTCTCACACAGTTCCTTTGAAGTATCTTCTTGATTCTCCTTAAGAATTTGCAGTAGCTCGAGACTAGCCTGGCTAACATGGCAAAACCCCGTCTCTACTAAAAATATAAAAATTCGTATTTTTGTATATGAATTTGGGAGGCTGAGGCAGGAGAGTCGCTTGAACCTGGGAGACAGAGGTTGCAGTGAGCCCAGATCATACCACTGCACTCCATCCTGGGCAATAGAGCAAGGGTCGGTCTCAAAAAAAAAAAAAAAGAATTTGCAGTAGAATTTAAGTTCTGTTTCCTACATTAACTCTGCAGTGGGAGTCAACTGATGTGATTGTGGAGCCTGTTCTCTGTGTGGTATTCTTGAGCTGCTCATATAATATATTTGTTTGTATATATCCTGACCTTCTAGAAACTCCTGTCTCTGTAGGAATTCCTTGAGCCCCTGTGAAGGTGGTAAGAATTAAAGGGAGCCATTCTTTCTAACAGGCCAACTGTGAACGGGATGAGAGATGGGACTTCTTATTGAAGAAGGGGAGAGGCCTCATAAGTTCCTGGGCTTTGCTAAGTCATGATTGGAGAAGTGGTAGATCTCTCCTTTTTGTATCTGAGGGAGGCGGCAGCATTTTGGCTGCGTGGGTCAAGTCCCTTTGGAGGCAATGGCCTGAGCAGGGTCAGCAGGAAGGGACAGTTGTTTCCCTACATACTGAGGGCATCTGCCTGGGCTTAGTGGGCTGGGACTCCTTAGATTACCTTCTCATGCTGCCAACTCCCTCACCTCAGCCTGGCACTTAAAAAAACTCCCTCACCTCAGCCTGGCACTTGTTGAGTTGCCCCCAGTAGGAAGCTCTGGCTGGGGGAAAGAGGAGTCACAAGCACACATTCAGGTTACTCTCTGTACAGAATTCGTCTCAGAATTATTTGAGTTTGCAATGAAATAATGTTGCAAACATTATATCCAGTACTTCCTCCAATACTATTGCTGCCATCCGCATCTCTTGTCTTGTGCTGGATCTAGACAGACATGGTATCTGAGGCTTCGTAGCTAGGTTCCCAGTGTGGCCTGGCCTTGATTCGGGTGTCAACAAATATCGAGTAGGTAGATGACGGCTCTTTTCTTTTTTTTCTTTTGTAGAAAATAAAAAGCCAAGTGAAGGTTCCAAGGGCCACAGGAAGATAAGTTGGCCCTGCCCTCAGGTAAGGCATGCCTGTTGTTGATGGGAAGGTCAAGAGCAGGTTGCTTGTCCCGGGAGAGGCCCACTAAACCCAGTAAATATTGGGTGACTCTGGACAGAGTGCCACATTGGAGTCAGTGGATCTGGCTTTCCCTCCCTTTCTGGGTGGCCACAGCAGAGAATCAGCAGCATTTTTCCCAAGCCATATGCAGCTTCGTGCTTGATTTACCTTGGTAGGGATTATCATTATCCCCATGTTTTAGTTGAGAAAACTGTCAGTGAGAAAGTTCCTAGGTTCAAGGTAACACAACTGGGATTTGAGACTGTCTGATTCTCAAGTCCCTGTTTCTTATGGAGAAGAGGGAGGCCAAAACATCATCTTTGGTTCCCGGATCTCCTGGTCCTGCTGGGAAAGGTGTGGGTAAGTAAGGCTTGGGAAAGAGCAAGGAGAAGAAGGTATAGGCCAGAGAATGCTTGGGTTCTCACAGTTTAGCGTGGGTGAAGCTCTCAAACTTTAACCAGTCCTCTAGAATCACCTGGAGGATGGGGGAAAACATCGATTGCTGGGCCCCACCTCAGAGTTTCTGATTCAGTAGGTCTGGCATGGCATCCGATGATTTGTATTTCTTCTAGCAAGCTCCCAGGTGCTGCTGCTACTGCTGGTCTGAGGACCACTCTTTTGAGAGTCACTTGTCTGGAAAGGTTTTCCCTGGGCCTTGGGAAACCTTCCCAGCTGCCCTTCCCGGCTATGGGAGAGAGGAGCTCTACCAGCCAGACAGGCAGATCTTTGGGGATGGAACCCTTTTTGCCTACCTCTCCTTTCTTTGTCCCCACAACTACACTTCTCTGAGAAGCTTTAACTCCTGCTGCTCACCTTGGGAGTGGGAGGATGAGAGGATTGAGAGATAGAAGGGGCATTTATGAGGGGATATTGTCTTCCTTCTAGGGCTTCTTGCTGCCTTTTTGAGGTGATTTCCATGGGTTCATTACCTCTGTTTTTTTTTTCTCTTATGTGGTGGCCAGACTGCAAAGCAAAATGGGAAGAAAGCAACCTCCAAAGTGCCCTCTGTACCTCATTTTGTTCACCCCAATGATCATGCCAATCGAGAGACTGAATTAAAGAAGAAGAGGGTAAGCTTTTTGCCTTGGTGGGGAGAGAGAGGGCCTGCCTTGAATGCCAGGTCTGCAGAAATGTTGAATGGAAGGGCAAAGGCAAGAGTTGTTAGGGTTGTTGAGCCTATTTGTGGAAGCCGGGAGAGAGGGAGGTTACCATGATACTGGATTTATGTCTCCATTTGCTCACCACCCAGTCCATTGCTGTCCGGCTTATGTTTCCACTGCTCTGCTGACACTACCCCTGCTGGCCTCATCAGCGCCTTCCCTGACATCACATTCATGGATAGTGTTCTTCCCTCATCTTATCAGAATGCTTATCAGCATTTGAGGCCATGCTTTCTTTGAAGCACGTGGACTTTCTTGTCATCTCACTCACCTGGATGTCTTTCTTCTTCTTTGACTAGCCACTGACAGTCTCTTTTGCCACTTTTTCCTCTTTCTTATCCTTTTTTTTTTGAGACAGAGTTTCACTTTGTTGCCCCGGCTGGAGTGCAATGGTGTGATCTCGGCTCACTGCAACCTTTACCACCCGGGTTCAAGCGATTCTCCTGCCTCAGCCTCCTGAGTAGCTGGGATTACTGGTGCACACCACTGCGCCCGGCTAATTTTGTGTTTTTAGTAGAGATGGGGTTTCACCATGTTGGTCAGGCTGGTCTTGAACTCCTGACCTTAGGTAATCCACCTGCCTTGGCCTCCCAAAGTGCTGAGATTACAGGCGTGAGCCACCCTGCCCGGCCTTCTTCCTTATCTTTAAATGATGAAGCGTCCCAAGACCTTGACTTCTTTCCATCTCTGGTCTTAAGTGGTTCCACCTGCCTAGTATACATTCTCTCTCTGCTTTTTATACTCTTTTTATTTTTCTCTGCCACTCTTCCCTTCATCTCTCTTTTTCTTCTTCTCAAACCCTCATTTCCTGCTGTCATATCTTCCCTCTCCCTGGACCCTGCTCCTCCCACCTCTGCCATGTCGTGCCATTTCCTCTGTCTGTCACCCATCCCTCCCTTAGGCTGCAGACCCAGTCAGCTCCAGTCCCAGTGTGTGTTCACTTGTTAGGTTGAGGAGATGAGGGAGAAGCAACAAGCTGCCCGGGAGCATGAAAGACAAAAACGCAGGACCATCGAGAGCTACTGTCAGGATGTCCTAAGACGCCAGGAGGAGTTTGAGCGTAAGGTACGAGTGCAGTCCTTGCCCCTGGGTAGGTTTGCTCAAAGCATCTTTTGCCGTTTTTCTGTGAAAGGGAAGAAGGAAGGGTGTGAAGTTGTTGGAGGGGAACAAGGGAATCAGTGTAGAGACGATGGAAAACCGTGGGGATGGTCAAAGGGAGGAAGGGAGGGATAGAGGGAGATAAAGGGCCATTTTGAGCCTTACCTGTGACTGGACACCCCTGGAGAGCTCCTCTCTCCCAAGGTTGAGCCTAAAGACTGGGGCTGGTGGTGGGATCGGGGGCCGGGAGAGTTACATGTGACCAGGGGACGGGGTTGGGGCAGAGGGAGCGAGAGTATGAGGAGAGGATTGAGAGACAGAGAGGAGCATATGTGAGGGAATGTTGTCTTCCTTCTGGGGCTTCTTGCTGCCTTTTTGGCAGATGTTCTTGTCTCACACACAGAATACACACTTGCCAGCTCATACTCCCTTTTCTGACATGCAGTGTGTATGCCTCCCCCATCCTATGTCCCTCATAGATTGTTTTTTTCACACCTCCCTCTTCCATCCCTCCCTTTCACACCCATGTGCACACTCAGGTCTCCACCTGGTGCTTGAGCACAGGCATACACATAGGCACACACATGAACCATGGGGTTCTGTCCATTTTTCTTCCAGTTCCCAGCTTTATTGGTTAGTCAAAGCTACTTTTTAGTGGCCTGAGACTCCCATGATTTTTTTTTAAATTATTATTTTACTTTAAGTTCTAGGGTACATGTGCACAACGTGCAGGTTTGTTACATATGTGTCCATGTGCCATGTTAGTGTGCTGTACCCATTAACTCGTCATTCAGGTGTATCTCCTAATGCTATCCCTCCCCCCTCCCCCCACCCCATGACAGGCTCTGGTGTGTGATGTTCCCCTTCCTGTGTCCGAGTGTTCTCATTGTTCAATTCCCACCTATGAGTGAGAACATGCGGTGTTTGGTTTTCTGTCCTTGCGGTAGTTTGCTGAGAATGATGGTTTCCAGCTTCATCCATGTCCCTACAAAGGACATGAACTCACCCTTTTTTATGGCTGCATAGTATTCCATGGTGTATATGTGCCACATTTTCTTAATCCAGTCTATCATTGATGGACATTTGGGTTGGTTCCAAGTCTTTGCTATTGTGAATAGTGCTGCAGTAAACATAGGTGTGCCTGTGTCTTTATAGTAACATTATTTATAATCCTTTGGATATATACCCAGTAATGGGATGGCTGGGTCAAATGGTATTTCTAGTTGTAGATCCTTGAGGAATCGCCACACTGTCTTCCACAATGGTTGAACTAGTTTACAGTCCCACCAACAGTGTAAAAGTGTTCCTATTTCTCCACATCCTCTCCAGCACCTGTTGTTTCCTGACTTTTTAATGATCGCCATTCTAACTGATGTGAGATGGTATCTCATTGCGGTTTTGATTTGCATTTCTCTGATGGCCAGGACTCACATGATTTTTTAAGCCTCCTATAGTTTCCAAAGCCCTGCTTCTCTTTCTCTCTCTCTCCCCCTCCTCCCCTGGACCATTCTCTTTTTTTTCTCCTTTAGGAGGAAGTTTTGCAGGAATTAAATATGTTTCCTCAGCTGGATGACGAGGCCACAAGGAAGGCTTATTACAAGGAGTTCCGTAAGGTACAGGGTTCCATTTCTTCAGGCTTTCGGGGGAGGGTTCCAGTCCAGCCTCATTTCCTCTCCATTTCTGTTTTTTCCTGACTGAGATGGAGACTTTTTGTTTCACGGGACTGCGTCACTGCTACCCTATCCTTTCCCTGCCCTTATCCCCTGGTCCTCTGCCCTGCAGGTGGTGGAATACTCTGATGTGATTCTGGAAGTCCTGGATGCCAGAGACCCATTAGGCTGCCGCTGCTTCCAAATGGAGGAGGCTGTCCTGCGAGCACAAGGCAACAAGAAGCTGGTCCTGGTCTTGAACAAGATTGGTGGGTGTTAGGCAGGATTGGGTGTGACAGGGAAGGTGGGCAGGTCATCTTTAACGTCTAGCTTGGACCAGACACTGAACCCAGCAACTCAGTGATACTCATAATAGTCATTTAAAGTAGAAATTTTTGTTCTGATTTTCAAAGCCCGTATCACAGAGTATAGTACAAGTTAGGTGTGGAGTCCAAGCCTGTCTGCCTTTCAGTCTCCTATTCTTGCCATTTTGAGCCTTCTCTGTGATTGGACAACCTTGGAGAGTTCCTCCTCCCTCATACTGGAACTCACAGACTGGGGCAGAGGAGCACATGGGCTCAGGAGTCACTCAGGTCTGGGGCTCGGCCCCTCACCTGTCCTGATTCTTTTCTCTGAGACACTGAATAAGTCATGCCACCTCCAAGAGCTCCCGTTTCTCTAGCTGTAAAATGGGCCATGAGTATCCCAACCTCACAGAGAAGTAATGATAAAATGCTTGGTACATGGTGGTCAGTACTTCACACATGATAGCCATTCTTGTTAGGGTTATCTTTGACATTTGGCCCAACCTAGAATGACCCAGAGAGGGGATAGGAAACAATATTTAGGAGGCCTCTGATGCTCCTGACGCTGTTTTGGAAAGAGAACGTTTGGGACCAGAAAGCTAGTTTGTCCATTCCCTGAGGGAACAGAGGCCCCCTCAGGGAGGGTTAACGCAACCCATAGACCAGACTGTTCTTTCTAACTCCAACCTGCGGACTGGATGGGAATGACAGGGCCATTCGAGAGACCTGTTGATGGTAGGTGGGCCTAGCTTTGGGTATGGGTGGAGGTGTCTTTGGAGGGAACCATGGAGGTGTTGTTCTGCTTACCAGCCCCGTCTGTTCCTATATTTACCCCAGACCTGGTCCCCAAGGAGGTTGTGGAGAAATGGCTGGATTACCTTCGCAATGAGTTGCCAACTGTGGCTTTCAAGGCCAGTACCCAGCATCAGGTCAAAAACCTGGTAAGCCTGGGGCTAGGGTCATCTAGCCGCTTTCAGGGTAGTTTGGGGCCAGAGTTGGGGGGAGTTGTGACTTGGACTGGAACCTCCAGCCCTTTAGTATTAGAACTGGGCCTTCAACTTTGAGCTTTTTGCTCCACCAAGAGACTTTTTTTTCTTTTTGTTTTTTTTGAGACGGAGTTTCACTTTTGTTGCCCAGGTTGGAGTGCAATGGCGCGATCTCGGCTCACTGCAACCTCCACCTCCTGGGTTCAAATGACTCTCCTGCCTCAGCCTCCCAAGTAGCTGGGATTATAAGCACGCGTCACCATGCCTTGCTAATTTTTGTATTTTTAGTAGAGATGGGGTTTCACCATGTTGACCAGGCTTGTCTTGAACTCCTGACTTCAGGTGATCCACCTGCCTTGGCCTCCCAATGTGCTGGGATTACAGGCATGAGCCACCATGCCTGGCTGGTGACTTCTTAATATTAGTTTCACTTCACTTCTTCCTATATTATCACTCTTCAGGAAACATTTCTTTTTTTTTCAGTTGTAAGGATAAAACATAATGTCTATGGAGAATTTGTAAAATACAGTTAACTACTTGTTTATTTATTTATTTATTTATTTGAGACAGAGTCTCACTCTGTCACCCGGGCTGGAGTGCAATGGCGTGATCTTGGCTCACCGCAACCGCTGCCCCCACCAGGTTCAAGCAATTCTTCTGCCTCAGCCTCCTGAGTAGCTGGGACTATAGGCGCGTGCCACCATGCCCGGCTAATTTTTGTATTTTTTGTAGAGATGGGGTTTCGTCATGTTGGCCAGGTTGGGCTCAAGCTCCTGACCTCAGGTGATCTACCCACCTTGGCCTCTCAAACTGCTGGGATTACAGGCCACTGCTCCCAGTCTAACTTTATTTTTTATTTTTTGAGACAAAGTCTCACTTTGTCACCCAGGCTGGAGTGCAGTGGCACTATCTCGGCCCACTGCAATCTCTGCTTCCTGGGTTCAAGTGATTCTTGTGCCTCAGCCTCCAGAGTAGCTAGGATTGTGGCTAAGTTTTGTATTTTTTTTTTTTTTTTTTTTTCTGGAGACAGAGTCTCGCTCTGTCGCCCAGGCTGGAGTGCAGTGGCCGGATCTCGGCTCACTGCAAGCTCCGTCTCCTGGGTTCACGCCATTCTCCTGCCTCAGCCTCCCGAGTAGCTGGGACTACAGGCGCCCGCCACCTCGCCCGGCTAGTTTTTTGTATTTTTTAGTAGAGACGGGGTTTCACTGTGTTAGCCAGGATGGTCTCGATCTCCTGACCTCGTGATCCGCCCGTCTCGGCCTCCCAAAGTGCTGGGATTACAGGCTTGAGCCACCGCGCCCGGCCTTATTTTTTTTTTTTTTTAGTAGAGATGGGGTTTCACCATGTTGGCCAGGCTGGTCTCGAACTCCTGACCTCAGGTGATCCACCAGCCTTGGCCTCCCAACATGCTAGGATTGTAGGTGTGAGCCACTGTGCACAACCAACTACTTGTTAACTTTAAAAAATACATATACCTCCAGTCATTTTTCTCTTTGAAACAAATCACAGTTCTTACCAGTTATATCATTAATAGAGAAATATGTATTCATTGTAAAATATTAATACAGAAACTGATTGCTTCTGGGAGAGAAATTGGATACTAAGGGACATTTTTTTCAATTTTGCATTGGATGTTAAACTTATTAAAAAATAAAGTAGAGGCCGGGCGCGGTGGCTCAAGCCTGTAATCCCAGCACTTTGGGAGGCCGAGACGGGTGGATCACGAGGTCAGGAGATCGAGACCATCCTGGCTAACACGGTGAAACCCCGTCTCTACTAAAAAAAATACAAAAAAATAGCCGGGCGAGGTGGTGGGCGCCTGTAGTCCCAGCTACTCGGGAGGCTGAGGCAGGAGAATGGCGTGAACCCGGGAGGCGGAGCTTGCAGTGAGCCGAGATCCGGCCACTGCACTCCAGCCTGGGCGACAGAGCGAGACTCCGTCTCAAAAAAAAAAAAATAAAAAAAAATAAAGTAGAAAAAATAAAATTAACTACAGATAAAGCTTAAATACCTTTTCACCAGTCTCCCTAATTCTAGTCTCTTTATTCATGCCCAGAGGTAACTACCATTGACAGTTTGGTATGTATTCTTCCAGACTTTATTTTAGATACAGGGTCTCAATTGGTCATCCAGGCCTCAGTGCAGTGGTGTGATGATAGCTCATTGAAGTCTCAAACTCCTAGGCTCAAGACATCCTCCTGCCTCAGCCTCCTGAGTACCTTGGACTATAGGTGCATGCCTCCATGCCAGGCTAATTTTTATCTTTTATATTTTTGTAGAGATGGGGGTCTTGCTTTGTTGACCACTCTGGTCTCAAACTCCTGGCCTCAAGTGACCCTCCCATCTCAGCCTTCCAAAGTGTGGAGATTACAGGCGTAAGCCACTGCACTCGGCCTTCTTCCAAACGTTATTCTGTGCTTTGGATATACATAGAAGTGTATATATAAAGAGGGAATACTGTTTGGAAGTATTATGTATATCATTCTGTGGCTTAGTTTTTTTTCTCTTGGACATCTTTCTATAGACATGTGCCTTTTTGATGCTGAATACAATTAGTTTCCAGTTTTTTATCGTTATAACCTGGGCTTCTGCAAATACCCTTGCATGTGTCTCCTTGGCACATGGGCAGGTGTGTGTTTGTAGGTGAGGTAGAGAAAGGGAGTGGCTGGGTCATAGCCTTTCTGCATTTTACCTTTACCTATACACTGATGAATCGCCCTCCATGATGGCTGTACCAATTTATACTCCCACCAGTGGGGTAGATGAATGCGTGAGAGGGCCTCTTTTCCTGCACCCTTGGCAACATTTGATAGCATTAAACTGTTAAACTTTTCAGAAACATGATACCTTATTTACATTTTCTTGGCCTTTTTAAAATTTTCACTTTAATTTTTTTTGAGATGGAGTTTCGCTCTTGTTGCCCAGGCCGGAGTGGAATGGCACGATCTCGGCTCACTGCAACTTCTGCCTCCCAGGTTCAAGCAATTCTCTTCCCTCAGCCTCCCAAGTAGCTGGGATGACAGGCATGCGCCACCACGCTTGGCTAATTTTGTATTTTTAGTAGAGACAGGGTTTCACCATGTTGGTCAGGCTGATCTTGAACTCCTGACCTCAAGTGATCCACGCTTCAGCTTCCCAAAGTGCTGGGATTACAGGTGTGAGCCACCATGCCCAGCTTCTTGGCCTTTTTGATGGCAAAAATAGAAGCTGCTGCCTTTTCTTTTCTTTCTTTTTTTTTTTCTTTTTTCTTTTTTGAGGTGACGTCTCACTATCGCCCAGGCTGGTGTGCACTGGTGCAGTCTTGGGTCACTGCAAACCTCTGCCTCCTGGGTTCAAGCGATTTTCCTGCCTCAGCCTCCCAAGTAGCTGGGATTACAGGCGCATGCCACCATGCCCAGCTAATTTTTGTATTTTTAGAGACGTGGTTTTGCCATGTTGGCCAGGCTGGTCTTAAACTTGTGACCTCAAGTGATCCGTCTGCCTTGGCCTCCCAAAGTGCTGGATTACAGGCATGAGCCATAGCACCCGGCCAGAAGTCACTTTTTCTTTTTTTTTTTTTTTTTTGAGACGGAGTCTCGCTCTGTCGCCCAGGCTGAAGTGCAGTGGCCGGATCTCGGCTCACTACAAGCTCCGCCTCCTGGGTTTACACCATTCTCCTGCCTCAGCCTCCCGAGTAGCTGGGACTACAGGCGCCCGCCACCTCGCCCGGCTAGTTTTTTGTACTTTTTAGTAGAGACGGGGTTTCACCGTGTTAGCCAGGATGGTCTCGATCTCCTGACCTCGTGATCCGCCCGTCTCGGCCTCCCAAAGTGCTGGGATTACAAGCTTGAGCCACCGCGCCCGGCCCAGAAGTCACTTTTTCTAACAGCTGTATTTCATTTGTATTCCACTTTTAGGATATAGCTTTTTAACCTCTTTCTTATTGGTGGATATATAGGCTAGTTCCAATTTTGTGATATTGGAAACAATTCTGTGGCTGGGCGCGGTGCCTCACGCCTGTAATCCCAGCACCTTGGGAGGCCAAGGTGGGCAGACTGCTTGATGCCAGGAGTTTGAGACCAGCCTGACCAACATGGCGAAACCCTGTCTCTACTAAAAATACAAAAATTAGCCGGGTGTGGTGGTGCGTGCCTGTAGTCCCAGCTACTCGGAAGGTTGAGGCATGAGAATCGTTTGAACCCAGGAGGTGGACGTTGCAGTGAGCCAAGATTGTGCCACCACACTCCTGCCTGGGTGACAGAGTAAGACTCTGTCTCAAAGAAAAAAAGTAAGGGAAGAGGAGGGAGGAAATTCTGGGCAGAGGAGGTGGCATCAGGAGTAAAGAGGTGGCATCAGGAGTAAAGGTTGGGATGGCCTTGTCATGTGTGAGGAATTGAGGGAGGGTAGGCTGTGGGCCAGGCTCCCGCTCATCCCTGCGTAGGCAGGGAGGGTGGGCATCCCTGTTGTGCACACAGGGCCTGGAGAAGGGAAGCAGGCTTTGCTGGACATAGGCCTGTGAGAAGTAGACCTGGAGCTCAAACCTGCCCTATCTAGAGCCAGGATGCCATCCGGCCACTGCCAAGGGAGGCAAGTGACATGTGTCCAGGCAGAGGCAGGGGCAGAGAAGACTGGCGACACAAAGACAGTGGAGGGGAATGGGGAAGTGACACGTGTTCAAGATCTGTGTGAGAAGCCTTCAGTTTCAGGCTGAGGAGCTCAGTGATCATAGGGAGGCCCTGAAAGTTAAATCTGGGCTCAGACCTCATCTACCACCTGATGTCTCTTTAATATTCATTTTTCTTTTCCAGAATCGTTGCAGCGTACCAGTAGATCAGGCCTCTGAGTCACTGCTGAAAAGCAAAGCCTGCTTTGGAGCTGAAAACCTCATGAGGGTTCTGGGGAACTATTGCCGCCTTGGGGAAGTGCGCACCCACATTCGTGTGGGTGTTGTGGGTAAGACCTGCTGGGTGGTCATGGGGCCCAGGCTTCTTTCTTGGGCGGACACTTCACTGGGGGAAAGGATCCTGGGAGCTTCGTTGTCTTTTAGGGGAAGAGAGGAGTGGTTCAGGAAGGGTTTCATGACTTGTAACTTGGATGGGTGGGCATCACTGTGTATTGAATATTAGATCCATGGAGCAAATGCAGGGTGCCAGGCTTGGAGTTGGCACTATCTCATCCTATCAGAGCTGTGGGAGGGTGGGGTGACCATCTACCTTTTACAGATGAGAATTCTGAGTGAGGCCCAGAGAAGGACAAAGGGACTTTTGTTGCCCAGCCTTGTGCAAGACAAGGCAGAGCTGAGGATCAAACCTAGGCCTTTCTGGAACACAGGTTCCTGAGGGAGGAATGATGGGAATGGAGTAGGGAAATTGAGAGAGGCAGAGATAGATGACCAGAGAGAGAATGTGAAGCCACGTGAGAAAGACATTGGAGAGAGAGCTAGACACTGAGAGGGTATAGGTATGCATACCGGGATAGATACAGAAGAAGACACAGAGAACGCACTGGGAAGCCAGATGGCAGGGTTGGTGGGGAATGGAAAGAGGAGACAAATTTACATGATGGAGGCATGCAAAGAGGGAGATACAATCAGAAACACCAAAAGGGACATAGAGACAGACATGCATACAGAGATCTGCTGAGGGAGACATAGGAAGGGCAGAGATAACCCATGTATGTAGAGAGGCAGATGTATTCCTAAAGAAAGAATGAGAGAGACAAACACACTACAGGGATAGAGACAGATTCAGAGAGAGAGATACATGGAAGCAGACTGGACAAGGCTGTAGATACAGAGGAACACATACACATAGCTCTTACACATACAGATCCACAAACACATACACAGACCCACGCTACAGACCCAGAGATCCAGAGGAGGCACATCTAGAGAGACAGAGCCAGAGTCAAAATGCATGCAGACCAAGCCCTTCCCCCACACACCCACCCCAGTGCCGCTCCCTCAATGCACATAGAACCACAAGGAGGGCCGGATGTGGCAGCTCATTCATGCCTGTAGCCCCAGCACTTTGGGAGGCTGAGGTGCACAGATCACTTGAGGTCAGGAGTTTGAGACCAGCATGGCCAACATGGCAAAACCCCACGTCTACTAAAAACACGAAAATTAGCTGGGTGTGGTGGCGGGCATCTGTAATCTCAGGTACTCAGGAGGCCGAGGCAGGAGAATAGCTTGAATCTGGGAGGTGGAGGTTACAATGAGTTGAGATCATGCCACTGTTGAGATCCAGCCTGGGCAACAGAACGAGACTCTGTCTCAAAGAAAAGACACACATGTGCCCACATACACTTTGACCCTTGAACATAATCACGTACCCAGAGTCACAGAGGGACACAAATACACAGACATGTCACGACGAGGGAGATATGTGTACCTGTACAGAGAGAAATAGAGACATACAGAGAGGAGGTTAAGGAGGCGCAGACAGGGAGAGAGTAGAAGAGACACCGTGAGACACATACAGAGAGGCACCCACGAAGTGACCAGCCCACAGAGATAAGGAGCGTGGACAGAGGCTGAGAGGAGTTGGCATGGAGGGAATTATAAATAGAGGCAGAATTGGTGGGGTGGAGAGAATCAGAAAAGAACAATGGCCAGAATGAGAGACAGACAAATTGGCAGAGAGAGAGGTACTTCGATACAGAGGCACAGAGAGAAACAAAGATAAGATAGAGAAAGAGACTGAGTGGGAGAGACAGGAAGAGGAAAAAGTGGTGATACTGAGAATGGGAATGACAGAGAGAGAGAGAGAGAGAGAGAGATGCAGAGACTTCCATGCATGGCGATATTTAGAATGAGAATGACCTAGAGAGAGGGAGGGGGGAGAGAGGTGTGCAGAGGCTTCATGCACGAGAGGTATACTTAGACATATACTTTTTTTTTCTTTAGGCAATCAGCTTTCTCGGGTTGAAACAAGTATATGCTTGAGACAATAGTACACACATGTAAATTGAGCACATACAGAAAGAGAACGGTGAGAATGAGGCCCAGTGAGGGGAAACACAAAGACATCCACAGGCTGAGAATGGCTGACAGATGCCCAAACAGCAAAATACATACCTCAGGTAGACAGCTGCACAGAGAGACTGGCATCTGGAGATGACCTCCATCCCCATCCATGGAATGATACACCCAGACAGGTTGTTCTCTGTTTCTTAGACATTTCTTGATGTCCACCTTCTGTTGGATTGTGCCACTGAGGCCTTGCATTGAGGACCTCTGCCTGGCTGATTGTGGGTGGGAGGTTGGTGTCACATCTAGAGAGAGGGACATACCTATCTAGCATGCTCACAAATGGAGGGGAGAGGTAGAAAGGCCCTATAGGGGCTTTGTCAGGGCCCGGGGTGGGAAGGGAGGAGGCCAGGCTCAATTTTTTGGTTTCCCCATGGCCTGGTTACTGCCCCTGGCTGGGCCTCCCTCACACAGGCTGGCCTGAGTGTTCCCGAGGGCCTCTTCTGCCCTGAGCCATCTGCTGCTACTTTGTAGGTCTTCCCAATGTTGGGAAGAGCAGCCTAATCAATAGCCTGAAGCGCAGCCGCGCATGCAGCGTGGGAGCTGTTCCTGGAATTACCAAGTAAGCACCTGCCTGCTCCCCTACTCCACAATTCCTTGACCCTACCATTTCCCCCCAACTCCCATGCCTTCAGCCCCTGTCCCTTTCCTTATCGTGGACCATCCCCTGAGGCTTTCCCCAGGCATAGGAGTCTCATAGCCCTCATTTTCCTGACACATCCTAGGTGTAGGCAGGTCCCCAGATGGGTGGTTCGGGTTAGCGCCTTGAAGCTTCTGAATAACCATGCAAGATTGGGCTACTAATGGGAGCTCTGTTGACTGGATGAAGCAGCTGAGGCTTGGAGAGTCAAGCTTGCCCAAGGGTCCTGCAGCTCAGTCCCCAGTGGCAGATGCTAGATTAGAATTAGCCTCAAGTCTGTAGAGCCCCAGTCACCCCTCCTCCAGCTCTACATCTCTCCACCTTCATCTCTAATAACACCTTCCCCTCACTCCTTTACACCCCCACATCCCAGACCCATCTTCGTGATTGGGGCCTGTACGATGCCAGCCACATCCGGTCTTTCTTCTTCCCTGCCCCCAGATTCATGCAGGAGGTCTACCTGGACAAGTTCATCCGGCTGCTGGATGCTCCAGGCATTGTCCCAGGGCCCAACTCAGAGGTGGGCACCATCTTGCGTAACTGCGTCCACGTGCAGAAGCTGGCAGACCCTGTGACCCCAGTGGAGACCATCCTGCAGCGCTGCAACCTGGAGGAGGTCTGCAGCAGAGCCCTGGCCGATGCCCTGCCCTACTCCAAGGGCCCTTCATTCTTCCTCATGACTTCTCTCCTTCCTCCCGTCACCAGATTTCCAACTATTATGGCGTCTCTGGGTTCCAGACCACTGAGCACTTTCTTACGGCAGTGGCCCACCGTTTGGGGAAGAAGAAGAAGGGAGGCTTATACAGTCAGGAACAGGCGGCCAAAGCTGTCCTAGCTGACTGGGTGAGGTGAGGAGGAGGTTAGGGGTAAGGGTGAGGCCCACTGGGAGCCTGGCTCCACAAAGGCTCATCTGTGCTCATTGCCGTTGGGGCAGCTTGACTTCCTGGGTCTTGGGGCAGAGGATGGCCAAGGTGCCAGGTCATGTCCTGCTCAAGACTTTATGCCCAGTGATTATCCAGCAACTCAACTCCTTCTTGTTCAGAAGCCACTGTCTGGGTTTTCTTGTTCCCTTGCTGTTTCTGGCCTACAAACTCATCGTCTCTTGGATTGTCATTGGTTCTCTCAGTGACAGCACCACTAATCTCCCCTATTTCCCAATGCAGCGGGAAGATTAGCTTCTATATACCACCACCACCCACTCACACTCTGCCCACCCATCTCAGTGCTGAGATTGTTAAGGAAATGACCGAGGTCTTTGATATCGAGGATACTGAGCAGGCCAATGAAGACACCATGGAATGTAAGTGTGGGCAGGGTGGGTCCACTTGGTCTTGCACTAGTGGGGCGACGCAGACCTGACAGCAAATCCCATGTTTGACCTCCCGCTTCCTTGGCCCTACTTGGGCTTTGGGCAAGTTGCTTAAGCAGCTCGAGGCCTAATTTCTTTTCCTGCAAGGTGGGGAATTCTAATCTGGCCCTGGCAGGGAGGGTGGGGGGTGGGGGGAGGGTGGTTGCGAGCTTTTGGTAAATACGAAAGAAGGTACCTGGTGCCCACTGAGGTGCTCTGGAAATGTGAGGCTCCATTCCTGTCTCTTGGGACCTGGAATGGACTGAGATGTTCTCTCAAAAACTCTCTAATGTTGCCTTAGGCTTTTTCACAACCATTTCAGGTCCATTTCTAGATTTTCTTTCTTACTCCCATTGGTGAATAAGGTACCCAAGTCACAGAAAGCTGATATTTGCCAAAGGATATCAGCAGAGGTGCCTTTGACCCGGTTCTGCTGCCCTGTTGAAGACTCTTCCAGCTCAGAGGAGCTGGGTGTCCAAAAGTATAGACTGCCTGGATTCAAATCCGAGCTTTGTTTCCTTTTTACTGTGTGATGCTAAACAAATTACTTCACTTCTTTGTCTCAATGATGTTATCTGTAAAATGGAGACAATAAGTCCACCCGATAAGGTAGTTATGAGGATTTATTTAATACGTAAAAGACATTTAGAACAACAGTGCCTGGCATTTAGTAAATAGATGCTCAGTAAATGTTAGTTTTTATTAAGATGCTTATTTGCTGGGGAGCAGAGATGTGACTCTCAGAAACTCCTGAGAATGTTTGCTCTCCTCAGATACTACTCTCTGCAGCCCTGGCTTGTGGCTCCCTGCTTCATTCTCTACACTGCCTAAGGAAGGTATCCAGTGCCCTCTGGGCTTGTCTGTAGACATTATGGGGTAGTTGAGGAAGCCTTGGCTAGCCTGGCTTCTAGATACTCTATTTTTTTCTCTTGAGGTCCAGTAGTTTTCCTTCTCTGGGTCTTTTAGTGTCCTTGTATTACACACGAGGTTAAGAGGACTTGCCTGCTTTCTAGTTTTCCCATGTGGCTTTGGGCAGGTCATCCCCCTGTCTGAATTTGTTTCTTCTTCTTCTTCTTCTTTTTTTTTTGAGGCAGAGTCTTGCTTTGTTGCCCAGGCTGGAGTGCAGTGGTATGATCTGGGCTTACTGCAATCTCTGCCTCCTGGGGCCAAGTGATTCTTGTGCCTCAGCCGCCTGAGTAGCTGGGACTAGAGGTGTGCACCACCATGCCTGGCTAATTTTTTTATTTTTAGTAGAGATGGGGTTTTGCCAAGTTGGCCAGGCTGGTCTCGAACTCCTGGCTTCAAGCAATCCACCTGCCTTGGCCTCCCAAAGTGCTGGGATTACAGGCATGAGCCACTGCACCTGGCCTTAGTTTCCTCCCCTGTTAAGTAGGGCAGTTGAGAAGGGTTTGAGCTTACGTTCTTATGATGATGTTTGACCCTGGCTGGATGTGAGGGCAAGAGGTGCTCCATCACTGAGAATGCATTTTGGCAAAAGATTGAGGTCTGAGAAATTGAGAAGACAGTGAGGAACAGGTTAGTGGTGAGCGTTTTCTGGAGGAGGTGGCCCTAGTGCTGGATCTTGAAGGGTGAGTAGGGATTAGAAGGCCAAGTGTAGGGAATAGGGGCAAAATTATACAAGCAGGCATAAGGGTAGTGGGGCACAGGGCAGTGGGCACATCTGAGGGTTGCAGTAGAGGCCAGCTCCAGGCAAGGGACCAGAGAGAGGAGGAGAAAGTCTGGTCCTGGGGAGGGAATCCCAGTGCCTGCCATTTACAGAGCAGCATCTTGGGCCAGAGCATTACAGACATCTGCCATGTCTCACAGCAGCCCAGTGTGAAGAGGGCTTGTGGAATTCCCATTTTCCAAATGAGAAAGCTGAAGCTCTGAGTCCAGCTCCCAGCAAGTGAATGTCCTACTGCAAAACCCATGCGTTTAATTCTTAGTCATGTGGCCTCTCAGCAGGAGTGAAAAGTTCCTGCACCTAACTTCCCTGGGAAGCATCTGTGTATCCTTTTCACTGAGGCCTGACCAGGGGGGCTGGCTACAGAGGCTAGCCAGGGCCCTGACAGTGGTGTTGGTTGTGTTAAAGGCTTGGCCGCTGGAGAATCTGATGAGCTGTTGGGTGACACGGCCCCACTTGAAATGGAGATCAAGTTGCTCCATTCTCCGATGACGAAAATAGCAGATGCCATTGAAAATAAAACCACCGTGTATAAGGTACCTGTCATCTTTGTTCATGGCAACCCTCTTCTCTCCCCAGGGCTCTGGGAAGTGGTCAGTCCCTTTTACTTGCCTTTCGTGTGGTGAGATGTGGGTGGTTCACTTGCTGCCTGTGGGCTTCTGGATGCCTGGCCTAGTGCATCCTTTACCAAGCAATGACAGGTCCAGGAAGCAGGCATGCTCTCTAAGGCAGCTTTCCCAGCCCTGGTTCTAGCCCATAGAATAGGTATCACTGTCTAGCCACCCAGTTGTCCAACTTGCAAATGACTCTTTCTTCTCCCTAACTAGTACCAGGATTTTTTTTTTTTTTTTTTTTTCTTTTGAGACAGAGTCTCACTCTGTCACCCAGACTGCAGTGCAGTGCCGTGATCTCGGCTCATTGCAACCTCCTCCTCCCAGGTTCACGTGATTCTCCTGCCTGAGCCTCCCAATTAGCTGGGATTACAGGCATGCGCCACGATGCCCGGCTAATTTTTGTATTTTTAGTAGAGACAGGGTTTTGCTATGTTGGCCAGGCTGGTCTCGAACCTCTGACCTTGGGTGATCTGCCTGCCTTGGCCTTCCAAAGTGCTAGGATTGCAGGCATGAGCCACCACGCCTGGCCTGGGATCTTATACTCTGTCAGTCACCAAGACCTATGTCTTCTCCCTCCTAAATCTTTTGACAAGCTTTTCATCCTTTTCATCCGTACCATTCCTGTAACCCTAAACTAAACTTCCAGCCCTCATTTACTTGGACGTATGTCCCAAGGTTGGTTGGTTGGTTGGTTGGTTGGTTGGTTTCTTTTTCTTTCTTTCTTTTCTTTTCCTTTCTTTTCTTTTCTTTTCTTTCTTTTCTTTCTTTCTTTTTTTTTTTTGAGACGGAGACTCGCTCTGCCGCCTAGGCTGAAGTGCAGTGCCGTGATCTTAGCTCACTGCAACCTCCACCTCCTGGGTTCAAGCAATTCTTCTGCCTCAGCCTCCCGAGCAGCTGGGACTACAGGTGCCCGCCACCATGTCTGGCTAATTTTTTTTTTTTTTTGTAGAGATGGGGTTTCACTATGTTGGCCAGGCTCGTCTTGAACTCCTGACCTCAGGTGATCCACCTGCCTTGGACTCCCAAAGTGCTGGGATTACAGGCATGAGCCACTGCACCTGGTCGTGTCCCATGATTTCTAATGGCCCAATCTGACCATGTCACCTCCCCTGCTTAAACTCATTTCATGGCTCCCCAACACCTACACGATCAAGTCCATATGCCTGTGACCTGCTGTTCAAGATCTGCAGGGCATGATGTGATGACTCCTAGAGGTTTTTTCAGCCTCGTCTTCTGCCAGTCCATCCCCCATCTCTACCCTTGAGGGGTTCATATTTTAGTGGGTTTCAGACACAGACATCCGCACTGTGATGGAGACTCATAGGGTGTGGATAGGGGTCGAGGTTGGGACAGCATGGATCCAAGGACCCTAACCTGTACTACCTGTGGGTCAAGGAAGTCTTGCTCAAGTATTAGTCCATTTTCATACTGCTGTAAAGAACTGCCCGAGACTGGGTCCTTTATAAAGGAAAGAGGTTTAATTGACTCAGTTCAGCACAGCTGGGGAGGCCTCAGGAAACTTACAACCATGACAGAAGGTGAAGGGGAAGCAAGGCATCTTCTTTACAAGGTGGCAGGAAGGAGAATGAACACAGGAGGAACTACCAAACACATAAAACCATCAGGTCTCATGAGAACCCACTATCACGATAAGAGCGTGGGGGAAACCACCCCCATGATTCAATTACCTCCAGTTAGTCTCTGCCTTGACACGTAGGGATTATGGGAATTATGGGGTTTACAATTCAAGATTAGATTTTTGGGTGGGGACACAGCCAAACCCTATCATGTCATGTCTTGAAAGCTGAGGAGTTCTCTGGGCAAGGGCGGTCAGCAGCATGTGGTCCAGGACCCAGCTATGTCGACCAGGCTGGTCTCGAACTCCTGACCCCAAGTGATCTGCCCTCCTTGGCCTCCCAAAGTGTTTGGATTACAGGTGTGACCCACTGCGCCTGGCCAGAGACAGACACCATTTTTGGTACTCAGGTGTGCTCTATGTTTTTCTAGTGTTCAGTCAGGAATGACCCCTCCCCATCAGTAGTATGTTGAACACCACTATCATCCCTAACCTCAGTCACTCATCCTTCATGTTTCTAATTAGCAGTTACCATACTCTGATTAGTGGTATAGATTGCTGTACCTTCTTTAGCCTGGTTGTTTCCTGAAGATGGAACTGAGGCTGGGCGTGGTGGCTCATGCCTGTAATCCCAGCACTTTGGGAAGCCAAGGCGGGTGGATCACCTGAGGTCAGGAGTTCGAGGCCAGCCTGGCCAACATGGTGAAACTCCATCTCTACTAAAAATAAAATTAGCCAGGTGTGGTGATGCGCACCTATAATCCCAGCTACTCGGGAGGCTGAGGCAGGAGGATTGCTTGAACCCAGGAGTCATAGGCTACAGTGAGCCAAGATCATGCCACTGCACTCCAGCCTGGGCGACAGAGTGAAACTCTGTCTCAAAAAAAAAAAAAAAAAAAAAAGAAAGATGGAACGGAGTCACTCATTTCTCTCTCCCCAGCAGTGCCCCACACAGAGCTGGACACAAAGTAGGTCTCAAAAAAAAAAAATTTTTTTTTTAAGACAGGGTCTTGCTGTGGCACTCGGGCTGGAGTGCAGTGGTGTGATCTTGGCTCACTGCAACCTTGAACTCCTGGGCTCAAGCAATCCCCCCACTTCAGCCTCCCAAGTGCCTGGGATTACAGATGTAAGCCACCATGCCCAGCTAATTTTATTTTTATTTTTGAGACAGGGTCTTGCTCTGTTGCCCAGGCTGGAGTGCAGTGGTGCAGTCTTGGCTCACTGCAACCTGCACCTCCTGGGTTCAAGTGATTCTCCTGCCTTAGCCTCCCAAGTAGCTGGGATTATAGGCACTCCCCACCATACCTGGCTAATTTTTGTATTTTCAGTAGAGAAAGGGTTTCACCATGTTGGCCAGGCTGGTCTAGAACTCCTGACCTCAAGTGATCTGCCTGCCTCAGCCTCCCAAAGTGCTAGGATTACAGGCTTGAGCCACCGCACCCAGCCTCCCAGCTAATTTTTAACAGAATTATTTGTAGAGACGAGGGTCTCATTTTGATGCTTAGGCTGGTCTCAAACTCCTGGGCTCAAGTGATCCTCCTGCCTTGGCCTCCCAAAGTGCTAGGATTACAGGCCTAATCCTAGTGAACCACTGTGACCACCAGAATTTTTTTTTTTTTTTTTGAGACAGAGTCTGTTACCAGGCTGGAGTGCAGTGGTGCGATCTTGGCTCACTGCAACCTCCGCCACCCAGGTTCAAGCGATTCTCTTGGCACAGCCTCCCAAGTAGCTGGGACTACAGGTGCGTGCCACCACGCCCAGCTAATTTTTGTATTTTTAGTAGAGACGGGGTTTCATCATGTTGGCCAGGATGGTCTCGATCTCTTGACTTCGTGATCTGCCTGTCTCGGCCTCCCAAAGTGCTGGGATTATAGGCATGAGCCACTGCGCCCGGCCTACCTTTTCGTTTTATTCTTGTAAAGGCCATGCAAACTACCCCTTATCCATCTCCTGTTTGACAGATGAGGAAACTGAGGCTGAGAGTTAACTAAGCACTTGCTGGAGTGTGGTGGGGCCAGAATTGGAGCCTAGTTCCACATGGCTCCAGGCTCCTGTTCTTACCCAAGCCTGTGTCCCTACCTTTTCTGCAGAAGTCTTTGGAGATTCTCTGGGGGTCAAGACCTCATCGTTATGTTTTCTGTCTCTCCCTAGATTGGAGATCTCACTGGGTATTGCACCAATCCGAACCATCATCAGATGGGGTGGGCTAAACGCAATGTGGACCACTGCCCTAAGAGCAACAATATGGTGGATGTCTGCTCAGTGGACCGCCGCCCAGTGCTGCAGAGGATCATGGAGACGGACCCGCTGCAACAGGGCCAGGCTCTGGCATCTGCCCTGAAAAATAAGAAGAAGATGCAGAAACGTGCAGGTGGGAGCCCCTGACCACCCCTGTGCTCTAAAGAGGGCCCACATGGGATCTGTTTTTGTTTTTTTCTGGCTTACTGCAGCCTCTGTCCCTGGGTTCAAGCGATTCTCCTGCCTCAGCTTCCTGAGTAGCTGGGATTACAGGCACCAGCCACCATGTCTGGCTCATTTTTGTATTTTTAGTAGAGATGCTGTTTTGCCATGTTGGCGAGGCTGGTCTGGAACTCCGGACCTCAGGTGATCCACCTGCCTCGGCCTTCCAAAGTGCTAGGATTACAGACGTGAGCCACCGCATGTGGCCCCACCTGGGATCTTGATTGGGGCTCCTGAATGAGTATCTCTCTGTGTCCAGCCCCAGTCTAGGGTTGGGGGCAGGGATGAGCTAGGAGGCTCAACTACCAGCCACAGTGGTTCTCAAACTTCAGCTCACATCAGGATTCCCTGGAGGGTTTGTTAAAATGCAGATTTCTGGGCCCCTCCCTCATAGTTTCTAATTGAGTAGGTCTTATGTGGGGCCTTTTAGAATTTGTATTTCTAACAGGTTCCCAGCTGATGCTATTTCTCTGGGGATCACATTGGGAGAACCACTGGCCTGCCTAGTCTGTGTTTCAAATAACCATCATTTATTTATCAGGTACTCTCTATTTGTTAGGTAGCTTGCAGGCTATATATAATTTTTACTTTATCAATAGGCACTACACCCAAAATCCTACAGGTACAAGAGGATATACAGTAAAATCTCTCCCACCCCTTAGTCATCCAGACTGCCCCCTCGTCAGCCAGTTAGTTTCTTGTGTCTTTCCCGAGATAGACACACAAGCAAATATCTATATATTCTTTGTTCTCTTTTTCCACACAAATGCCAATCTAGTGGACACATGGTTTTGCCCTATCATTTTTCCACTCAGTATATCTTAGGGATATGTCTACATTAATACACAAAAGAACTTCTTCCCCTTGTTTTAATGGTGGTACATTGTGTAGCTGGCCCATTTGGGTTTCCATGCTGTACTTATTTTCACTAACTCATTGCAAAAGTCTTACCCTTATTTGATAAGTGAGAAAACTGAAATCCAGAGACATTAAGTGACGCACTGAAGGTAAGACAACTAGTAGTTGATAGAGCCAAAATACAGACTTCGGGTTGATTGACCACATCAGCCCTATTCTTCGAACTAGATTGTGTTCTGTAACCAAACATACACAATCAGACATTCACTCTTGGCCTGGCTCCACACTGAGTCCTGGGAATTCAGATGAATTGCCCTGGAACTCCTAGTCTTATTAGGGAGTGGGGAGGAGAGAAGAAAACAGACCTTGGCAGCATGAGCACATAGTAATCATACTGAAGACCCAGCAAGCCCAGTGAGGGAACCTAACCCAGCCTGGGAATGGTGGTTGGATAGGGGTGATCAGAGAAGGCCTCCTGGAGGAGGTGAAGTCTGGGGGGCATCCTGAGAAACAACAGGGTATGTCTGGGGGATAGGAGGTGTGCGTGGTGAACATTCAGGCTTAGAGCCCCTACGACCATGTTGCCTTTTGCTGTGAGAGCCTTGTTTTGAGGGTAATGGTAGAGCGCTAAGTTTAACACAGTAAAGGAAAATTATTGCTTTGGTATTTGGACAAAAATACTTGGAGCCCAGTGAGTCTGAAACCCTGAGATAGAAGCTATGTTGGGATGATCATTTCACAGATAGAAAAATGTATCGTCTACCTGTGAAGCTGAGCAGTGGCTTCCAGCACTCACCAGTTTTGTGGTAGTGTTTGGGGGTAAGTGAGCCAGTTCAGGAGCTTGGTGCAGACCAAGGTAGATGTAGGCCAGCGTCAGCAGGCCTCCTGGTGGCAAGCCAGCCACCAAAATACTGCCTATATTTCTCCATTTGCAGATAAAATCGCCAGCAAGCTGTCTGATTCCATGATGTCTGCTCTCGACCTCTCTGGCAATGCTGATGATGGTGTTGGTGACTAATCGACTGATCTCACTTCCCTTCCGCTCCAAGCACCAGTTCCAGTGGTACGGGGGAATACCAGTGAAATAGTTTGGTTCTCCCTGAAGCATCTGCATATTGAAAGAACGCTTTCCCAACTATGTGTCTTTTCCCTTTCCTCCAGTAAAACAGTCCCGGCTAGGTGCCGTGCTCACGCCTGTAATCCCAGCACTTTGGGAGGCAGAAGTGGGTGGATCACCTGAGGTCAGGAGTTCGAGACCAGCCTGGCCAACGTGGTGAAACCCCATCTCTCCTAAAAGTACAAAAAAAATTAGCCAGGCGTAGTGGCAGGCGCCTGTAATCCCAGCTACTTGGGAGGCTGAGGCAGGAGAATTCGCCTGAACCTGGGAGGCGGAGGTTGCAGTGAGCCTAGACGGCACCATTGCACTCCAGCCTGGGCAACAACACGAAAATCCATCTCAAAAAAAAAAAAAAAAAAAAGTCCCAAGGGACTGCAGCTGCCAAATCCTATATCCTCTATTTAACCCCTACTCTGTTTCAGAAGAGAAATAAAAGAAGTATCAGCAGAGCTCAGGCGCTAACATCTGTGGAGGGCTGACCTCCTACAAAACTCTGTCTACAAAACTCTCTTAGATAGGTGAATATGCCACTAGAGGTTGGGCTGCTGGTAGACCTGGGGGTCCCTGCGGGAGGGTGAGGGTTTCTTTACCACCCCACAGGAGATTTCAGTGGCAAGGCATGCCTGCCGTGGGCTTTGGGCCATGCATCTTCCAAGTCCATAGGTCTTCACCTGGGTGGCAGTGAGAGAAAGTAGAAAGTAACGAGCCTCCTGTGTCTCTGGAAGGTTCTAGGGATAGGGTAGAGGGAAGAAAAGAACAAACAAGCCTGGCTTGTGCTGAAGTGTGGTAGGCACTACCCTGTTTGTGTGAAGAGAAAACAAAGCACCTGTTAGTAGGGAGGCTTTGGGGGAAGCCCCGTCTTGGGGGCATTTCTGGGCAGATTGTGAATTGGAGGAATTTCTTTAACTGAAGTATGCTGACTGGACCCTGCCCTTGTGTGACCATGTCTCCTATTGCACTAGCATTTGAATTCCATGGCTCAAGAGGGTTCTTTTTTTTTTTTGAGTCAGAGTCTCGCTCTGTCACCCAGGCTGGAGTGCAGTGGCCGGATCTCAGCTCACTGCAAGCTCCGCCTCCTGGGTTTATGCCATTCTCCTGCCTCAGCCTCCTCAGTAGCTGGGACTACAGGTGCCCGCCACCTCGCCCGGCTAGTTTTTTGTATTTTTTAGTAGAGACGGGGTTTCACCGTGTTAGCCAGGATGGTCTCGATCTCCTGACCTCGTGATCCGCCCATCTCGGCCTCCCAAAGTGCTGGGATTACAGGCTTGAGCCACCGCGCCTGGCCTCAAGAGGGTTCTAGTACCATTTATTCACAGACTGTATCCTCGAGAGAGCTGCTATATATGGGAGTGTACTAGCCAATTCCTTTTCCAGTGTCTGTAAGTCACCTCATTAAAGTATAATTAGCTACCTCCTCTGGGAGATCCCACCCCATCAGACAAGGGCAGTGAGCCCAAGCAGTGCCAGAGGCCCTCAGAAGGGGATTAGGGTAGATGATTGCAGCTGAAACACAATCTTCTTTCTTTGCCAGGGTATTTTGGGGGTTTTGCCAATGACTTCAGTTCCCAGCAAATTACTTGAGTCAACACATTTGAAGTGGGTGGGCATAGCATTACTGCAGTCTTGGGTGTCTACCCCAAACTTCCACACCATCCTTCGACCCACAGCTGCACCTTTATTTAATTATTTTGCTCTGTTGCCCAGGCTGGAGTGCAATGGCGTGATCTCAGCTCACTGCAACCTCTGCCTCCCGAGTTCAAGTGATCCTCCTGCCTTAGCCTCCCGTGTAGCTGGGATTACAGGTGCCTGCCACCACGCCTGGCTAATTTTTGTATTTTTAGTTAGAGACAATGTTTCACCATGTTGGCCAGGCTGGTCTCGAACTCTTGATCTCTAGTGATCCACTTGCTTCGGCCTCCCAAAGTGCTGGGATTACAGGCGTGAGCCACTGCACCCAGCCCCACAGCTGCATCTTAAACCTTGCCTTTGCCTCTGCCTTTCAATCTGGTACCTCCTAATTTACATCCTAAGAATGGAACCATGTGACAAAGACTGGACCGCCATTGGCTGCGGGCTGTTCAGGCAGGGAAGTACAGACCACTCTTTTATTCAGGGGCAACCAAAGGAGAGAATTACGTACTTGTTGAGTACAAACTGCACCAAGCCCTGGAGACCCATTACCACTTTTAACCCTCAATACAGCTCTGCTAGTAAGGGATACGTCTCCCCATATGAAAAAAAGAAGTAATCTCAGAATGTTGGCCGAGCATGGTGGCTCACACTTATAATCCCAGTTATGCAGGAGGCTGAGGCAGGAGAATCACTTGAACTCAGGAGATGGAGGTTGCAGTGAGTCAACATCACATCACTGCATTCCAGCCTAGGGGACAGAGTGAGACTTTGTCTCGAAAAAAGAAAAAGTTGACAGGATGGCCAGACCCAAGTGCGCATATTAAGTGGTGGTGCTAGGACTGGAACCCAAGCATGATTAAAACCCTATGCAGGCACTTTCCTCTATATTGTACTCCCTCCTTAACAAAGGAAGATTGATTAAGCCCCTACTTTGTGCCAGTCTCTGTTACCAAGTCCGTTAAATGCATTTTTTTCTTTTTTGGTTTAAAAAACTCTTTAGTTTCGGCCGGGCGCGGTGGCTCACGCCTGTAATCCCAGCACTTTGGGAGGCCGAGGCGGGCGGATCACAAGGTCAGGACATCGAGACCATCCTGGCTAACACAGTGAAACCCCGTCTCTACTAAAGAATACAAAAAATTAGCCGGGCGTAGTGGCGAGCGCCTATAGTCCCAGCTGCTCGGGAGGCTGAGGCAGGAGAATGGCGTGAACCCAGGAGGTGGAGGTTGCAGTGAGCCGAGATTGTGCCACTGCACCCCAGCCTGGGCGACAGACCAAGACTCCGTCTCAAAAAAAAAAAAAACAAAACAAACAAAAAAAAAAAACAAAAAACTCTTTAGTTTCTTAAACTACTAGTTTTTAGTGTCTTGCTAAAACTACACTCAGTCCTCTTGAATAGGCTACAACTTATTTCACACGATCTCACTGAACTCTCCTGGTATGTATAGTGTTATAATGAAAAATTGCCTACCAGGACAGCTAAGTCTATTTTGCAACCATACAGCGTTTCGTAATTTAGCATTTAAAATACAGACAGTCCCTGACTTTTGGTGGTTTGATGTGGGATTTTTGGTGGAAAAGCAGTATACATTCAGAATGCACCTCTACTTATGATGGGGCTACTTCCTGGTAAACCCATTGTAATTTTCAAATTACGGGTTTATCAGGAGGTGGCGCCATCAGTAATGGAGAAGTGCTGGGAGGTAAATATTAGAAATGGAAGTATCTAAATGAGTAAGGAACAGCATGGGAGCATAATTTGGCCAAAATCAAAACTAAAGTAGTCATGACGGTAAGAATTTGGGACTGCAGGCCGGGCGCGATGGCTCACGCCTGTAATCCCAGCACTTTGGGAGGCCGAGGCGGGCGGATCACAAGGTCAGGAGATCGAGACCACGGTGAAACCCCGTCTCTACTAAAAATACAAAAAATTAGCCAGGCGCGGTGGTGGGCGCCTGTAGTCCCAGCTACTCAGGAGGCTGAGGCAGGAGAATGGCGTAAACCCAGGAGGCGGAGCTTGCAGTGAGCCGAGATCGCGCCACTGCACTCCAGCCTGGGCGACAGAGCGAGACTCCGTCTCAAAAACAAAAAACAAACAAACAAAAAAAAACAAAAAAAAAAAGAATTTGGGACTGCAGGCGAGGTACAATGGCTCTCAACTGTAATCCCAGCACTTTGGGAGGCCAAGGCAGGCAGATCACTTGAGGTCAGGAGTTCAAGACCAGCCTAAACAATATGGCGAAACCTCATCTCTATCAAAAAAATACAAAAATTAGCTGGGCATGGTGTCTCATGCCTGTAGTCCCAGCTACCTGCGGGGCTGAGGCCGGAGGATCTCTTGAGCCCAGGAGGTTGACGCTGCATTGAGCTGAGATTGTGCCACTGCACTCCAACGTGGGCAACAGTGAGACTGTCTCAGGGAAAAAAAAAAAAGAAAAATAAAAAAGACGTTGGGACTGCAGTTTCTCTACCTACAGCATATCTCAAAGGTTTTTTAATCTTAACTTTTTACCTTCATTTTTCAAAACAATTAGGGTACAATTTACATATAGTAAAGTTTACTCGCTCTGTATAGTTTTAGTTATGTGAGTTTGTACAAACATATACAGGAGTGAACCACCACCACAATCGAAATATAGTTGCATCACCCCCCCAAAACTCTCCAGGCCCTTTCGTAGTCAACTCCTACCCCCAACTCTCAGATTCTGCCAACCACTGATTTGTTTTCTGCCCCTATAGTTTTGCTTTAGCATGACTGTCATATCAATAGAATCATACAATGAGTAGGCTTATTTTATGCCTTCAGGTTTTAAAAATTATAAACATTTACATTACAGTAAAATTCACTCTGGTGTACAGTTCTATAAAGCTCTGATAAATGTGTAGAATTGTGTAACTGCCAATGCAGTCAAGGTACAGAACAGTCCTCTTAGCCTCTCCCTACCAAATTCATGCCTGCTACTTTGTAGTTTTTCAAAACTAGTCCCCTACACCCAAACCCTGGCAGTCACTGTTTTTTTTCTTCGTTCTTTTTTTTTTTTTACTTTTGAGACGGAGTCTAGCTCTGTTGTCCAGGCTGGAGTGCAGTGGCGTGATCCCGGCTCACTGCAACCTCCGCCTCCAGGGTTCAGACGGTTCTCCTGCCTCAGCCTCTGGAGTAGCTGGGATTACAGGCACCTGCCACCACACCTGACTAATTTTTGTTTTTTTTTTGTTTTTTTTAAGATGGAGTCTCACTTTGTTGCCCAGGCTGGAGTGCAGTGGCACGATCTGGGCTCACTGCAAGCTCCGCCTCCCAGGTTCACGCCATTCTCCTGCCTCAGCCTCCTGAGTAGCTGGGACTACAGGTGCCCGCCACCACGCCCAGCTAATTTTTTTGTATTTTTAGTAGAGACAGGGTTTCACCGTGGTCTCGATCTCCTGACCTCATGATCCGCCTGCCTCGGCCTCCCAAAGTGCTGGGATTACAGGTGTGAGCCACCATGTGCGGCCAATTTTTGTAATTTTAGTAGAGATGGCCTCACTGTGTTGGCCAGGCTGGTCTCAAACTCCTGACCTTATGATACGCCTGCCTTGGCCTACCAAAGTGCTGGGATTACAAGAGTGAGCCACTGCGCCTGGCCTTTTTCTTTGTTCTTATATTTTTGTCTTTTTTATTTTTTTGAGAAAGAGTCTCACTCTTTCACTGAGGCTGGAGTGCAGTGGCGTGATCTTGGCTCACTGCAACCTCTACCTCCCGGGTTCGAGCGATTCTCCTGCCTTAGCCTCCCGAGTAGTAGGGACTACAGGTGCCCACCACCATGCTGGGCTAATTTTTGTATTTTTAGTAGAGGTGGGGTTTCGCCACATTGGCCAGGCTGGTCTTGAACTTCTGACCTCAAATGATCCACCCACCTCGGCTTCCCAAAGTGCTGGGATTATAGGTGTGAGCCACCGTGTCCGGCCATATATTTTTGTCTTTTGAAGAATGTTATATAAGTGAAATTATATGGTATGTAGCATTTTGAGAGTGACTTCGTTTGCTATGAGTAATGCATTTGAGATTCATCCATGTTCCTCAGTATATTAATAGTTCTTATTTCTGAGTCACTCCATTGTGTAGATTTACTACTCTTTTTTCCCAGTTGAAGAATGTTTAGGATCTTTGCAGTTTTGGACAATTACAAGTAAAGCTGCTATAAACATTCGTATGCAACTTTTTGTGTTTTCATTTATCTATAGTAAATACCTAGAGTTGGATTGCTGGGATATATGGTAAGCATATGTTTGACATTTTAAGAAACTTCTAAACTGTTTTTCTTTTTTTTTTTTTTTTTTTTGAGACGGAGTCTCGCTCTGTCGCCCAGGCTGGAGTGCAGTGGCCGGATCTCAGCTCACTGCAAGCTCCGCCTCCCGGGTTCACGCCATTCTCCTGCCTCAGCCTCCCGAGTAGCTGGGACTACAGGCGCCCGCCACCTCGCCCGGCTAGTTTTTTGTATTTCTTAATAGAGACGGGGTTTCACCATGTTAGCCAGGATGGTTTCGATCTCCTGACCTCGTGATCCGCCCGTCTCGGCCTCCCAAAGTGCTGGGATTACAGGCTTGAGCCACCGCGCCCGGCCGTAAACTGTTTTTCAAAGTGGCTCTACTATTTCACGTTCCCATCAGTATGAAAGTTTCAGTTCCCACATCCTCTCCAGTACTTGGGGGTATCAATTTTTTTTTAAATTTTTTAATTTTTAAATTATTTTTTATAACATTTAAATAGAGATGGGGTCTCACTGTGTTGACCAGGATGGTCTCAAACTGCTGGCCTCAAATGATCCTCCCATCTCGGTCTCCCAAAGTGCTAGGATTACAGGTGTGAGCCACCATGCCCGGCCAGGTTTTTTGACATTAGGTATGTAGTGGTATTTCATCGTTTTTATTTCTAATGATTTGAGCATATTTTATATGCTTATATGCTATCTACATATCTTCTTTGGCAGGGTGTTCACATCTCTTGCATATTTTGGGTTGTTTTATTATTTTTGAATTTTGAGGATTTTATGCTGGATACAGTGTGTTTTTTTTTTTTTTTTTTTTTAAGAAACAGTCCACCCAGGTTGGAGTTACAGGTTGGTGCAATCTCGGCTCACTGCAACCTCCGCCTCCTGGGTTCAAGCAATTCTCATGCCTCAGTCTCCTGAGTAGCTGGAATTACAGGTGCACGCCACCATGCCTGGCTAACTTTTGTATTTTTACTAGAGACGAGGTTTCACCATGTTGGCCAGGCTGGTCTTGAACTCCTGACCTCAAGTGATCCACCCACCTTAGCCTCCCAAAGTTCTGGGATTACAGGCATGAGCCACTGTGCCTGGCCAGTATCTTGTCTTCTCATTCTGTGGACAGTGTCTTTTTTTCATTATGGGAAAGCTTTATTGACACATTTGTTTTTATTTTTAAAAGTTAAGGTAAAATATACAGAACATAAACGTTACCATCTGATATGGTTTGACTGTGTCCACACCCAAATATCGAATTGTAGCTCCCATAATCCCCACACATATGTACCACATTTTCTTTATCCAGTTTGTTGTTGATAGACATTTAGGTCTATTCCATGTCTTTGGTATTGTGAATAGTGCTGCAGTGAACATATGTGTGCATGTGTCTTTATGGCAGAATGATTTATATCGTGCATAACCAAAACTGTACTTATTAAGCAATAACCTCCCAACCCCTTCTCCCCACAACCTCTGGCGGCTGCCATGCTACTTTCTGTCTCTGAATTTGAATACCCTGGTAGTCATATAGTGGAATCATTAATATTTATCTTTTTGTGACTGGCTTATTTCACTTTGCATAATGTATTCAAGGTTAATATATGTTGTAGCCTGTGTCAGAATTTCTTTTCTTTTTAATGCTGAGTATTATTCTATTGTATGTATATACCACATTTTATTTATCCGTTCATTCACTGATGGATATGTGCATTGCTTCCACCTTTTGGCTATTGTGAAAAATGCTGTTATGAAGATGGGTATGGAGATCTCTCCCCTTTTTTTGAGACAGGGTCTCACTCTGTCACCCAGGCTGGGGTGCAGTGGTGTGATCATAGCCCACTGTAGCCTTGACACCTGGGCTCAAGCGAACCTCCCACCTCAGCCTCCTGAGTAGCTGGGACCACAGGCATGTGCCACCATGGCTGGCAAATTTATCAATTTGTTCTTCTATGGATCATGCTTTTTGTGTTACATCAGAGGAGTCTTTGCTTAACATGAGATCACAAAGGTTTTCTCCCATGTTTCCTCTTAAAAGTTACAGTTTTAGGTTTTACATTTAGGTCTGTGATCCATTTTAAGTCAATTTTTGTATATGGTGCAAGGTATGAATCTATGCTTTTTAAAAAAATACGGTTACCCAATTTTTCTAGCAGCGTGTGCTAAAACTTTGCTAAAGTCACTTAGTTCTAGTAGCTTTTTTTTTGCAGATTTCACCAGACTTTCTACATAGATAATCATATCTTCTGTGAATAAACATGGTTTTATTTCTTCATTTCTAATATTTATGTCTGCATTTTTTTTTTTTGGTCTTATTTTAGTCGCTGGGACTTCCAGTACTACATTGAGTAAGAGTGGTGGCTGGGTGCAGTGGCTCATGCCTGTAATCCCAGCACTTTGGGAGGCTGAGATGGGCTGATCACCTGAGGTCGGGAGTTTGAGACCAGTCTGACCAACATGGAGAAACCCTGTCTCTACTAAAAATATAAAATTAGCCGGGTGTGGTGGCACGTGCCTGTAATCCTGGCAACTCAGGAGGCTGAGGCAGGAGAATCACTTGAACCCGGGAGGCAGAGGTTGCAGTGAGCCGAGATCGCGCCATTGTACTCTAGCCTGGGCAACAAGAGCAAAACTCCATCTCAAAAAAAAAAAAAAAAAAAAGGAATGGTGAGCACAGGCATCCCTGTCTTGTTTCTGACTTTGGGGGAAAGTATTCTTTCTGCCTTTAACCATTAAGTATGTTAGATTTTTGTATTGCCCTTTACTAGTATGAGGTGCTAAGGGTTTGTTTTAGGAATGGATGTTAGATTTTCTTAAATGTTTTTATGCATCTATCGAGATGATTACATGGTTTTTCTTTTGTGGTTTGTTTTTAATGTAGTTTTAATAAATTATATTGATTGATTTTCTTACGATAAACCAATCCTGCATTCTTGTGATAAACCCCACTTTGTCATGATGTATTCTTTTTTTTTTTTTCTTTTTTGTGAGATGGAGTCTCACTCTGTCACCCAGGCTGGAGTGCGGTGGCGTGATCTTGGCTCACTGCAACCTCTGCCTCCTGGGTTCAAGTGATTCTCCTGTCTCAGCCTCCCGAGTAGCTGGGACTACAGGTGAGTGTCACCACACCCGGCTAATTTTGTATTTTTAGTAGAGACGGGGTTTCACCATGTTGGCCAGGCTGGTCTCAAACTCCTGACCTTGTGATCCACCCGCCTTGGGCTCCCAAAGTGCTGGGATTACAGGCGTGAGCCATTGCGCCTGGCCTATTCTTTTAATATATTGTTGGAAGCTATATTAGTTTCTATTGCTGGTGTAAAAAATTAGCACAGACTTCATGGCTTAAAACAACACAAATCTATTATACTACACTTCTAGAGGTGAGAGGTCCCAAATGCGTTTCACTGGGCCAAAATCGTTGTTGTCAGAGTTACACTCTCTCCAGAGACTCTAGGGGAGGATCCATTTCCTTGCCTTTTTCAGCTTCTAGAGGCTGCTTAGATTCCTAGAATAATGGCTTCTTTCCTCATCTTCAAAATAACAATGTAGTATCCTTTTTTTTTTTTTTTTTTTTTGAGACGGAGTTGCCCAGGCTGGAGTGCAGTGGTGCGATCTCCGCTCACTGCAACCTCTGCCTCCTGGGTTCTAGCAATTCTCCTGCCTCAGCCTCCCAAGTAGCTGGGATTAAAGGCATGCGCCACTATGCCCAGCTAATTTTTTGTATTTTTGGTAGAGACGGGGTTTCACCATGTTGGCCAGGCTGGTCTCGAACTCCTGACCTCGTGATCTGCCTGCCTCAGCCTCCCAAAGTGCTGGGATTATAGGCATGAGCCACCATGCCCAGCCAACAGTGTAGTATCTTTACTCTTTTCTGAACCTCTCTTCCAATCCTTATATCTTCTCTGACTTTGATCTTCTGCCTCTCACTTATAAGGACTCTCGTGATTACTTTGGATGTGTTGGGATCATCTAGGATAATCTCCACATCTCAATATCCTTAAGTTCATCACATCTGGAAAGTTCCTTTAACCATGTAAAGTAACATATTCAAAAGTTTTGGAGATTAGGACCTGTAGATCTTTGAGGATGGGAGGCATTATTCAGCCTACCGCAGATTTAATTTGATAAATTTTTGCTTAGAATTTTTGCATCTACATAAGGATATTGGTCTGAAGTTTTCTTTTGTTTAATGTCTTTATTTTTGGTATCGGGGTAATGCTGACCTCATAGAATGGGTTGAGAAGTGTTTCCTGTTTTTGGAAGGGTCTGTGTACAATTGGTATCGTTTCTTAAATTTTAGAATTTACCAGTAAGTTTTATTTGTGGGAAGGTTTAAGACTACAGTTTCAATTTTTAAAATATATATAGGGCTATTCATATTATATTTCTTCTTGTGTGAGGATTGGTAATTAGTATTTTAAAGAAAGTTCTTCATTTCATGTAATTTGTCAAATTAATTTTTGTAAGGTTGTTAATATCCTCTTATCATTTCGTATAAATTGTTGAAATGATTCTAAAATTGATAAGGAAATGCATAGTAGTCAGAATGTAGTCAAAGCAACTCTGAGAAAGGAACCAAGTTGGAAGACTAACACAATATGATACTACTTTTGTCATTCCTGATATTAATAGTTTGTGACTTTTTCCCCTTGATCATCTGGCTCAAGATTTATCAATTGTATTGATCATCTCAAAGAACCACATTTTGGTTTAATTGATTTTCTCTATTTTCTGTTTTCTAATTCGTTGGTTTCTGCTTTATCTTTATTGTTTCCTTTTGCTTATTATCCAAAAAAGTTTGTGATTTTTGTGTTACTTAGAACTGTGTTATTTAAATTCCACATATTTGGACATTTCCCAGAGATCTTTCTGCTATTGACTTCTAATTTAATTACGTTATGGTAAAGGAATGTACTTTATATGACTTCAATATGTTAAAATATATCAAAACTTGTTTCATGGCCCAGAATATGGTCTGTATTGGTAATATGTTTCATGTGCACTTGAGAAGAATAAGTTTTGCTGTTGTTGAGTACAGTCTTCTATAAATGTCAACCAAGTTAAGTTGGTTGATAGTGTTGTTCATGTCCACTATATCCAGGCTGACTTTATGCCTACTTGTTCTATCAATTATTAAGACAGGACTATTGGAGTCCCCAATGATAATTACGGGTTTGTCTGTTATTTCTTATAGTTCTATCAGTTTTTATTTAATTGATTTTGAACCTTTCATGGTAAGTGCATAGACCTTTAGGATTGTCATGTCCTCTTCATTAACGGACCCCACCATCATTATGAAATGAACTTCCTTATATTCTTTGTTCTGAAATGCATTTTGTCTAATATAAATATAGCTACTGCAACTTTTTTGGACTAGTTTATGGTATATCTTTTTCATCCTTTTACTTTTTATGTATTTGTGTGTTTATGTTTAAAGTGCATTTATCATAGGCAGCATATAGTTGGTTCTTGCTTTTTTATCCAATTTGACAGTCTCTGCCTTTTAATTGATGTTTGGATCCATTTACTTTTAATGTTATTATCAGTATGGCTAGGTTTGAGTCTATCATCTTGCTATTTGTTTTGTATTTGTTCCATGTATGCTTTGTTCCCTTTTCTCCCTTTTTCTGCCTTCTTTTGGATTACTGTTTTTTTTTTTAATGATTCCATTCTTTTTTCTTCCTTGATTTATTAGCTATACCTCATTGTTTTATTATCTTAGTAGTTGCTTTAGAGTTTATAGTATAAATGTTTAACTTCCTCCTCCTGGCTTTCATGCTAGTGTCATAAATTTTACCTACAGATTTTATAAACCTTATAATACATTGTTGTTATTTTTGTTTATACTTTAAGTCCTCTTTAAAGAGATTTAAATAATAGAAAATAATTATATGCTCACATAGTTACCATTTCTGGTACTCTTCATTCCTCTGTGTGGCTCCAGACTTCTATAAGGTATCATTTTCTTTCTGCCTGAAGAACTTTCTTTAACATTTTTTGCATTGTGAGTCTATTGGGCAGTTAATTAATTCAGCTTTTGTATGTCTGAATGTATTTTTTTTTTTTGCTGCTATCTTTGAAAGGTATTTTTGCTACATATATAATTTAAGTTGGTAGGTTTTGTCTTTCAGTACCTCAAAAGCATTGTTTCATGGTTTTCTCAATTATGTTGTTTCTAAGATGTCATTCTATTTTTTTTTTTTTTTTTTTTTTTTTGTGACAGAGTCTTGCTCTGTTGCCAGTCTGGAGTGCAGTGGTGCGATCTCAGCTCACTGCAAGCTCCACCTCCCTGGTTCACGCCATTCTCCTGCCTCAGCCTCCCGAGTAGCTGGGACTGTAGGCGCCTGCCACCATGCCTGGCTAATGTTTTTGTATTTTTTAGTAGAGACGGGGTTTCACTGTGTTAGCCAGGATGGTCTTGATCTCCTGACCTCGTGATCCGCCCGCCTCAGCCTCCCAAAGTGCTGGGATTACAGGCGTGAGCCACTGCGCCTGGCCATTTCTTTTTTTTTTTCTTTTTTTGAGACAGGGTCTTGTTATGTTACTCAGGCTGTTATCAAATTCCTAGGCTCAAGCAATCCTCCCACCTCAGCCTCCTGAGCAGCTGAGATTATAGGCATGCACTGCTGCACCTGGCTTGAGACATCTGATGTCATCCTAATTTGTTTCTTCTATAGATAATGTGTTTTTTAATCTTTATTACTTTTGAGCAATGTAATTATAATATACCTTGGTGGGCTTTTTTCTTTTATGTTTTTCTGCTTGGAATTTATTGAACTTCTTGGATATTTAGGTTTATAGGTTTCATCAAATTTGGAAAGTTTTTGGCCATTAATTTATCAAATATTTTTTCCTCTTCACCTGCTTTCCTCCTTCAGGGACTCCAGTTACCTATTTGAAGCTGCCTGAAGTTGTCCCACGGATCATTGATGTTCTTTGGATTTTCTGGATTTTTTTTCTCTCTGTGTTTTATTTTGGGTAGTTTCGATTTTATGCCTTCAAGTTTACAAATCTTTTCTTCTGCATTGTCTAGTGTGCTGTTTATCCCTCCAGTGTATTTCTTCAACTCAGACATTATAGTTTTCATCTCTAGAAATTAAATTTGGGTTTTTAAAAATATTTTTTATTTCCCTGTTTACCTGTTTGAACATATGGGGTATAGATAACAAATGTTTAAAGTACTTCTCTGCTAATTCTAACATCTTTGGAAGTTCTCAGTCAGCTTTGTTTGATTACTCTCATTATGGGTCATATTTTTCTGCCTTTTTTTTTTCTTCTGCATAACCAGTAATCTTTGATTTGATGTCAGGCCCTGTGACTTTCACCTTTTTCATTGCTTTCATATTTTTGTATTCTTATGAACTTTTGAGCTTTGTTCTTTGATGCAGTTAAGTTATTCCGAAACAGTTTGATCCTTCTGGGTCATGCTTTTATAATTTGGTAAGCAGGTTCAGAGCATAAATTTTTCCAGTTTGGCTGGTAGTAACAGCTACTTTGTGAGCACCAGTTATTGTTTTCTCTTTTCTGATAGTTCTTTTGCCAGCCTTTGTTAGTTTACTCACATGTATAATAGTACTCTGATAAATACTTGAGGGAAGCCTCTGCTTATCATTAACATTTTTTCTCTGTGTAGTCCTGTTATCTCAGGGACTCATTTTTTTTTTTTTTTAAACTCATACTGCATTGATCTTCTTGAACTTTGAGATTCATCTCCTAAACTCAGTAAGTCTACCAGACTCTGTTTCAGCTCCCTTTGCATGTGCCATGGACGGGAAACTCTTTCAAGCAGTTGAGTAGGGCAATCATAGGGCTCACCTTATTTGTATCCTATATCCCAGGGATCAGTGTCCTTTGTTGCCTAATGTCCACTTCTTGATAACCATTGTTTCATGTATTTTGTCTAGATTTTTTTTGGTTCTTTCAGATGGGAGGACAAAACAGTCCGTTACCTCATCTTGTACTTCTCTTATTAAATTTATTCCTATGTATTTTCTTTCTTTGAGTTATAGTAAATAGAATTTAATTTTGTATTATTTATTGCTAATATATAATTAATCTTGTTTCCTTAACATTAGTGAACTTGTTTATTAGTCTTAGTAGTTTTTAAACATAGATTACTTAGGATTTTCTACATATAGGATCATATCTGTGAATAAAATGGTTTTACATCTTCCTTTACAATCGATGTGCTTTTCATTTCTTTTTCTCAACTTGCTACACTGACTAGGACAATGTTGTGTAGAAGGGGTGAAAGCAGACACCCTTGACTTACTTCCAACCTTAGGAGGAAAATACCCAGTCTCTCACTGTTAAAGATGATGTCTATTATAGGTTTTGTAGATGCCCTTTATCAGGCTGAGGAAGTTCCATTTTATTTCTAGTTTTTGAGAAATTTTTTTATCATGATTGAGTGTTGCATTTGTTACATGCTTTTTCTGCATTTATCGAGATGATTATGTAGGTTTTGTTTTTATTCCACCAATATAGCATGTTGCATTAATTGATCTTTGAATGTTAAACCAACCTTATATGTTCGTGGAGCAAATACCATTTGGACATAGTGTATAATACATTTCATATGCCACTGGATTCATTTTGCTACTACTCTCTTGAGAATTTTTATGTCTATTCAAAAGGTATATTTGTCTATAGTTTTCTTGTGATGTCTATGTCTGTTTTTGGTATCAGAATAATGCTAGCCTTATAGAATAAGTTGGGAAGTGTTACTTTCTTTTGTTTTTTGGAAGAATTTTTGAAAGATTGTTATTGTTTATTCTTTAAATGTTTGTTACAATTCACCAGCAAAGCAAGCTGGGCTTGGGCTTTTCTTTGAGGCCAGATTTGTGATTCCGTGTCTTGTTAAATTTCTATTAGATTTTCTATTTATTGTATTTCTTCCTGAGTTAGTTTTGGCAATTTGTGTTGAATGTATTCATATTTCTCAAGTTATTTAATTGGATGGCATAAAATTGTTCACAGAATTTGCTTATAATTTTTTAAACTTTTTTTCAGTAAGGTCAGTAGTGATGTCTTTTCTTTGATTCAGATTTGGTAATTTGTATTGTCTTTCTTTGTTTCTCGGTTAGTTTACCTAAAGTTTTGTCAAATTTGTTGATCTTTTTGAAGAATCAGCTTTTGGTTTCATTGACTTTCTCTATTGTTATTCTGTTTTCTATTTTGTAGATTCCTGCTCTAATTTTCGTTATTTCCTTCATTTGGTTTGCTTTGGGTTCAGTGTGTTCTGTTTCTCATTTACTAAAGTACAAGTTAATGTTATTGATGGGAGATCTTTCTTCTCTTGTAAAATAGATGAGTTTGTTCTGTTTTATTCAGCTCAATATATTTTAAATTTTCCTTATGATTTCTTTTGTCCATTGGCATGTTGTTTAATTCCAAATATTTGTGGAATTTCCAAATTTCCTTCTGTTGTTGATTTATAATTTATCATTTTAAGTTTTTAGATGAATGCACCTTCTATGATTTCAAATCCTTTAAAATATATTAATATGGCTGGGTGCAGTGGCTCACACCTGTAATCCCAGCACTTTGGGAGGCAGAGGCGGAGGCGGGTAGATCACCTGGGGTCGGGAGTTCAAGGCCATCCTGGCTAACACTGTGAAACCCTGTCTCTACTAAAAATACAAAGAATTAGCCGGGCGTGGTGGCGGGCGCCTGTAGTCCCAGCTACTCCGGAGGCTAAGGCAGGAGAATGGCGTGAACCCGGTAGGCGGAGGTTGCAGTGAGCCGAGATCTCGCCACTGCACTCCAGCCTGGACGACAGAGCAAGACTCCATCTCAAAAAACAAAAACAAAAATAAACAACAAAAAAATTAGCTGGGCGTGGTGGCACATGCCTGTAATCCCAGCTACTTGGGAGGCTGAGGCAGCAGAATTTCTTGAACCCGGCGTTGGAGGTTGTGGTGAGCCAAGATCGCGCCATTGTACTCCAGCCTGGGCAACAAGAGTGAAACTCCATCTCAAAAAAAAAAAAAAAAGTATTAATACTTATTCTGTGGCATTGAATATTATCTATCTTGGAGAATGTTCCATATGCATTTAAGGAAAATGTATATTCTGGAGTGTTCTAAGGATGATATTAAGATCAAGTGGGTTGATAGTGTTCAGATTTTCTGTATCTTTGCTGGTATTTCTACCTTTTGTTCTAGCTATTATTGAACATCTGTTTGAAGCTTCCGTATTATTGTTCAGTTGTCTATTTCTCCTTTCAATTCTGTCAGTTTTCTTCATTTATTTTGGAAAATCTGTTAGATGGGTTTACAGTTTTTATATGTTCATAACAAATTGACCCTTTTATTATTATAAAATCATTGTCTTAGTCCTTAGTAACTTTTTTTGCTTTTGAAGTCTATTTTGTTTCACATTAGTAAAACCATTTAAAGCCTCTTCTTAGAATGGTATATCTTTTACTGTCCTTTTACTTTTAACCCATTTTTTATCTTTGAATACAAAGTGTGTCCCTTGTAGACTGCATATAGCTTGAACTTGCTTGTCACAGTCTGTGCCTTTTTATTGGAATATTTAACTTATTTATATTTTATTTTATTTTTTGAGATGTACTCTTGCTCTGTTGACCAGGCTGGAGTCCAGTGACAGGATCTTGGCTCATGGCAACCTCTGCCTCCTGGGTTCTAGCAATTCTCCTGAGTAGATGGGATTTCAGGCACCCACCACCATGCCCGGCTAATTTTTGTGTTTTTGTAGAGACAGGGTTTTACCGTGTTGGCCAGGCTGGTCTTGAACTCCTGACCTTAAGTGATCCACGTGCCTCGGCCTCCCAAGGTGCTGGGATTACAGGCATGAGCCACTGTGCCCAGCCTTACTTATATTTTATATATTGTTCATATAGTTGAATTTATGTATGCCATTAAATTATTTGTTTCTGTATATCTCATGTGTTTTGTGTTTCTCTACCCCTTTTTAAATCCTGCCTTCTTTTTTGTTGTGGTAAAAAATACATAAAGAAAAATTTACCCTTTTAACCATTTTTAGGAGAACAGTTCTGTGAAATTAAGTTCATTCACATTGTTGTGAACCATCAGTGCATCTATCTCCAGAACTTTTTCATCTTTACCAAATGAAACTCTCTACTCTCTAAACACCAGCTCCCCATTCTCCTTTCCCTCCAGTCCCTGGTAACCACCCTTTTGCTTTCTGTCTTTAAAAATTTGACTATTCTAGGAATCCCAAATAAATGGAATCATATAATATTTCTGTCCTTGCGACTGGCTTATTTCACTTAGCATAACGTTTTCAAGGTTCATCCATGTTGTAACAGTTCACAATTTCCTTCCATTTAAGACTGAATCATACTCCATTGTATGTGTACCACCTTTTTCCACCCCAGCTTTTGAAGTGTAATTGACAAGTAAAATTTGCATATATTCAAAGTGTACAGTGTGGTGCTTTGATATGCATATCCATTGTGAAATGATTATCACAATCCTGCTAATAACATCATTATCTCACATAGTAACTTTTTTTTGTTTGGTGAGAATACTCAAGATCTCTTATAACAAATTTCAAATATACAATCCATTATTATTAACTATAGTCATCATGCTGTACCATAGATCCCCAGAAATTATTCATATTATAACTGCAAATTTGTACCTTTTGACCAACATCTTCCCATTTCCCTCACCACCTCCAGCCTCTGATAACCACCTTTCTACTGTTTCCAAGAGTTTAACTTTTTAAGATTTCACTTAGAAGTGAGATCATGCAGTATTTGTCTTTCTGTGTCTAAACTGTTTTACTTAGCATAATGTCCTCCAGGTTTACCTATGTTGTCACAGATGGCAGAATTTCCTTTTTTTTTTTGACAAAGTCTCACTCCCGTTGCCCAGGCTGGAGTGCAGTGGCATGATCTTGGCTCCCTGCAGCCTCAAATTCCCCAGGCTCAGGTGGTCTTCTCATCTCAGCCTCCCAAGTAGCTGGGACTACAGGCACGCGCCACAATGCCTGGCTAATTTTTTATACTTTTAGTAGATACAGGGTTTTGCCATGTTGCCCAGGCAGGTCTCAAACTCCTGGGCTCAAGCGATCTGCCTGCCTTGGCCTCCCAAAGTGCTGGGATTACACATGTGAGCCACCGCACCTGGCTCTTTGTGGTAGTATTATCGTGTATTACTTTTACATATGCTACAAAGACACACCAGATTGGTACTAGTTTTTCTTTAGTCAATTAGCTATTAGAACAAATAGAAAAATAAAATTTATATTTACTTTCATTCCATTTTTGGCATTTGTCATTTGTGTGTGTGTGTATTCGAATTTCTGTCTGAAATATTGCTTCTGCTGGAAAAACTTCCTTTTACATCTCTTGTAATGAAATTCTGCTGGGATTTTTAGTTTTCGTCTGATTTATTTCTCATTTATTTTTACTTTTAATTATCATATAGTAACATTTACTCTTTTTGTAGATATTTAACCAACACTACAGTTAGGATAAATTAAAAAATTTTCATCATTCCCAATAATTCCTTGTGCTATTCTTTTTAAGTCAAATCTTTGGCCATGTATAATGTGATCTTTTAACTAACTCTAATAGTTTTGCCATTTTCAGAATGTCGTACACATGGAATCATAAAATGTGTAGGCTTTTGTTTAGCTCCTTTCGCTTAGTATAATACATTTAAGATTCATCCATTTTGTTGCATGTATCATTTTCTTCTTTTTATTGCTGATTAAAAATTGTATGGCTATACATTGTATGGCTATACTAGAGTTCATTCGTCAATTCAAGTACTTTCCCGTTCTTAGCAGTTATGAATAAAGCTGCTATCAATATTTGCAAGCACATGTTTGTGTGAACCTAAGTTTATTCCATTTGGTAAGTACCTAGAATTTGGATTTCTGGGTAGTATATATTCTATGTTACTGGAAACTGCAAAAATGAATGGGAGTTCCAGTTTGTCTGCATCTTCACCAGCACTAACTAGTGTTAATGTTTTCTTTTAACTTTACCCATTTTAATAGTTCTGTAATAGTATCTTATTGTGGTTTGAATATGCATTTCTCTCATGACTAATGATGTTTGGCTTTTCATGTTCTTATTTGACATTCATACATATTCTATAAACAAGCATTTGTTTAAATATTTGGCTTGTTTTTAAAAAGTGGGTTGTTTTGTTATTATTTAGTTTTGTGAATTATTTATATATTCTACATATATGTCCTTTGTCCTATATGTGATTTGCATATATATTCTATAAGTCCGTGGCTTGCTTTTTTATTCTGTTAACCATGTCTTTCACTGAGCAAAGGTTTTAAATTTTGTTGAACTTTATCTTTTTTTTAATATGAATTGTGTTTTTGGTGTTCTATCTTAGAAATCTTTGCTTTACCTGAAGTCACAATTATATTCTCCTGTGTTTTTTATAAAGTTCTATAATGTTATATTTAAAAGTTAAGTCTATTACCATTTTGATTTCTCGTATAAATTGTGAGGTTTTAAAATTAATTTAGTTTAAGTTTTTGAGACGGTGTCTTGCTCTGCCGCCCAGGCTGGAGTGCAGTGGCACAATCGACCTCCGGGGCTCAAGCCGTCCTCCTACCTCAGCCTCCCAAGTAGCTGGGACTACAGGCATGCACAACCGTACTTGGCTAATTAATTTTAATTTTAATTTTAATTTTTGTGGAGATGAAGTCTTGCTATGTGGCACAGGCTGGTCTTGATCTTGAACTCTTGGGCTCAAGACATCCTCCTGCCTTGGCCTCCCAAAGTGCTGGGATTATAGGCATGAGCCTCCACACCCAGCTAAATGGTGAGATTTAGGTTAAAGATTTTTCTTTTAAAATGTGTTTGTGGCCGGGCGCGGTGGCTCAAGCCTGTAATCCCAGCACTTTGGGAGGCCGAGACGGGCAGATCGTGAGGTCAGGAGATCGAGACCATCCTGGCTAACACGGTGAAACCCCGTCTCTACTGAAAAATACGAAAAACTAGCCGGGTGAGGTGGCGGGCGCCTGTAGTCCCAGCTACTCGGGAGGCTGAGGCAGGAGAATGGCGTGAACCCGGGAGGCGGAGCTTGCAGTGAGCTGAGATCCAGTCACTGCACTCCAGCCTGGGCGGTAGAGCGAGACTCCGTCTCAAAAAAAAAAAAAAAAAAAAATGTGTTTGTTTACAATCCCAGTTTTTTCAGCACAATTTTAAAAAAGACTACCCTTTCTCCGTTGAATTGCCTTTTCACTTTTCTCAGAAATCAATTTATGTGGGTCTGTTTCTGAAATCTCCGTTGTATCATTGTTCTATGCATCTATCCTTTCATCAATACCACACTATACTTTTAGTAAGTCATGATATCAAATAGTGTGAATTCTTTGACTTTGTTATTTTGATGCAAAATTGTTTTGGCTATTCTATTTTGTTGTATTTCCACATACATTTTAGAATCAGCTTGAGGATATCTACAAAAAATCTTGCTGGAATTTTTATTGAGATTGTGTTGAAACTCTAAACCAAATTGGGGAGAACTGACATCTTAACAACAAGGAGTCTTTTAACCCATAAACATGTATCTCTCCCTTTATTTTTAATTACATTAAATTAATTAATTATTTTTGAGACAGAGTCTCACTCTTTCACCCAGGCTGGAATGCAGTGGTGCATTCTCAGCTCACTGCAACTCTGCCTTCCAGGTTCAAGTGACTCTTGTGCCTCGGCCTCCTGAGTAGCTGTGATAGCCTGCCACCATGCCTGGTTAATTTTTATATTTTTAGTAGAGACAGGGTTTCACCATATTGGCCAGGCTGGTCTCGAACTCCTGGCTTCAAGTGATCTGCCCGCCTTGGCCTCCCAAAGTGCTGGGATTACAGGCTTGAGCCACCGCGCCTGGCCTCCATTTTTAGCAACAATGTACAAGGGTTCTTTTTTCACCGATCTTCACCAACACTTGTTATCTTTTGTCTTTTTGATAATTGATAGCATTTTGTTGAGAAATGTTGCATCTATGTTCATTGAGGATATTGCCTTGCAATTTTCTTCTCTTGTAGTGTCCTTATCTGGCTTTTTATTGGGGTAATTGTGGCCTCATAAAATCAATTTTAAGTATTTTTCCTTCTTAATTTTTTTAAGAAGATTTTGAGAAAGGTTGGTGTTCTTTTTAAATACTTGGTATAATTCACTGGTGAAACCATATGACCCTCGTCTTTTCTTTGTTGGGATATTTTTAGATTACTGATTCAGTCTTCTTACTAATTATAGGTCTGGTCAGGTTTTCAGCTTCTTCATAATCCGGTATACTAGGTTTATGTTTCTAGAAATGTATCCATTTCTTCTAGGTTATCCAATTTGTTGGCATGTAATTGTTCATAGTAATCTCTTACAATCTTTTATATATATGCAGTATCAGTTGTAATATCTCCTCTTTCATTTCTGATCTTATTTAAGTCTTCATGTTTTTTCTTAGTCTAGCTAAAGGTTTATCAATTTTGCTTATGTTTAAAAAAACTCTTAGTTTTGTTGATTGTTTCTATTGTTTTTCTAACATTTGTTCCATTTTTATCTCTACTTTAATCTTTGTTATTTTCTTCCTTCTACTAACTTTGGCCTCAGTTTCTTCTTTTTCTAGTTCCTCGAGGTGTAAAGTTAGATTGTTTATTTGAGATCTTTGTTTTTTGTCAGTGTAGGTATTTATTGCTATAAACTTTCTTTTTAGAACTGCTTGTGATGCATGCCATACATTTTGGCATGTTGTATTTTCATTTTTGTTTCTTTCAAGATTTTTTTTTGGGTAAGGGGCTTCAAGATGGCTGATTAGAGGCATCTCCTACTACCCTTCTCCACTAAGTAGAACCAAAATAGTGAGTAGATAATCACACTTCAAATAGATCATCCAAGAGAGAATATTGGAATTTGACAGAAAAGTGACAGAAAACACCTAAAGCTAGGAAGGAGAAGGAAATGAAGCATCCTGTTGGACCAAGATCACCTTGGATCTGGGGGAGACTCTCCAATGCAGTAAAAGGATAAGTGAGAAACTCCAGCAGTCTACATTCCCACCATGGACTCCTAAAATCCTAGCTATGGGAGAGCCCCTTGACCCTTATGGGCCCTGAGACTAACATAGGGAGCTCCCTGGAAACTTCATGAAGGTTATTGCTCCAGAGGAAGCACTCATGTGGGGTTCCAAAAGCCCCTGAGTCCTAAGCAGAAGCAGCAGCAGCACAGTACCATTTTAAGAGCCCAGCCCACAGTGGACTGCATCCTACTCTGTAACCAGGGCTGAGGCAGCAATCCTGCACCCGCTGTAGAGTGGTGCCTATGTATTCTCATATGCCCCAAGGACAAATTCCCCTTCCGGCAACCTCCATGGCTGCAAATTGCTGTGGGCCAAGACACAAGTAAAGTCAATACCCCCCAGCTTCTTACCTATGGCAACTCCTAGGGAAAGCAACCTTGCCCTCCCCAGTAGCAGGGCCACAGTGCAGCTGCTGCTGCCTCTACCTGAGCATTCTACCAATGGCCTCGGCCTCATTTCGCCTCTGCATACCACAGACGGCATCTATAGCACCATTGAGGTGCCTGAGGGCTCAGCTCAGCCTGGATCCAGCCCCCTTGTGCCACTGGAGCACACCATCCAGGATGCTGAGAGTGGCCCAGCCCAGTCCACCACCAGTGGCACCTAAGCATTCCTCTTGGTGTCTGAGATCAGGCCCACTCAACCTGCTGCTGCCACCACCGCCGGCACCCACCTATACGACCCACCTGTACGTTTGGGGACAAGGCCAACCAACCCATCACAGCCAGTTCCAACACCAGTGCTGACTGACTACTTGAGTTTCAGAGGGTTTTCCCACTACTTCAATTGCTATCACCCATGCCATGAACACTGCCCAAGAGTTTGAGAACCTGCCCACCCACCTGGTCCACTGCTGCCATTCCTGGTACTTGAGCAAGCTATCTGGAGGTCAAGAGTCAGCCTGCCTGGACCCGCTAACACTAGTGGCAGCATATGCTCCCATGGGGCCCAAGGACAGGCATGCTCAGCCCACCACTGCTACCATGAAATGTTCTGTAAATGTTTGTTAGGTATATTTGTTACAAAGTGCAGTTTAAATCCAATATTTCTTTGTTCGTTTTTCTCTGGATGATCTGTCCAAGGCTAAGAATATGGCATTGTATTTTCCTCCTATTTATTGTATTGGAGTCTATTCCTCACTTTATGCCTAATAATATTTGCTTTATATATTTGGGAGTTCCAGTGTTGTCTTTTGGGTTTGAATAGAAATTTCATTAAACCTGTGTATTAATTTGAGATAATTACCTTTTTAAAAAACTATAATAGGCCCTCTGAAACTTGAATATAGCTCCACTAATTTAGGTCTTCTTTGATTTCATTCTTCAGTGTTTCATAGTTTTCAGAATATAATTCCTATACATGTTTTGTGAGATTTACATCTGAGTGTCAAGTTTGGGAACAATTGTAATAATGGTTGTTTTTTTTTTTTTTTTTTTTTTTTTTTTTTTTTGAGACGGAGTCTCACTCTGTCACCCAGGCTGGAGTGCAGTGGCACGATCTCAGCTCACTGCAACCTCTGCCTCCTGGGTCAAGTGATTCTCCTGCCTCAGCCTCCCGAGTAACTGGGATTACAAGCACCTATCATGTCCGGTTAATTTTTGTATTTTTAGTAGAGATGGGGTTTTACCATGTTGGCTGGGCTGGTCTCAAACTCCTGACCGCAGGTGATCTTCCTGCCTCAGCCTCCCAAAGTGCTAGGATTACAGGCATGAGCCACCGTGCCCGGCCAGGGTTGTACTGAAAAATTTGTTTCCACTTGGTCGTTGCTTTTATGTAGAAACATAATTGAGTTCTATATGTTTATCTTGTAATCTGATTTTGCTAAACTCACTAATGTGTACTAGGAGATTTTTTGGTAGTTATTTTGGAATTTTCTATGTAGATTATCATGTCCTCTGCAAATTTGGACAGCTTTATGTCTTCCTTTTCAATCTGTATATCTCTCATCTCTTTTTCTTGACTATTGCACAGCTAGAACTTCCATTACAACGTTGAATAGAAGTGGTATGAGAAGACATCCTTGCTTTGTTCCATATCTTAGGGAAAAGCTTTCAGTCTTTTACCATTTTTTGTAATGTTAGTTTTATGTTCGTTTTTAGATGCTCTTTGTCAAATTAAGAAAATATCCATCTATTGCTATTTTTTCTGAGAGCTTAAAAATTCTCATTCGTAGGTATTCAATTTTATCAAGTGCTTTTCTGCATCAATTGATATGATTATATGATTTTTCTTGTTTAGTCTGTTGATGTGGTGGATTCCACTGATGGATTACAAATATGGAACCAGGCCGGGTGTGGTGGCTCACGCCTGTAATCTCAGCACTTTGGGAAGCTGAGGCGGGTAGATCACTTGAGGTCAGGAGTTCGAGACCAGCCTCGCCAATGTGGTGAAACCCTGTCTCTACTAAAAATACAAAAATTAGCCAGGTGTGGTGGCACACGCCTATAATCCTAGCTACTTAGGAGGCTGAGGCAGGAGGATCATTTGAACCTGGAAGGTGGAGGTTGCAGTGAGCCAAGATCGTGCCACTGCACTCCAGCCTGGGTGGCTCAAAAAAAATAAAAAATAAAAAAACGTGGAACCAGCCATATTGGCAATGCTTTAACTTTATTCCTCAAATTTTATTATGCTTTATTTTTTATTCAATTGAATTATTTTGATCCTTTTAAAATACTTCCTTCAAAATCCTTTTAAAATACTTTAAAATGACCCATGTATCATTTTCAGAATGGGTTGTTTAGTTTCCAAGTGTTTGAAGATATTCTTGTTATTTTTTGACACTGATTTTTTTCTTTTTTTAATGTAAAAAGTTTTTGTGGGTACATAGTAGGTATATATATTTATGGAATACATGAGATGTTTTGATACAGACATGCAATGTGAAATAAACACATCATGGAGAATGAGGTAGTCATCCCCTCAAGCATTTGTCCTTTGAGTTATAAACAATCCAATTATACTCTTTAAAATGTACAATTAAGTTATTATTGACTAGAGTCACCCTATAGACGGAAAAATAGTCTATTATTGACTATAGTCACCCTATAAATAGTTAGATGGAAAAATAGTCTAACTATCATTGACTATAGTCCCCCTATAAATAGTTAGATGGAAAAATAGTCTATTTTTTTTTTTGTCCCATTAACCATCCCTACTTCCCCTCCCAATCCCCCATTACCCTTCCCAGCTTCTGGTAACCATCCTACTCTATGTCCATGAGTTCAATTCTTTTGGTGTTTAGATCCTGCACATAAGTGAGAGCGTGTGATGTTTGTCTTTTTGTGCCTGGCTTATTTCATTTAACATAATGATCTGTAGTTCCAGCCATGTTGTTGCAGATGACTGTATCTCATTCTTTTTTATGACTGAATAGTACTTCATTGTGTATGTGTACCACATTTTCTTTATCCATTAATCTGTATAGACACTTAGGTTGCTTCCAAATCTTAGCTATTGTACACAGTGCTCCAACAAACATAGGAGCGCAGATATCTCTTCCTTATACTGATTTCCTTTCTTTTTTGTGTATATACCCAGCAGTAGGATTGCTGGATCATAGGTTGGCTCTATTTTTAGTTTTTTGAGGAACTTCCAAACTGTTCTCCATAGTGGTTGTACTAATTTATATTCCCACCAACAGTGTGCTAGGGTTCCATTTTCTCCACATCTTTGCCAGCATTTGTCATTGCCTGTCTTTTGGTTACAAGCCATTTTGACTAGGGTGAGATGATATCTCACTGTAGTTTTGATTTGCATTTCTTTGATGATGAATGATGTTGAGCATCTTTTCATATACTTGTTTGCCATGTATATATCTTCTTTTGAGAATCTATTCAAATATTTTGCCCAATTTTGATCAAATTTTTAGTTTTTTTCCTGCATCAATTGATATGATTATATGATTTTTCTTGTTTAGTCTGTTGACCTGGTGGGTTCCATTGATGAAAGAGTTGTTTGAACTCTTTATATATTGTGATTATTTAATCTCTTGTCAGATGGGTAGTTTACAAATATTTTCTCCCATTCTGTGAATTGTCTCTTTGTTGATCATTTCCCTTGCTGTGCAGAAGCTTTTTAACTTGATATGATCCTATTAATCCATTTTTGCTTTGGTTACCTGTACTTATTGGGTATTATTCACGGAAATTTTTACCAGACCAATGTGCTTGAGATTTTCCCCAATGTTTTATTGTAGTTTCATAGTTTGAGGGCTTAGATTTATTTATTCATTCATTCATTCATTCATTCATTCATTCATTCAGACGGAGCCTTTCTCTGTTGCCCAGGCTGGAGTGCAGTGGCACGATTTCGGCTCGCTGCAACTTCTGTCTCCTGGGTTCAAACGATTATCTTGCCTCAGTCTGCCGAGCAACTGGGACTACAGATGCACACCACCACAGCTGGCAGATTTTTGTATTTTTAGTAGTGACGGGGTTTCACCACGTTAGCCAGACTGGTCTTGAACTCCTGACCTCAGGTAATCCACCTGCCTCTGCCCCCACAAAGTGCTGAAATTATAAGCGTGAGCCACCATCCCCAGCCTGAGGTCTTAGATTTAGAATTTAATGTATTTTGATTTGATTTTTGTATATGGTGAGAGATTGGGGTTCAGTTTCATTCTTCTTCATATGGATATACAGTTTTCCCAGCACCATTTATTGAAGAGACTGTCTTCCCCCCAGTGTATGTTTTTGGCACCTTTGTCAAACGAGTTCACTTAGGCGGGCACAGTGGCTTGCTCCTGTAATTCCAACACTTTGGGAGCCCAAGGCTGGCAGATCACTTGAGGTCAGGAGTTCAAGACCAGCTTGGCCAACATGGCAAAACCCCATCTCTACTAAAAATACAAAAATTAGCCTGGTGTGGTGGCAGGCGCCTATAGTCCTAGCTACTCAGGAGGCTAAGGCAGGAGAATCGCTTGGACCCGGGAGGTGGAGGTTGCAGTGAGCCCAGATCACACCACTGCACTCACTCCAGCCTGGGTGACAGAGCGAGACTTTGTCTCAAAAAAAAAAAAAAAAAAAAAAGAAAAAAAAATGAGTTCACTGTAGGTGTGTAGATTTGTTTCTGGGTTCTCTACTCTGTTCCTTTTGTTTATGTGTGTGTTTTTATGCCAGTACCATGCTGTTTTGGTTACTAAAGCTCTGTAGTATAGTTTGAAGTTAGGAAATGGGATTCCTTCAATTTTGTGTTTATTTTGCTAAGGATAGCATTAGCTATTCTGTGTCTTCTGTGGTTCTATATAAATATAGGGACTTTTTTTTCTATTTCTGTGAAGAATGTCATTGGTATTTTGATAGAGATTGCATTGAATCTGTAGATTGCTTAAGGTAATATGGACATTTTAATAACATTGAATCTTCCAATCCATGAACGTGGAATATTTTTCAATTTTTGGTGTCCTCTTCAATTTCCTTTAAAGTGTTTTATAGTTTCCATTATAGATATCTTTCACTTCTTTGGTTAGTTCCTAGGTATTTAATTTTATTTGTGTCTATTGTAGATGAGATTACTTTTTTTCATTTCTTTTTCACATTGTTCACTGTTGTCATATAAAAATGCTACTGATTTTTGTATGTTGATTTTGAAACCTGCTACTTTTCTGAATTTAGCAGTTCTAATTGAGTTTTCTTGTGGAATCTTTAGGTTTTTCCAACTATAAGAGCATATCTCCTACAATGAAGAATAATTTGTTGTCTTCCTTTTCAATTACAATGCCCTTGATTTCTTTCTCTTGTTTGATTGCTCTAGCTAAGACCTCCAGTTGAATAACGGTGATGGAAGTGGGTATGCTTGCTATGTTCCAGATCTTGCAGGAAAGGCTTTCAGTTTTTCCCCATTCAGTATGATACTAGCTGTGGGTCTTTTATATATGGTTTTTATTATGTTGAGGTATGTTCCTTCTCTACCCAATTTTGTAGAGTTTTTATCATGAAAAAATATTGAATTTTGGCTGGGCGCGGTGGCTCATGCCTGTAATCCTAGCACTTTGGGAGACTGAGGCAAGTGAATTGCTCGAGCCCAGAAGTTGGAGACCAGCCTGGGCCACATGGCAAAACCCTGTCTCTACAAAAATTACAAAAATTAGACAGGCATGTGGCAGGTGCCTGTAGTCCCAACTACTTGGGAGGTTGAGGTGGGAGGATCACTTGAGCCCAGGAGGTTGAGGCTGTGATGATTCGTGATCATGCCACTGAACTCCCGGCTGGGTGACACAGTGAAACCCTGTCTCAAAAAAAAAAAAAAAAAAAGATGTTGAATTTTATCAAATGCTTTCTAAACATCGACTGAAATGATTATGTGGTTTTGTTCTTCATGCTGTTGATATGATGTACCAGAGTAGTTGATTTGCATATGTTGAACCATCCTTGTGTCCCTCGGATGAGTGTCACTTGGTCATGATGAATGATCTTTTTAGTGCGTCGTTGAATTTGGTTTGTTAGTATGTTGAGGATTTTTGCATCAATATTCATCAGTGCTATTGTCCTATAGTGTTTTTTTCTTTTTTTGATGTGTTTTTGTCTGGTTTTGAGATCAGGGTAATACTAGCCTAATAGAAAGAGTTTGGAAATATTTTCTTCTCTTATTTTTTGGAATAGTTTGAGTAGTATTGGTATTGGTTTTTCTTTAAATGTTTGGTAGAATTCAGCAGTGAAGCCTTCAGGTTCTGGGCTTTTCTTTGCTGGGAGACTTTTTATCACAGCTTCCATCTTGTTACTTGTTATTGGTCTGTTCAAGTTTTGGATTTCTTGTTTCAATTTTGGTAGGTTGTATGTGTCTATGAATTAATAATTTCTTTTAGATTTTCTGGTTTATTCACATATAGTTGTGCATAGTAGTCACTAATGATCCTTTGAATTTCTATGGTATCAGTTGTAATATCTCCTTTTTCATCTCTGCTTTTATTTATTTGGGTCTTTTTTTTTCTTAGTCTAGCTAAAGGTTTGTCAATTTTTATCTTTTCCCAACTTTTTGTTTCATTGACTTTTATATTGTTTTCTTCATTTCATATTTATTTATTTCTGCTCTGGTCCTTATTTCTTTTCTTCTACTAATTTTGTGTTTGGTTTTCTCTTGCTTTTCTAGTTATTTAAGATGCATCGTTAAGTTGTTTAAGTTTTTCTTTTTTCACGTAAGCACTTATAGCTATAAACTTCCCCTCTTAGTACTGCTTTTGCTCTATCCCAAAGGTTTTGGTATGTTGTGTTTCCATTATCTTTTGTTTCAAGAAATTCATCAGTTTTCTTCTTAATTTCCTCATTTACCCGTGGTCATTCAGGAGCATATTGTTTAATTTTCATGTGTTTATATAGGTTACAAAATTCTCCTTTTTATTGATTTCTAGTTTTATTCCATTGTGGTCAGAGAAGATTCTTGATATTATTTCAATTTTTTGAATGTTTTAAGACTTGTTTTTTGACCTAACATAACATATGGTCTGTCCTTGAGAAAGATCCATGTGTTGAGGAAAAGAATGTGTACTCTGCAGTCACTGGATGAAATGTTCCATATATATCTATTAGGTCCATTTATTCTATACTGTGGATTGAGTCTGATTTTTTTGCTTGATTTTTCTCTCTGCAAGATTTGTCCAATGCTAAAAGTGGGATGTTGAAATCTACAGCTATTGCTGTATTGGAGTCGATCTGTCTTTTTTAGCTCTAATAGTATTTGCTTTATATATCTGAATGCTCCAGTGTTGAGTGCATATGTATTTAAATTTTTTTTTTTTTTTTTTTTTTTGAGACGGAGTCTCGCTCTGTCGCCCAGGCTGGAGTGCAGTGGCCGGATCTCGGCTCACTGCAATCTCTGCCTCCCGGGTTTACGCCATTCTCCTGCCTCAGACTCCCGAGTAGCTGGGACTACAGGCGCCCGCCACCTCGCCCAGCTAGTTTTTTTTTGTATTTTTTAGTAGAGACGGGGTTTCACCATGTTAGCCAGGATGGTCTCGATCTCCTGACCTTGTGATCCGCCCGTCTCCGCCTCCCAAAGTGCTGGGATTACAGGCTTGAGCCACCGCGCCCGGCCCTGACTGTGTATTTTCAAATAGCCTGTTCTCAAACTTACGAATTATTTTTTCTGCTTGATCAATTCTGCTATGACTGTGATGCATTCTTCAATATGCCATTTGGATTTTTCAACTAGAATTTCCGCTTAATTTTTAAAATTATGTCAATCTCTTTGTTAAATTTATCTAATAGAATTCTGAATTCCTTTTCTGTGTTGTATTGAGTTTGAGTTTCCTCAAAAGAGCTGTTTCAAATTCTCTTATCCGAAGGGTCCCATATCCAGCATTGGTGCCCGGTGCCTTATTTAGTTCATCTGGTAAGCTAAATGATCTAATGAACCCTGGTGATTTATTCAGTTCATTTGGTGAGGTCATGTTTTCCTGGATGGCCTTCATACTTGTATATGTTCATCTGTGTCTGGACATTGAAGAGTTAGGCATTTATTGTAGTCTTCACAGTCTGGGCTTGTTTGTACCCATCTTTCTTGGAAAGGCTTTCCAGATATTTAAAAGAAGTTAGGTGTGATCTAAGTTGTATCTGCTTTAAAAGGCACCCAAGTGCAGTAACGCTGTGTTTCCTGCAAACTCATAAAGGTAGCAGCTTGATGGCCTTGAACAATATTCAGAGGAATTCTCTGGATTAGTAGGCAGAGAGTCTTGTTCTCTTCCCCCTACTTTCTCCTAAACAGACAAAATCTCTCTCTGTTCTGAACCACCTAGAGCTGGGGGAAAAGTGATACAAGTACCCCTGTAGCCACCACCACTGGGACTGTGCTGTGTCAGACTTGAGGCTAGTAGAGTACTGGGTCTCACCCAAGGTTTACTGTAAACACTGTCTGGCTACTGCCAATGTTCGATTAAGGCCCTGGGGGCTCTATAATAAGTAGGTGGCAAAGCCACCCAGGCTTGTGACCTTCTCTTTAGGGTAGTGAGTTACCCCAGGCCCTGGGCAGGTCCATTGTTGCCACTGGGGAGCCAGGGACTAGAGTCAAAAATCTTAGAGGTCTACCTGGTTGACTTCTAAGATTTGAGCTGGCACTCAAACCATGAGACACAGTCCTTCTACAAGACACAGTCCTTCCCACTCTTTTCTCTCCTTTCCAAATACAGAGTAGCCTCATCCCATAGCCACTGTCACCATAGGCCCATGGAAAGTACTGCCAGACTACTGCCTATGTTCCCTTATGGCCCAAGGTCTCTTAAGTCAGTTTGTGGTAAATGCTTCCTGGCCTGGGACTCACCCTGCCCTCCCCTCTGGCAAAGGGCAGGTCCAGAAATGCCATCCAAGAGTCATATCCTGGAATTGAACACCCCAAGAGTCTGCTTGGTACTCTACCTCCCTGCGGTGGAGCTGGTATCTAAGGTGCAAGACAAAGTCCCCTTTACTTTTCCCTCCATTTTTCTCAAGAGGATCCTTGCCCCATAGCCACCACAGCTGGTAATGTGCTGACTCTCAACTGAAGCCAGCAAGTCTCAGAGTCTCACCCAAGGCCACTGACATAGTATCTGGGTATCATTGCTGGTTATTCAGGGCCTAAGGGCTCTTCCGTTAGCAGGTGGTTAATGGTGCCAGGACTGGGTCCTTCAAGGCAGTGGCTTCCTTTCTGGCCCAGAGTGTGTCTAGAATTGTTGTCTGCGAGCTAGGGCCTGGAAAGGGGGCCTCACAACTCTGACTTATGCCCTATCTTGTGTGGCTGATGTGGTTTCCAAGATGCAAAGTAAAGTCCTCCCCACTCTTCTGTCTCCTCTCCTCAAATGGAAGGAAGGCATCTTTTTGGGGGTTGTAAGCTGTGCAGCCTGGGGTGAGGGGAGGGGTGATACCAGCACTCCCTTAGCCACCCAGGCTGGCATCTTAGTAGGTCATGTGCCCCCTGCCCCGTATCCGTGGCCTTGGGCCCAGTTCAGCACTTGGACTTGCCTAGGTGTTGCAGTCCTTGTGGCCTAGACTGCCTTTCAAGTTTATTTGTGGCCCCAGAGCACTTTAGCCCATGGCGGCTAGGCTTACAGGGACTCAGATTCTGACTCCAGGGATCATTGATTCCCCTCTGACTAGGGCTGGTTTAAATGCCACCTCTATGGGTGGGCATCATCTGAGTTTGGTCTGGTTTTGCTTTCTGCTATAATAGAGTAGCATCGAGTTCAATGCTTCACAGTTGCTGCAATCTCCGCTTTCTGCACCCCGCTGCCACTGCTGGGGGGATGGTGGAGGGGTGGTGTTGCTGCTTCAGGAATGGTTTTGCTATCTTTTCAGTTCCTGTTTCAGCGATATGAAATTAAAACCAGGTACTGTAAGTGCTTACCTGATGTTTTGTTCTTATGAAAGTATTTTGTTGTGTGTAGTTAGTTGTTAAATTGGTGTTCTTGTAGGGGGGACAATTGGTGGAGCCTTTTATTCTACCATCTTGCCCCACCCCCTTACTATAATTATTGCTATATTAGGTCATAAGTTCATCACTTAGTTTCTGTTTATTTCCTCTGTTTTCTTTTTGTCTGCCTTCCTCTGTCAACAAATTCTCTTAGTTTTCCTTTATCTGAAACCGATTTTCTCTGAAGAGGAGTATTTAGGAAAGCACAAAGTCAAGAGGAGTGACATAAACAAGGGTCACTTGAGGTATTTGAAGCCTCCGGCACCAATAGCTTCAGCACACATAAAAAAACCCAACTCCTAACCAGACTAACAAATTGTTATGCTAAAGGTATTTTACTTTAGCTTGTATAACTTGATACCATCTATTTGTCTTTTAACAAAAAAAATTAGAAGGCACATCAAAAAGCAAGCAAAAGCAGTCTCAAAGGACCAAGCAAGTATCAGAACCAAGCTCAGATGTGATACAGATATTGGAATTTCAGACAGGACCTTAAAATATCTATGATTAATATATTGAGGGCTATAATGGAAAAATTAGAAAACATGAAATAATAGATTGGTAATATAAGTAGAGACATATAAATTCTTCCAAGGGATGAAAATGAAATGCTAAGAATCTAACAGAAATGAAGAATATTTTAGATAGATAGGCTCATCAGTAAATTTATTATGGCTGGGTTATTGAACTCAGTGAGTTTGAAGAGATGTCAATAGGTAATTCTAATATAAATTGCAAGATGTAAAAGGATTTTAAAAACTCAGAACATTCAATTACTGTAGACTACTTCAAAAAGATGTAGCATGAACATAATTGGAATATGAGGAGAAGAAAGAGAATGGAGCAGAATAAATATTTGATATAACGATGGCTGAGAAATTTCCAAAGTTAATGACAGGCACCAAACCAGAGATCCGTAATTCTCGGAGAATAGCAAGCAGAGTAAATACCAAAACTTAACCAAGGATGTGTCATATTCAAACTGAAGGAAACTAAATACAAGGAGGAAATCTCAAACCAGAGGATAATAAAAATCGTTTCTATAGGGAACAAGAATAAAAATTAAAGCAGACTTCTTGTCAGAAATAATGCAGGCAAGAGGAGTATGGAGTGAAATATTTAAAGTACTGAGATTCAAAACTCACCAACCTAAAATTTTATATCCAGTGAAATTATCCTCCCAAAGTGAAGAAGATATACTTTCTCAGAGACAGAGAAGTATAGAAATTTATCAGCAGCAGACATACCCTTCAAGAAATGTTAAAATATTTTCTTTAGGGAGAATGAAAAGGATATAAATCTGAATCTTGGGTCTACATATACAGGAAATTATCTTTATCTATCTATCTATCTATCTATCTATCTATCTATCTATCTATCTATCTATCTATCTGTCTATCTATGAGAAATCTGTGTGTTATAATCATTTTCCCACTATAGCTAAGTTTGGTTTCTCTTTTGCTGCTTTCAAGACTTTGCCTTTGGTTTCAGCAGTTTGACTATGATAAGTTTGGGGTTCTTGTGAATTCTTTAATTTGTAAATGTCTTTGTTTCCAAATTTGGGAAATATATATCCATTATTTCTGAGTCTTTTTTTTTAAAAGCTCTCTCTTCATTCTCTTGTCCTTTCAGGAGTCTGATGACATTAATGTTATATATTATTGTCTCTTGCTATAGTTCTACAGGTTGCTGAGGCTCTCTTCATTTTTCTGAGTCTATTTTCTTTCTGTTTCTCTGATTGGATAATTTCCACTGTTCAATATTTGAGTTCCCTGATTCTTTCCTCTGTTGCCTCCATTTTTTCCGTTGGGACCATTCATTGAATTTTAAAATTTTGGTTAATGTATTTTTCTATTCTAAAATTTCCATTTTCTTCTTCTTCATATCTTCTGTTTATTTGTAGAGGCTTTATATTTCTTTGATGAGACTTTCTATTTTTTCATTTGTTTTAAGCACATTCATAATTGCTTGTTGAAGCAATTTTATGATGGCTAATTTAAAATCTTTCTCAGTTAAAAAAATATCTGTCATTTTGGTGTTAGCATCTAATGGTTGTCTTTTGCATTCAGTTTGAATTATTTCTGTTGATGAGTAATTTTTTTATTAAAATCTGGACATTTTGGGAATTATGAGACTCTAGATTTTATTCCAATCTGCTTTTTTTTTTTTTTTTTTTTTTTTGAGGCAGAGTTTTGCCCTTGTTGCCCAGGCTGGAGTGCAATGGTGTGATCTCCGCTCACCGCAACCTCCACATCCCGGGTTCAAGCGATTCTCCTGCCTCAGCCTCTCTAGTAGCTGGGATTACAGGCATGTGCCACCATGCCCAGCTAGTTTTGTATTTTTAGTAGAGACAGGGTTTCTCCATGTTGGTCAGGCTGGTCTCGAACTCCCGACCTCAGGTGATCTGCCCGCCTTGGCCTCCCAAAGTGCTTGGATTACAGGCGTGAGCCACTGTGCCCAGCCCCAGTCTGCTTTATCTGGGTTCCTGTGACACTGCTCTGCTGGGTGAAGTGAGTGGGGATGCACTGCTTCATTACTGCCAGGTGTGAGTAGAAGTCTAGGTTCTCCACTTGGCCTTCGTTGACATGGAGGGAACTTCTGTCTACCTACTTATGCTTTCACTTATACCTCTCTAGTGGGAGACGCTGGAGTTCCTTGTTATTGCTACTCACATGTAAAATGGTACAGCCACTTTAGAAAATAGTCTGGCAGTTCTTCAAAAAGAGGTACCATAAGTCCCAGCAACACCACCACTAGGTATAAGCCCAAGAAAAATAAAAACATATGTCCAGACAATAATTTGTACACCAATGTTCGTAGCAGCATTATTCATTGTAGCTAAAAAGTGAAATAATTTAGTCTGTCAACTGATGAATGGACAAACCAAATGTGGTATATCCATACAATGGAATATTATTCAGCAATAATAGGAAATGATGTATTGATCATGCTACAACATGGATAAACCTTGAAACATTAAGCTAAGTGAAAGAAGGCAGTCACAGAGGACTAAATATTATATGATTCCATTCATATGAAATGCCCAGAAGAGGTAAATATATAGGGACATAAAATAGATTCATAGCTGTCTAGAACTGGGGGGTGAGTTGGGGACATATGAGAAATGACTGCTAATCGGTATGGAGTTTCTTTTGGGGCTAATGAAAATGCTTTAAAATTGATTGTGATGGTGATTGCACAATCCTGTAAATATACTAAAAGCCATTGATGTGTTTACTTTAAATGGGTGAATTACATGCTATGTGATTTATATTTCAATAAGGGTTTACAAATAAGAAAACCCAGAGAACTTAACACATTGTATTTCCTCAGGTTCCAACATCTCTAGCCAGTATGCTCTTTTCTCTCCACCTTTCAGAGCCTTCTTTTCTTTGTTTTATATATAGTATCTAGGGTTTTTAGTGGGATAGAGAAAATTGCATTTAATTCATCTTGTCCTGTTAGCAGAAGTCATTTGTTTTCAAAGTTATCTTTTAACTTTTAAAATTAACTTATTATAAATTTTTTGTTTATTGTCCTATAAACTTTAATGCGTATGTAGATTGGTTAACAGATATATGTTAATCCTGGTTACCACAACCAGGTTACAGAACAGTACGATTAACCCCAAAACTGCTGTGTGCTCTTTCTTTGTAGTCATGCCCTTTCCTCATTTCTAAATTCTGACAACCACTGGTCTGCTTTCTGTTACTATGTAAATGGAATTATAAAAGGAGTAAGTGATTTTTGAGAATAACTTCGTTTATTCAGTATAGTGCCTTTGAGATTCATTGAAGTTGGTTTGTGTATCAATTATTGGTTTTTTCTTCTGGATTAGTATTCCATTATATGGATAGACATACCACAGGTTGTCTATACATTCAGTCATTAAAGGATATTGGGTTGTTTCCATTTTTGGTGATTATGAATGGACTTCTTAAAAACATTTGTGTACAGGCTTTTTATGTACATAGTTTTAATTTCTCTAGGGTAAATACTTGGTATGGGATTTCTGGGTCATATGTTAATTATATGTTTAAGTTTATAAGGAACTGCCAAACTATGTCCCAGAGCAGTTCTGCCATTTTGCATATCTGCCAGCAAGGTTTGAGAATTCTGGTTCTCCTGCATCCTCACCAGCACTCGACATTGTTATATTTTAAACTTTTAGGTATTGTCATAGTATATGTCAGTAGTTATTGTACTTTTAGCTTTTATTTCCATAATGGCTAATTATGGTGAATATCTTTTCATGTGCTTATTTGCCACCCTGTAGCCTTTGTGGTCAAGTATCTGCTTGGGTCTTTTGCCCATATTTAAACTGGATTATTTGTTTTCTTATTATTGATTTTTGTGGATTCTGGCTACATGTTTTTTGTTGAATATGTGATTTGCAAATATTATTTCTCACTTGGTAGTTAATCTTTTCCTTCTTTCAGCAGTGAGTTTCTAGAAGCAAAGGTTTTACAATTTGAGGAATTCCAGTTTATCAATTACATCTTATTTAGATTGTGCCTTTGTGTCTAATAACTGTTTGCTTATGCCCATGCCATAAAGATTTTCTTCCATGTCTTCTTTTTTTTTTTTTTTTGGAAATGGAGTCTCACTCACTCTGTAGCCCAGGCTGGAGTGAAGTAAAGCTATCTTGGCTCACTGCAACTTCCACCTCCTGTGTTCAAGTGATTCTCTTGCCTCAGCCTCTCAAGGAGCTGGGATTATAGGCACATGCCACCATGTCCAGGTAATTTTTTGTTTGTTTGTTTTGTCTTCTTGGTTTGTTTGTTTTCTGAGACGGAGTTTTGCTCTTGTTGTCCAGGCTGGAGTGCAATGGCGTGATTTCAGCTCACTGCAACCTCCATTTCCCAGGTTCAAGCGATTCTCCTGCCTCAGCCTCTCTAGTAGCTGGGATTACAGGCATGCAACACCACGCCCGGCTAACTTTGTATTTTTAGTAGAGATGGGGTTTCGCCATGTTGGTCAGGCTGGTATCGAACTCCTGACCTCAGGTGATCCACCTGCCTGGGCCTCCCGAAGTGTTGGGATTACAGGCGTGAGCATTTTTGTATTTTTTGTAAAGTTGAGGTTTCACCATGTTGGCCAGGCTGGTCTTGAACTGTTGACCTTAAGTGACCTGCTGCCTCGGCCTCCCAAAGTGCTGGGATTCCAGGCATGAGCCAGTGCACCCGGCTCATAGATACTCTTTATCAAGTTGAAGAAATCCCCTTCTATTCCTATTTGCTGAGTGCTTTTTTTTTTTTTTTTTTTTTTTAAGATGGAGCCTCGCTCTGTCACCCAGGCTGGAGTGCAGTGGCACGATCTCAGCTCACTGCAACCTCTGCCTCCCCGGTTCAAGCGATTCTCCTGCCTTAGCCTCCCAAGTAGCTGGGATCAAAGGCACCAGCCACCATGCCCGGCTAATTTTTGTACTTTTTAGTATAGACGGGGTTTCATCTCTACTTTGGCCAGGCTGGTCTCGAACTCCTGACCTCAAGTGATCCACCCTCCTTGGCCTCCCAAAGTGCTGGGATTAAAGGCATGCGCCACCACGCCCAGCCTTGAGTGTGTTTTTTTTTTTTTTTAAGTCATGAATGGGTGTTGAACTTTTTTAGTTGATTTTCTGCATCAATTGATATGATAATTTGGTTTTTTTGATGTAATCTGTTTTGTATGGTGCATTATGTTTTTTATTGAACCAGTTCTACATTCCCAGGACATACCTCATTGCTTGTGAAGTTTTATTCTGTATATATATTACTGAATGTAATTAAGGAGAGATGGGAGAATTGCTGGAACGATGTGTTGATTAAGTAAAAGGGGGTGGGATCAGGTGTTCAAGTAGAAAGGTTGGCCTTAGGAGCAGCAACCTGTAATCCACAGTAATAGGACTGGCACGTGTGTGAGTAGGTGGGCAAATACGGTGGGAGACTGTGGGAGTTTTCTTCTGATAGCTTCTATTTTTGATATGTTAACCATTCTAACCTGAGCGGAGGAAAGGTAGAAGAGGATGCCAAGAGCGCCATATCTAGAAAGGTTTAACACAACGACTGGGGGCTCCACCTTTCTCCAGTGAGCCTTAGTGAACCACTGAATATTCTGGAGTAGAGGAGTGAGATATGAATAAAATTCAGACTTGATTTGGTAGATAGGATGGATAAGAGGGGGAAAGGTGGCAGGTGGACAGTAACCTAGGTTGGGAATGATAGGACCTAAACTAGGCTGCAAATATAGAGACAAGGAGTTTTTATTGGCAGAGCTAGAATTGAATGGAGTTGGCAGCTATATGCCTGAGGTAGCAAAGAGAATACGCTTTATTCATTCATTCATTCACTTATTTATTTACTTTTTCAAGAAATATTAAGGGATTGACAGTGGTGCATTGGGGATTAGGGCCTGAGTGAAAGCTGCAGAGTGGGCTGGCAGCTTGGCAGGCTTTGTGACCCAAGCAAAGAAAATAACAGTGAGTGGTGGCCCTGGAGCATTGGGTCCTGACTGAGGGAGGAAGCAAAGCAGGGTGGCAGCCCACTTGGCTCAGGAGATTGATTATATACAAAGGGGTAGAATAAACAGAAAAATGTTTTGAGGATAATAAAATCCAGGTTTCTCATTATCAGAGAAGGGAGTTAAAAATATGGAAAGGGTCAAAACTAGAATTAATCCTGGTATATAATATAGGAATTGGAAACTGAATTCATGGTTTTCTGTATATAGAAATATAGATATAAACTAAATATAAATATGAAGATATGTGTGTATACAGAATACATGCATATCTATATCTATAAATGATTTATCTACCTACCTACCTACCTACCTACATATCATCTTTCTGTTTTCTAGCTCTATCTGGAAGGAGTCTGGGAGCAGCAACACCCTAGTAGTAATGAACATCTCTAGTGCCCAGATCTTGACTTCTCAATAACATTCTCCACTAAAAGGAACCAAGGATCATTGGAGAAATGGCTCATTCTAAGGCTAGTGCTGGGAAAAATACAAGATGAGCCTTGTGGTGGACAGACTCACAAACTCTAAAGCACCTCCTCCATGTATTTTTAGTAGAGACAGGGTTTCACCGTGTTAGCCAGGATGGTCTCGATCTCCTGACCTCGTGATCTGCCTGCCTCAGCCTCCCGAAGTGCTGGGACTACAGGCATGAGCCACCGCGCCTGACCTGGGTTTTACTTTTTAGTGGGAGGAAATGAACACTAAATAAATCATTATACTGTACTGCAGGTAAGAAAAAATATTTCAAAAATCATTATATCAAGTCAGTTGGGAATAAGTGCAATGATTAAGAATAAACCAGAGGAAGTGCATAAGAGAGTGACTCCAGGACCTAGCTATGTGATTGGTAGGTGTTCTATTTCAATTAGGCTTGTCAGCAAAGGTCTCTTTGAAAGGTAATGTTTGAGTGGAGACCTAAAGGATAAAGATTCAGTTATGCAAAGGTCTGGGGAAAGAGCACTCCAGGCATAGAAACCAGCAAGTTCAAAGGACCTGAGGTGGGAGTGAGCTTGGCATTTTTAGGAGTCCCCCCTGGGATTATGAAGGTAGTTTAACATTGACTCCAACATTAAAAAAGACAAAACAAAACAAAACAAAACAGAAAAACAGGTGAGAATTTAAAGCTATATAGTATGAACAGCAGAACTCTGAAATTTGACTTCTGGATTCAAATCCAGTTTCTGCTACCAGCTATGTGACTCTGCGATAATGCCTTAACCTTTCTGTTCCTCACTTCCCTCATTTGTAAATGAGAATTAATAATAGCTCCAACCTAAATAGGTTACCTTGAGAATTAAATGGATGAGTGCATGTAAAATGCTTAGCACAGTGTCCAGCGTGCTAACCCAATATATATTAGAAATTATCTCAACTGATTTGGCCTGGACTTATTAACTGCCTGGTTGGTGTGTGTGTGGCAGGATCTCAGGAAGCATAGCTTATCTGGTTGTATGTTTCTGAGAGGGGACAGAGGAGCCGAGTCCTGAGAAATATGACGCTGCACAGTAAGGGATGAGGGCTGCTTCCTGCTCATTCCTACCCGCTACCAAAACCAGGTCCTGTGAAAGGGATTCTAGCAGGTATGACCCATTGAATAAAACAGGAAACCATGAATTCCCATTTGCATAAATAAAGACACAGTCAAAATCCCTTATTGAAGCCTAATTCTAATTTTTTTATACTTAACCTAGACCCAAATTCAACTCATGTTTGAACTCTTCTAAATAAAAGCCATTTCTAATCTCTGTCCTGTATACAAATGAAGTCCTGACCCTTTGTCCAACCAAATCCTGACCACTTCTCCAATCCGAGGTCTGCTGCTGCCTCCAAATCTAGCCTAGATCCGAATTTCACTACAAGAGGTCCAAACTTGGCCCCTCTTCGGCCCCCTATCTTTACTTAATCTGTTATTGGCCTTAACTCAGGCCCCATTACAGCTCCAGTCTCAATCTTGGTGCTGTATTGGATAACTGTGCTGATCTTAGAAATATTTCTTATGAGGCACTCGGATTCCTGCCTTTCATTCCTAACATTTTTTAGGGGAACCTTCGTGTTGGGGTGAATGAAATTATCTTGGGTGATGAGAGATGCTACTTCCATAATTTATTAGGGCCTATTCTTTCACTTATTTATTATTATCCCCTCAATGTGCTATTCCTTTTTGTCTTTGCTTGTGTTCTTCTCTTTAACTGCAATGCCTCCTCTGCTCCTGATCACCTCCCCAAATCCTTTAATGATCAACTCTTGATACTATATCTAATGATACTATACTTCCCTTAGGACATGTTTCTGGGCCAGTGGATTCTATACCAATACCTTTTGGACTTGCACTCACACTTTGTTTTACATCCTGATTTTTGGTGGAAAATTTCTATGTAGGAGGGCTGATCATTGGCATTCTGGCTGAATTGGTTCTTGAAAGTACATTTGCACAGCACTTTACCAGAAATTGAGAAAACAAATTTTCTAAATCAAATAATTTCAGGTGGGCTTCCATTTTGGGCAGCAGGATAACCTGAATGACCTTCCTGATTTAAACAACTAAAATTTAATAGAATGTAAAAGTTTAAAATGCCCTATTGAACTACCATTGATTAAGAAGCAGATAAATCCTCAAAACAAGGTAGAGTATGGCCGGGCGCGGTGGCTCAAGCCTGTAATCCCAGCGCTTTGGGAGGCTGAGACGGGCGGATCACGAGGTCAGGAGATCGAGACCATCCTGGCTAACATGGTGAAACCCCGTCTCTACTAAAAAATACAAAAAACTATCCGGGCGAGGTGGCGGGGGCCTGTAGTCCCAGCTACTCGGGAGGCTGAGGCAGGAGAATGGCGTGAACCCGGGAGGCGGAGCTTGCAGTGAGCTGAGATCCAGCCACTGCACTCCAGCCCGGGCGACAGAGCGAGACTCCGTCTCAAAAAAAAACAAAAAAAAACAAAAAAAAAAACAAGGTAGAGTATATGCGTACAATGAGATTCTACTGAGAATTAAAGAGGACAAATGATGGAAACACGCTACAACATGGATGAACCTCACAAACCTAGTGCGAAGTGAAAGAAGGCAGGCACAGATGAGTATATACTATTTGATTCCACTTCAATGAACTTCAAGAACAGGTAAAAGTAACCTATGGTGTTAGAAGTCAAGATAGTGTCTACACTTAGGGAGCAGGACTGGGAAGGGGCATGAGGGAAACTTCTGAGAGAAATGTTCCGTCTCTCTCTTTTTTTTAAGAGACTGAGTCTCACCCTGCAGACTGGAATGCAGTGGTGAGATCATAACTCACTGTAACCTCAAACCCCTGGGCTCTAGCAACACCCCCACCTCAGCCTCCCAAGTAGCTGGGACTACAAGTGTGTGCCACTATGCCAGGCCATTCTTTTTTTTGAGGCAGGGTCTCAGTCTGTCAACCAGGATGGAATGTAGTGGTGTGCTCTTGGCTCACTGTAGTCTCTGTCTCCCGGGCTCAAGCGATCCTCCCACTTCAACCTCCTAAGTAGCTGGGACTACAGGTGCATGCCACCACGCCTGGCCAGTTTTTATAGTTTTTGTAGAGATGGGTTTCGCTATGTTGCCCAGGCTGGTCTTGAACTCCTGGCCTCAAGTGATCCTCTCACCTCCGCCTCCCAAAGTGCTGGGATTATAAGCATAAGTCACCATGCCTGACTGTTCTATATATCTTGTTCTGAGTGATGAAGATTATCTATCTATCTATCTATCTATCTATCTATCTATCTATCTATCTATCTATCTCTCTATCTTAGAGTTTTAAAACTCTATTTATCTATCTTAGTATATTTGCAAATTCATGCAGCTGTTATTTGTGCTTGGAGCCTACCCAGTGTTGGAAATCTAATAGGAGAACCCCTGAGCAGAAAAAAGATGAAATTTCTAAAGACTGTACCTTAGTGTAAGGGTAAAGGAGAAATAAACCCTGCCAAGCAGAAGGGCAGAAAGGAAAATTACTCATTTTGACTTTGTTGCTGAATTGAAAGAAAAAATTTCCCTATTGTAGCAATGGGCACACCTAGGACCCAGATCTTGGATTTTAAGTATTACTTCCGACTAAAAAAGACTCACAATGCCTTGGAGTAATAGCTGATTCCAGGGCTGGACCAGGGAAGTTATAAGGAAATGTCCTCCAGATGATAGGTGCATGTCACAAGGACATAGGAGTCACCTTGAAGGAGTTTGCACTGGCCAGATCTGAAGCAATTTGATCATCATAATAAATAACAATGTTAACAGATTATAACCATTGAATAAAAGAGGGATCTATGAGTCTGTTCCAATAAATAAATAAATGCAAGGCACATGTAGCTGGTGGCTACCTTATTGGATAGCACAGCTCTAGAGAATCTGTCACATATTTACATGAGGAATCATGTACAAAAATGCCTATTGTGACATCGTTTGTAATAGCAGAAAATTAGAAGCAATATAAAAGTACATCAGAAGTAGAATGAATGAATAAATAAAATTGTGGTTTGTTTAGACAATGAAGCACATACAGCAGTGAAATGAATAATTTATTGTTACATGGGCCAGCATGGATGAAGCTCAGAAACATAATGTTAACTGAAAAAGCAAGTCCTAAAAGAAAACATAAAATAATCTTTTATATAAAATTCAAAAACAGGCAAAAGATATTATATAAGGATACAAACATAGCTAACAAATTAAATAGAAACAAGAAACTACAAAATTTAGGGTAGTGGTTGTTTTTGTATAGAGGGAGTGCTGTGTGTATTGGGAAGGGCTTCTAAGGTAATAAAATATTGAGTACCTGGGTAGTCATGTATTTCTATTTTCTTTTTTTTTTTGCCTGATACTATCCACATGGAGATACATGTCATTATTTTTTAACTGCATTTATATATGACACTTTAAGTTTTTAAATTAAATTTTTTTTTTTTTTTTTTTTTTTTGAGACGGAGTCTTGCTCTGTCGCCCAGGCTGGAGTGCAGTGGCCGGATCTCAGCTCACTGCAAGCTCCACCTCCTGGGTCTACGCCATTCTCCTGCCTTAGCCTCCCGAGTAGCTGGGACTACAGGCGCCTGCCACCTCGCCCGGCTAGTTTTTTGTATTTTTTTGGTAGAGATGGGGTTTCACCATGTTAGCCAGGCTGGTCTCGATCTCCTGACCTCGTGATCTGCCCGTCTCGGCCTCCCAAAGTGCTAGGATTACAGGCTTGAGCCACCGCGCCCGGCCCTAAAATTTTTTATTGAGATGAAATTCACATAACCATAAACTAACAATTTTATTTATTATTTTTTATTTTTCTGTAAGTTATTGTATTTGGTTACATGAGCAAGTTCTTTAGTGGTGATTTGTGAGATTCTGGTGCACCCTTCACCCAAGTAGTATACTCTGCAACATATTTGTAGTCTTTTATCCCTTGCCCCCCCCCACTCTTTCCCCCAAGTCCCCAAACTCCATTGTATCATTCTTATGCCTTTGCATCCTCACAGCTTATCTCCCACATATCAGTGAGAACATATGATACTTGGTTTTCCATTCCTGAGTTACTTCACTTAGAATAATAGTTTCCAGTCTCATCCAGGTCACTGCAAATACTGTTAATTCATTCCTTTTTATGGCTGCATAGTATTCCATCCTATACACATATACCACAATTTCTTTATCCACTCGTTTATTGATGGGTATTTGGGTTGGTTCCATGATTTTGCAATTGTGGATTTTGCTGCTATAAACGTGTGTGCAAGTATCTTTTGAATAATGACTTCTGTTCCTCTGGGTAGATACCCAGTAGTGGGATTGCTGGATCAAATGATAGTTCTGCTTTTAGTTCTTTAAGGAATCTCCACACTGTTTTTCATAGTGGCTGTACTAGTTTACATTCCCACCAGCAGTGTAGAAGTGTTCCCTGTTCACTGCATCCACACCAATATCTACTGTTTTTTGATATTTTGATTATGGCCATTCTTGCAGGAGTAAGGCAGTATCTCATTGTGGTTTTGATTTGCATTTCCCTGATCATTAGTGATGTTGAGCATTTTTTTCATGTATTTCTTGGCCATTTGTGTATCTTCTTTTGAGAATTGTCTACTCATGTCCTTAGCCCATGTTTTGGTGGGATTATTTGTTTTTTTCTTACTGATTTGAGTTTTGTAGATTCTGGATATTAGTCCTTTGTCAGATGTATACATTGTATAAATTTTCTCCCACTCTGTGAGTTGTCTGTTTACTCTGCTGAGTTTTCCTTTTGCCTTGCAAAGCTCTTTAGTTAAATTAGGTCCCAACTATTCATCTCTGTTTGTATTGCATTTGCTTTTGGATTCTTGGTCATGAAATCCTTGCCTAAGCCAATGTCTAGAAGGGTTTTTCCAATGTTATCTTCTAGAATATTTATAGTTTCAGGTCTTAGGTTTAAGTCCTTCTTGAGTTGATTTTTATATAAGGTGAGAGATGAGGATCCAGTTTCATTCTCCTACATGTGGCTAGCCAATTATCCCAGCATGATTTGTTGAATAGGCTGTCCTTTACCTGCTTTATGTTTTTGTTTGCTTTGTTGAAGATCAGTTGGCTATAAGTATTTGGGTTTATTTCTGGTTCTCTATTCTGTTCCATTCGTCTATGTGCCTATTTTTATACCAGTACCACACTGTTTTGTTGACTATGGCCTTATAGTATAGTTTAAAATCAGGTAGTGCAATGCCTCCACAATTGTTCTTTTTGCCTAGTCTTGCTTTGGCTATGTGGGCTCTTTTTTGTTTCCATATCAATTTTAGCATTGTTTTTTTCTAATTCTGTGTGGAACGATGGTGGTATTTTGATGGGATTGTGTTGAATTTGTAGATTGCTTTTGGCAGTATGGTCATTTTCACAATATTGATTCTACCCATCCATGAGCATGGGATGTGTTTCCATTTGTTTGTGTCATCTGTGATTTCTTTCAGCAGTGTTTTGTAGTTTTCCTTGTAGAGATCTTTCACATCCTTGGTTAGGTATATTCCTAAGTATTTTATTTTATTTCTGCAGCTATTGTAAAAGGGGTTAAGTTCTTGATTTGATTCTCTGCTTGGTTGCTGTTGGTATATAGCAGAGCTATTGATTTGTGTACATTAATTTTGTATCTAGAAACTTGGCTGAATTTTTTTTATCAGTTCTAGGAGCTTTCTGGAGGAGTCCTTAGGATTTTCAAGGTAAACAATCATATTGTCAGCAAACAGTGACAGTTTGACTTCCTTTTTAGCAATTTGGATGCCTTTTATTTCTTTTTCTTGCCTGACTGCTCTGGCTAGGACTTCCAGCACTATCTTGAAGAGGAGTGGTGACAGTGGGTGTCCTTGTCTTTTTCCAGTTCTCAGAGGGAATGCTTTCAACTTTTCCCCATTCAGTATTATGTTGGCTGTGGGTTTGTCATAGACGGCTTTTATTACACTAAGGTATGTCCCTTGTATGCTGATTTTGCTGAGAGTTTTAATCAAAGTGATGCTGGATTTTGTTGAATGCTTTTTTCTGCATCTATTGAGGTGATCATGTGATTTTTGTTTTTAATTCTGTTTATGTGGTGTATCACATTTATTGACTTGCATATGTTAAACCACCTCTGCATCCCTGGTATGAAACCCACTTGATCATGCTGGATTATCTTTTTGATATGTTGTTGGATTCTGTTAGCTAGTAGTTTGTTAAGGATTTTAGCAACCATGTTCATCAAGGATATTGATCTGTAATTTTCTTTTTTGGTTATATCCTTTCCTGGTTTTGGTATTAGGGTGATGCTGGCTTCACAGAATGAATTAGGGAGAGTTCCTTCTTTCTCTATGTTGTGGAATAGTGTCAAAAGGATTGGTACCCCTTCTTTGAATGTCTGGTAGAATTCTGCTGTGAATCTGTCTGGTCTTGAACTTTTTTTTTTGTTGGTAATTTTTAAATTACCATTTCAACCTCGCTGCTTGTTATTGGTCTGTTCAGGGTATCTAATTTTTCCTGATTTAAGCTAGGAGGGTTATATTTTTCCAGGAATTTATCCACCTCTTCTAGGTTTTCTACTTTATTTGCATAAAGATGTTCATAGTACCCTTGAATGATCTTTTGTATTTCAGTGGTGTCAGTTGTAATATCTCCTGTTTGGTTTCTTAGTGAGGTTATTTGGGTTTTCTCTCTTCTTTTCCTGATTAATCTTGCTAATGATCTATCAATTTTATTTATCTTTTCAAATAACCAGATTTTTGTTTTACTTACCTTTTGTATTTTTGTTTGTTTGTTTGTTTCAATTTCATTTAGTTCTGCTCCGATCTTGGTAATTTCCTTTCTTCTCTTGCGTTTGGGTTTGGCTTATTCTTGTTTCTCTAGTTCCTTGAGATGTGAACTTAGAATGTCAGTTTGTGCTCTTTCAGTCTTTTTGATGTAGGCACTTAGGGCTATGAACTTTCCTCTTAGCACTGCCTTTACTGTATCCCTGAGGTTTTGATAGGTTGTGTCATTATTCTCTCAGTTCAAAGAATTTTTAAATTTGCATCTTGATTTCATTTTTGACCCAATGCTCATTCAGGAGCAGATTATTTAATTTTTATTTATTTGCATGGTTCTGAAGGTTCCTTTTGGAGTTGGTTTCCAGTTTCATTCCACTGTGGTCTGAGAGAGTGCTTGATACAATTCTGAAGGTTCCTTTTGGAGTTGATTTCCAGTCTTATTCCACTATGGCCTGAGAGAGTGCTTGATATAATTTCAATTTTCTTAAATTTATTGAGGCTCATTTTATGGCCTATCATATGGTCTATCTTGGAGAAAGTTCCATGTGCTGTTGAATAGAATGTGTATTCTGTGGTTGTTGGATGAAATGTTCTGTATATATTTGTTAAGTCAATTTGTTCCAAGGTGTAGTTTAAATCCATTGTTTCTTTGTTTACTTTTCTGTCTTGATGACCTGTCTAGTGCTGTCAGTGGAGTGCTGAAGTCCCCCATTATTATTGTGTTGCTGTCTATCTCATTTCTTAGGTCTATTAGTGATTGTTTTATAAATTTGGGAGCTCCAGTGTTAGGTGCATATATGTTTAGGATTGTGAAATTTTCCTGTTGGACAAGGCTGTTACCATTATATAATGTCCCTCTTTGTCTCTTCTGGCTGCTGTTGCTTTAAAATTTGTTTTATCTGATATAAGAATAGCTACCCCTGCTTGCTTTTGGTATCCATTTGCATGAAATGCCTTTTTCCACCTCTTTACTTTTACGTTAGTCCTTATGTGTTAGGTGGGTCTCCTGAAGGCAGCAGATGGTTGGTGAGTTCTTACCCATTCTGCATCTTTTAAGTGGAGAATTTAGGCCATTTACATTCAATGTTAGTATTGAAATGTGAGGTACTGTTACTTTCATCATGCTTTTTGTTGCCCATGTACTTTGATTTTTTGTTTTTTGTTTTTGCTTTTTAACATGTAGTTTTGTTTTATAGGTCCTGTGTTATTTATGCTTTAAAGAGGTTCTGTTTTGATGTGTTTCCAGGATTTGTTTCAAGATTTAGAGCTCTTTTTAGCAATGCCTGTAGTGGTGGCTTGGTAATGGTGAATTCTCTCAGCATTTGTTTGTCTGAAAATTACTGTATCTTTCCTTCATATATGATACTTAGTTTTGCTGGATACAAAATTCTTGACTGATAATTGTTTTGTTTGAGGAGGCTGAAGATTGGGCCCCAATCCCTTCTGGATTGTAGGGTTTCTGCTCTGCTGTTAATCTGGTAAATTTTCCATTATAGGTTACCTGGTGCTTTTGTCTTGCAGCTCTTAAAATTCCTTCTTTCGTCTTAACTTTGGATAACCTTATGACAATGTGCCTAGGTGAAGATCTTTTTGCGATGAATTTTCCAGGTATTCTTTGTGCTTCTTGTATTTGGATGTCTAAGTCTCTAGCAAGGCTGGGGAAGTTTTTCTTGATTATTCCATTGAATATGTTTTCCAAGCTTTTACAGTTCTCTCCTTTCTCAGGAACACCGATTATTCTTAAATTTGTTTGTTTAACATAATCCCAGACTTCTTGGAGACTTTGTCCATAATATTCTTTTTTCTTTGTCTTTGTTGGATCAGGTTAGTTCGAAGACCTTGTCTTCGAGCTCTGAATTTCTTTCTTCTACTTGTCCAATTCTATTGCTGAGACTTTCCCAGAGCATTTTGCATTTCTAAAATTGTGTCCAAAGTTTCCTGAATTTTTGACTGTTTTGTGTTTAAGCTATCTATTTTCTTGAATATTTCTTTCTTCAATTCTTGTATCATTTTTTTGGATTTCCTTGCATTGGGCTTCGTCTTTCTCTGGTCCCTCCCTGATTAGCTTAATAACTAACCTCCTGAATTCTTTTTCAGATAAATCAGGGACGACTTCTTGGTTTGGATCCATTGCTGGTGAACTAGTGTGATTTTTTTGGGGGGTGTTGAAGCGCCTTGTTGTGTCATATTACCAGGGTTGGTTTTCTGGTTCCTTCTCATTTGGGTAGGCTCTGTCAGAGGGAAGGTCTAGGGCTGAAGGGATGTTGCCTTGATGTAGTAGTCTCCCCCTTTTCCTATGGATGTGGCTTCCTGTGAGTCGAAATGCAGTGATTGTTGTCTGTCTTCTGGGTCTAGCTACCCAGCGAGTCTACCTGGCTCCCGGATGGTACTGGGGGTTGTCCGCAGAGTCATATCATGTGAACCTGAACCATCTGTGGGTCTCTCAGCTGTGTATACCAGCGCCTGTTCCTGTGGAGGTGGAGGGGGGAAGGGTGGGGGGTGTGCAATAGACTCTGTGAGGGTTCTTAGCTTTGTTGGTTTAATGCTTTTTTTTTTTGTGCTGGTTGACCTCCTGTCAGGAGGTGGTGGTTTCCAGAAAGCATCAGCTGTAGGAATATAGAAAGGGACAGGCGGTGGGCGGGGCCCTAAAACTCCCAAGATTATATGACCTTTGTCTACCACTACCAGGTTGGATAGGGAAGGACCATCAGGTAGGGATGGGGCTAGGTGTGTCTGAGCTCAGACTCTCCTTGGGTGGGTCTTGTTGTGGGTCTGTGGGGGATGCTGTGGGGGATGGGGGTGAGATTCCCAGGTCACTGGAGTTGTATACCTAGGAGAATTATGGCTGCCTCTGCTGAGTCATGCAGGTTGTCAGGGAAGTGAGGGAAGGCCGGCAGTCACAGCTCTCACCAAACTCCCATGCAAACGAAGGGCCTGTCTCATTCCCACCGTGCCCCTACAACAACCCCAAGTCTGTTTCCAGGCGGAGGACATGACAGGCTTGAAAACTTGCCCTGGGCTACTCACCTTCCGGCTGTGGGGCTTGGTTCTTCCCTTGCTTGTGGAGTCTGCACATCGGATTTGTGCCCTCCCCTGAGTTCTGATCAGGAGGCTTCTTGCCCGTTCAAATTGTTACAAAGTTCGTCTAGAGATTTCCTTCTCCCTGTGGAGCTTTACCACCTGCTCCTCTGGTCACCCTCCCGATGGATCCCTGTGGTGCCAGGCAGGAATAGCCTGTGAGGGGACGCAGCCAACTCCCCGGGCCTTTTTGCTGCTGCTTCTACCCCTATATTTCACTCGGCTCTCTAAATTGACTCAGCTCCAGGTAAAGTCAGAAACTTGTCCTTCAAAGAGACCTTCAGCTTCTTCAGTGGGAGTGTGTGTTTGGGAGAGGAGGGTCTCCCTTTCCCACTTCTGCAGTTGGGGCACTCACAGTATTTGTGGTATCTCCTGGGTCCTGCAGGTGCAGTCTGCTTCCTTCAGAGGGTCTGTGGGTCCTCTTGGGATTGCTGGTTTGTTCTTGCAGTTGATCTGGAACTGAAATTTACAACGCGAGCTTCCACAAGCTGCTCTGTCCAGAGCTGCAGTCTAATCCTGCCTTCCGTCCGCCATCATTGCCAAACACCTGAAACTAGTTTAAAGTGTCCTCTTCAGTGGCATTACTGTGCAACTACTGCATCTATCCAGTTTTACAACATTCTCATCACCCCAAACGAAAACCCTATTTCCATCAAGAAATCGATTCCCATTCCCCACTTCCCCAGCATCTGGAAACTACCAATCTACATTCTTATTCTATGCATTTATCTGTTCTGAATACCTCATATTAAATAGAATCATTAAATATGTGACCTTTTGTGTCTAGCTTCTTTCACCTAGCATAATGATTTTGTGGCTCATCCATGTTGTAGCATGTATCAATTTTTCATTCCGTTTCACGGCTGAATAATATTTCATTGTAAGTATATACCACAATTTGTTTCTCCATCTGTTGATGGACATTTGGGCTGTTTCCACTTTTTGGCTATTGTGAATAGTGTTGCTATGAACATACAGGTACATGTATTTGAGTACTAGTTTTCATTTCTTTTGGGTAAATATGTAGGAGTGGAATTGCTGGGTCATATGGCAACTCCATGTTTAACTTTTAGAGTAACTGTCAAACTGTTTTTCACACCACCTTATGTGTATACTTTACAATAAAAAATATTTTTAAAAGCCCAATAAAAGGCTGGAGATGTTAATGGAGTTAACTGGAGACAGTCTTCCCCTTTATCTCTACTAATTATTTCCACCTCTGCTTTTCATCTAGTCTGTGCATTTTCTTTACCTTCGAAAACAGATGAAGGGAATTTTCCCAGAAGCCAGTACTCTGTTGCCCAGGCTGCAGTGCAGTGGCACGATCTTAGCTCACTGCAATCTCTGCCTCCCGGGTTCAAGCGATTCTCCTGCCTCAGCCTCCCGAGTAACTGGGATTACAGGCACCCACTACCATGCCCAGAAGCCAGTACTTCTGAATCCCAGGAGAAGGCTGTGTCAACAGCTTTTCTGAAACCTGGGAAATATAACTGAAAAAGTAAAATATTTCCAGTAAGCATTTGTTATGTGCCAGGCAGTCTGTTAGCTGTTTCACAGATGTTATCACTTCGAAACTTCTCAACTCTCCTGTGATTTTAATATTATCATGGCTTCAGTTTGTCTCTCTTGTGGTATCTAGCACAGGGCTGGAGGAACTCATTGAATGATATGGCTGGGTAGGCAAGAGGTGGTGAATAAGAGGTTCAGTGTCCTCTGGGCACAGTGAGAAGGCCTGGCAAGGGCAGTGCCCGCCAATGGCGCCACAAGCAGGCTACAGAAAGGGTTCTCCTTCAAACTGATATTCTTTAAATATTTGTTCAGCGTTTATTTGGCAGGAGAAAGGAAAAACCGATTTTTTAAAAAAATAAAAATTGCATACCTTTCTGGATGTTCAAAATAAGGAACATATTATATGCACCAAACTTAGCGTAATATTTTAACTTATTTGGAATTGCCTTTCATTTCACGGTTTTTCCATTGCTTGTAATTGGAGTGCGTTAGTCACTCACACTAAGGGGAAAAGTAACTAACTGCCCATGGATAGAGACAGGAAGTCTTGTTTAAATATATTTGAAAAGTCTTTCAGCAAAATTATTTCTACTTTTAAGTAGTTTTTGTTCCCACTTTAGTTTTTTTTTCCCTTGAACCTAGCAACTCCTTAACAGGCACATTAGAATATTTTTATTTTGATAATAAACTAGATGACTTGTTGTAGACAGCCTTACACTTTATATTATTAAGTTTTAGGCTTTGAGAGTAAGGCTACTGCTGACCCTGGCTCCTTCTCCCCACGTCAGCTGGATAGTGTTAGCCTCAGGGCCTGGTAGGTATGAGTGTGCACAATTGCAAAAATATTCCATAAATAGTATGAGCTTGTGAGTGGTTTGTTACTATTACGTTTATTTCCATGTCAGTTAACTTCAGTAGAGAGGATGGGACCAATTTTTGCTTCACCAGTTAGTTGAGAAGTTTCTTATAGAAATCTGAGTTAATTAGCATAGATTTAATCCCTTGATATTGTTTCCTTTTGTGTAGTGGGAAGCAACTGGCTAACTGGTCCACTACTTAAACTGGCTTGTTATTTGTGTGGGAAAAGGAAAAGGTCATTCTTAACCAAGAAGGAGGCTGTTCTTGAGATTTCAAGTCCATGTGCCAAGAATCTGGGGAAAGAAAACTTCTGCACTTGTGCCTGGATCCCATCCTCTTCTGTTTCTTTAGCTACTTCACCAATTATCCCTTTCTTTTCAGAAGTTTCAACCTACCTTCTATTAGCATTGGAAGATGTTCAATATTTTTCCATTGGAAAAAGGAAACCCACATCCCTTTGGCTACTTCCCCATAACCCTTCTCCTTTACACAAAACAATTTCTTGAATGAGTTGTCCACACTTGTGCTTCCTCACCTTTTACCCACTCATCAACCCACTGTGATTTGACTTTTCCCTCTGCCCCTCTACTATAATTGCATCTACCACATCAACCATGTATCTCTTACTTGTTAAATTCAGTGGCTTTTAATTGTGTTTTTTCTTTCCTTAATTTGTCACTACATTTATCTCTGTTGACAATTTCCCCCCCTAGAAATTTACTCTGGCTTTCAGAAACTTCTCTGGTTGCTGGGGTGTGAATGTGTACTCCCTTCCCCCAAATTCATATGTTGAAACCTAACCTCCAAGGTGGTGGAATTAAGAGGTAGAGCCTTTGGGAGGTGATTAAATCTTGAGGAGACCTCATAAATGGGATTAGTACCTTTATGAAAGAGGCCTGAGGGATATTGTTTGCCCCTTCCACTGTGTGAGAACACAGCTAGAAATCACCATCTATGGGGAATGAGCCCTCACCAGACACTGAAATTGCCAGCACTTGGATCTTGGACTTCTACACCTTCGGAGCTGTAAGAAATATATTTCTGTTATTTACAAGCTATCCAGTTTATGGTGTTTTGTTGTAGCAGCCCAAACAGACTAAGACACTGATTCTCCCACTATTCCAATGGGTCTCTTTCAGTCTTCTTCACGGGCCTTTCTCAGTCTCTTTTATATATTCTTTTCCTTCCTATTCTCTAAATTTGAGTACTTTAAAAAAAATTTAGCTCTCAGTTAAAAAAAAATCTCATTTATTTCCCTGGCTTTCCCATGCTGGAGAGGTCACATATAGGAACTGGCTTCAGTTATCATCTGTATGCTGATGGCTCCTAGATCTCTACCTCTTGCTCATTCCTCCCTGTTGAGCACTAGACATTTATATTTGAAGACCTCCTGATTATCTGCCCCTGGCAGTCTTGCAAGTATCTGAAACTCAACATGTATTAAACTCTACTTACCATCTTCATCCCCCTAGTCCTTCTAAACCTGCTCCTCCTCCTGGCTTTCCCAAGTCAGCAAATAACCCCTCTGTCTGCTCAGTTATCCAAACAGAAACTTGAGCATCAGCCTAGAGTCAGCCCTTTCCTTTGAAGTCTTATTCTGTCTTTTCAACAGATTCATGTTCTAGGGGATATGGTGATCTTGCCTCTTGTCATTTTCCCTACAGTAAGATTGGTCTTCTTGGAGTCTAGTTCTGATCACATGACTTCTGTGCTCAAAAATAAGCACTAGATCACAATAGAAAAATGGATAAAGATTCCCAGAAGAAAAATGGATAAAGATTCCCAGAAGAAACACAAACGAACTGGGCTGAGCATGGTGGCTCATGCCTGTAACCCCAGTGCTTTGAGAGGCTGAGGCAGGAGGAGTTGGAGCCCAGGAGTTGGAGACCAGGCTGGGCAACATAGTGAGACACCACCTCTACAAAAAAATTAAAAAAAATTGCCAACCATGGTGGCATACACCTGTCATCCCATGTACTTGGGAGGCTGAGGCAGGAGGATCCCTTGAGCCCAGGAGTTCAAGTCCGTAGTGAGCTATGATTGTGCCGTTGCACTCCAGGCTGGGTGGCAGAGTGAGACCCTGTTAAAAAACCCACAAATGGCCAATAAGTATCTAAGAAGGGGCTCAATCTCACTTATAATTACAATAAAAATTAAAGCACCATGATACCAGTTTTCACTTCCCAGATTTGCTAAAACCTAGGGTTAATGAGGGGAAATGGACACCCATACACAGATGGTGGGAGTGTAAACTGGCAGAACCTTTTGGAGGCGATTTGGCAGCATGTATCAAAATTTTAAGCATGTATACCCTTTGATGCACTTTTAGATTTTATTCTACAGTAACACACAAGTATATATATATACACAAAGACATTTATTACATTATTGTTCACAATAAGGAATTGGAAACAATCTAAATATCTATCAACAATGAAATTATTAAATAAGTAATGGTATATACAGTATATACATAAAAATTACTAAGCTGTCTCTAAAAAGAATCAAATATCTGTTGAATACAACATGGAAAGATGATGACAATTTATTAAGCAAAAAGAAAGTTTCACAGCAGTGTGTTAATCTCATTTCTGTAAAAATTATTTTTTGTATATACATAAAAACTTTTGGAAATATAGGTACAAACATTAACTGTGGGAGTAGGAGTTACAGAAGTAGGGAGGAAAGGGGCTTATACATTCTGTTCTACACAATTCTTCTTTTTTATTTTTTTTAAAAGGTCTCACTATATTGCTCAGGCTGGTCTTGAACTCCTGGGCTCAAGCAATCCTCTTGCCTCGGCCTTCCAAAATGCTGGGATTGCGGGTGTGAGCCACTGTGCCCAGCCTGTTTTACACGCTTCTATACCCTCGATTGAGGATGTTTTGTTTCCCGAGGTAGAAATATTTTATGGGGATGGGGTTAGGCGGGAAACAGGTCTAGGGATGTGGATGTTACCTGGTGCCAATTATAATCTGGGAAGTCCACAGAAAGACTGAGGCAACCATTAGCATTGCTAGAGGATGATGCAGATTATAGTGAACCAGGCACTGGTACAAAGAAGTTAGATTTTTTGGGGTGCTGTTCACTAGCAGAAACATTAAGGCCCCAGGTTTTTTCTACCTTTTCACTTGGCTGTTTGAAATGTGTCTGCCTGTTTTATTTATTTATTTGTTTTTATTTTTTATGGGTACATAGTAGGTATATATAATAATGGGGTACATAAAATTTGCTGATACAGGCATGCAATGTGTAATAATCACATCATGGAAAATGGGTCATTCAAGCATTTATCCTTTGTGTTACAAACTAGAGTATAGAGTATACTATACTATATAGTATAGAGTATAGTATACTAGAGTATAATCCAATTATACTCTAGTTATTTTAAAATATGCAATTAAATTATTATTGACTTTAGTCACCCTGGTGTGCTATCAAATACTGGATCTTATTCATTCTTTCTATTTTTATTTTGTACCCATTAACCACCCCAACTTCTCTCTCACCACCCCCCTACCTCCATTACCCTTTCCAGCTTCTGGTAACCATCCTTCTACTCTCTATCTTCATGGGTTCAATTGTTTTAATTTTTAGCTCCCACAAATAAGTAAGAACGTGCAATGTTTGTCTTTCTGTGCCTGACTTATTTCACTTAACATAATGGCCTCCAGTTCCATTCATGTTGTTGCAAATGGACTGGTTCTCGTTCTTTTTTATGGCCAAATAGTACTCCGTTGTGTATATGTACCACATTTTCTTTATCCATTCATCTGTTGATGGGCACTTAGGCTGCTTCCAAATCTTAGCTATTATGAATAGTGCTGCAACAGACATGGGAGTGCAATATCTCTTCCTTATAATGATTTCCTTTCTTTTGAGTATATGCCCAGCAGTGGGATTGCTGGATCATATGGTAGCTCTATTTTTAGTTTTTAAAGGAACTTCCAATCTGTTCTCCATAGTGGTTGTACTAATTTACATTCCCACTAATAGCCTTTGAGGTTCCCTTTTCTCCATATCCTCTCCCGCATTTGTTATTGCCTGTCTTTTGGTTAAAAGCCTGTCTGCCTTTTTTGTAGGTGAGCTTCCTCATGGTTTCACAATGGCTGTCACAGCTCCAGACAACACGTGAAGAAAGCTGTGTCCAAAGTAAAAAGTAGACCTTCCTTTTTCTATGTTTCTTTTAAAGATCAAGAAAAACTTTTCTGGGAGAAAAACTTTATTAGTCCTGGCAGGAAACAGATCTCTACACAATGACAGGTTATCTTTTTCATAAATGGCTGCAGCAATCTCACTTATCCCACATACTTTAATACAGTGAGACCTTACCATTCCCCCATTAAAAGGTGAAGTCAAGTTCTCCTCTCTTTGAATATGAGTGGGCTTGTGAATTTATCAGTCATTAGCATATAGCAGAAATGATGGCTGTGTGACCCTTTAGACTAAGTCATATAAAATGATGCATCTTTTGCCTGATTAATTGGAACTGTCACACTTGTAGCCCTGACCTGCCATGTAAGAAGTCCAACTGAGACAGTCATGCTGTAGAGACCAAATGTAGAAACTCTGGTCAGCAGCTCAGTTGAGCTCTTAGCTGATAAGCAGTATCAACTATAAGCCATTTGAGTGAGCCTTCTTGAACATCCAGTAAAGTTTTCAGATGACTGCAGCCCAAGCTGACATCTAACTACAACTGCCAGAAAGACCCAAAGAGAACATTTTCCAGCTGAGCCCTTCCTGAATTCCTGACTCAAAAATTGTGAGCAAAATAAAATGGTTGTTTTAAGCCACTAAGTTTTGGGATATTTTGTTACACATCACTAGTAATAGGAACACACAGCCTGAGCAACATGGTGAAATCCCATCTGTGCAAAAATTACGAAAATGAACTGGGCATGATGGCCTGCACCCATAGTCCCAGCTACTTGGAAGGCTGAGGAGGGAGAATTGCTTGAACCCAGGAGGTTGAGGCTGCAGTGAGTTGTGCTCATGCCACTGCACTCCAGCCTGGGCAACAGAGAGAGGGCCTCTCTCAATAAAAATAAATAAAAAATTGTAGGAAAATAATCTTTGGATTTCCATCCACATCTCAGTTTTCATCACATGCACACCAGTTATCTTCCTTTGTGTAAAATGACAGGAACCATGTAAAAAATTCTTGCATTCTTCCGTTTTCAGCAGTTTCTCTTGTGGCACACATATACGTTTATACTTCAATTGCCTAATATAATTTCAACTTACAAAGCGCACAAGATTTTTATTCCACCTTACTTTTAGAGTGCTTATCATATTTGACAGAGTGGCACCCTGTCTCTTAAAAGAATTATACCCATTTTAATAGGTATGTAGTGATTTGGTTTGGATTTGCATTTCTCTAATGACTAATAATGTTGAGCATTTTTTCACGTGCTTATTGTTTATTTGTTGAGAAATATCTATTTAAGTCCTTTTCTCCTTTTAAAATTGGGTTGTCTTTTTGTTGTTGAGTTGCCTTTTTGTTGTTGAGTTGCAGGAGTGTTTCTTTTTTTGTTTTTTTTGGTTTTTTTTTGAGATGGAGTCTCACTCTGTCGCCCAGGCTGGAGTGCACTGGCATGATCTCGGCACACTGCAACCTCTGCCTCCCGGGTTCAAGCGATTCTCCTGCATCAGCCTCCTGAGTAACTGGGACTACAGGCACGTGCCATCACGCCCGGCTAATTTTTGTATTTTTAGTAGAGACGGAGTTTCACTACGTTGGCCAGGCTGTTCTCGAACTCCTGATCTCAGGTGATCCGCCCGCCTTGGCCTCCTAGAGTGCTGGGAGTATAGGCATAAGCCACTGCACCCGGCCAAGTTGCATGAGTTTTTAAATATGAATATTAAACACTTATCAGATACATAATTTACAAATATTTTCTTCCATTCTGTAGGTTGTCTTTTCACTTTCTTGATAATGCCCTTTCATGCATGAAATTTTTAAACTTTGATGAAATCCAATTTATTTTTTCTTTTGTTGCTGTTGCATCTGTTTTGGTATCATATCCTACAATCCATTGCCAAGTCCAGTGTTACGAAGATTTACCCATATGTGTTTTCCTAAGGGTTTTATAGTTTTAACTCTTACGTTTAGGTCATTGATCCATTTTGAGTTAATTTTTGTATATGATGTGAGGTAGCAGGTCTGACTTCATTCTTTTGCATGTGGAAATTCAGTTGTCCCAGCACCATTTGTTGAAGAAACTGTTCTTATCCTATTTAATGGACTTGGCACCTTTGTCAGCAATCAATTGGTCATAGGTGTATGGGTTTGTTTTTGAACTCTCAATTCTATTCCAATGGTCTATATGTCTATCTTTATACTAGTACCACACTGTTTGGATCACTTTAGTAGTAAGTTTTGAAATCAGGAAGTATGAGTCCTCCAATGTTGTTGTTCTTTTTCAAGGTCATTTTGACTATTAAGGGCTCTTTGCAGTTCCATATGAATTTGAAGATTGGCTTTTCCATTTCTGCAAAAGAAAGGGTGTTGAAATATGTTTTTTTTCCCTTTGAGATGGAGTCTCACTCTGTCACCCAGGCTGGACTGCAGTGGCATGATCTTGGCTCACTACAAACTCCTGTTTCTGGGTTCAAGTGATTCTCCTGCCTCAGCCTCCTGAGTAGCTGGGATTACAGGCACGTGCCACTACACCCGGTTAATTTCTGTATTTTTAGTAGAGATGGGGTTTCACCATGTTGGTCAAGCTGGTCTCGAACTCCTGACCTTGTGATCCACCTGCCTCGGCCTCCCAAAGTGCTGAGATTACAGGTGTGCACCACCGCACCCAGACAGGTGTTGAAATTTTGTTAGGAATTGTTTTATTATCTGTACATCCTTTTGGATAGTATTGATGTATTAACAATATTAAATCTTCCGACCCATTAACATGGAACCTGTCTTCATTTTTTTCAGGAATGCTTTATAGTTTTCAGTGTATAAGCCTTTCACATTTTGGGCCAAATTTATTCTTGGTTATTTTATTCTTTTAGATGGTATTGTAAATTGAATTATTTTCTTAATTTCCATTTTGGATTGTTCATTGCAGGTACATAGAAATACAACTAATTTTTTGCAAATCTTATACTCTGTAACTGCTGAATTTGTTTATATACTCTGGTAGCTTTCTTGTGGATTCTTTGGGATTTTTTTTTTTTCCCTTGAGACAGGGTCTCACTCTGTCACCCTGGCTGGACTGCAGTGGCATGAGCTCAGCTCACTGCACCTCGACCTCTCGGGCTCAAGTGATCTTCCTGCCTCAGCCCTATGAGTTGCTGGGATCACAGGCGTGTGCCACCATGCCTGACTAATTTTTGTATTTTTTGGAGAGGTGGGGTTTTGTCCAGGCTGTTCTCAAACTCCTGGGCTCAAGCAATTCACCCGCCTTGGCCTCCCAAAGTGCTGAGATTATTATCCTGGCTGGGTGCAGGCATAAGACACTGCATCCAGACAGGATATTCCATACAGGGGATCATGTCATCTGTGAATAGAGATAGTTTTACATCTTCCTTTCTGTATTAGTTTGCTAGGGCTGCTATAACAAACTACCATAGGCTGGGTGGCTTAAACAACAGACATTTATTTTCTCACAATTCTTGAGGCTTGAAGTCTGAGATCAAAAAGTTAGCAGGAATGATTTCTTTTTTTCTTTTTTCTTTTTTTTTTTTTGAGACAGAGTCTCGCTGTTTTGTCCAGGTTGGAGTGCAATGGCGTGATTTCGGCTCACTGCAACCTCCGTCTCCCTGGTTCGAGCGATTCTCCTGCCTCAGCCTCTCAAGTAGCTGGGATTACAGGCACCCTCTACACCTGGCTAATTTTTTGGGTATTTTTAGTAGAGATGGGGTTTTACCATGTTAGTCAGGCTGGTCTCGAACTCCTGACCTCCGGTGATCCACCCGCCTCGGCCTCCCAAAGTGCTGGGATTACAGGTGTGAGCCACTGCGCCCGGCAGGAATTATTTCTTCTGAGGCTTCTCTCTTTGGCTTGTAGATGTTTCTCTGTGTGTCTTTACATGGTCTGTTTTCTGTGTATATCTGTGTTCTAATCTCTTTTCATAAGAGCTTTGGCTTTGATATCATGCCATAATGAAAGTAATTCTCTACCATTAGATATTTTGGTTATTTCCAATTTTCCCCTATTATAAGTAAGGCTATAGTAAATACTTACACCAGTCATATTGAGTTAGAGCCCGTCTTAGCTCATTTTAACTTAATTACCTCTTTAATGACCCTATCTACAAATTCAGCTACATTCTAAGGTACTGGGGTTTGGGACCTCAACATATGCATTTTGGGGGGACAAAACTGAGCCCATAACACTTTCCAATTTGGATGCCTTTATTCCTTTTTCTTTTTTCTTTTTTTCTGGAGACGGAGTCTCGCTCTGTCGCCCAGGCTGGAGTGCAGTGGCCGGATCTCGGCTCACTGCAAGCTCCGTCTCCTGGGTTCACGCCATTCTCCTGCCTCAGCCTCCCGAGTAGCTGGGACTACAGGCGCCTGCCACCTCGCCCGGCTAGTTTTTTGTATTTTTTAGTAGAGACGGGGTTTCACTGTGTTAGCCAGGATGGTCTCGATCTCCTGACCTCGTGATCTGCCCGTCTCGGCCTCCCAAAGTGCTGGGATTACAGGCTTGAGCCACCGCGCCCGGCCTGGATGCCTTTATTTCTTGTTCTTGTCAGATTGCTCTGACTAGAACTTCAGTACAACATTGAACAGCAGTGGTGAGAGAGGGCATTCTTGTCTTGTTCCTTATTTTAGGAAGAAAGCTTTCAGTCTCTCACCATTGAGTCAGTCTGATGTCAGCTCTGGGATTTTTGTTTGTTTGTTTGTTTGTTTTTTAAATAAATGCCATTTATCATGTCGAGGAAGTTCTCTTCTATCCCTACTTTTCTGAGAGTTTTTATCGTGATAGGGTGTTGAATTTTGTCAAAGAGCTTTTCTGTATCACTTGGGGTGATCATATGCGTTTCTTTAACTTTGTTCTATTAATGTAGTGTATTATATTGTTTGATTTTCTTATGTTCAACCTCCCTTGCATTCCTGGGATAAATTCCACTTGGATATGGTGTATAGTTCTTTTAATATGATGTTGGATTCAGTTTGGTAATATTTTGTTGAGTACTTTTGCATATATATTTGTAAGGGATTTTGGTCTGTAATATTCTTGGTTTTTTGGGCACAGTAGTATTTATTATAGCCTTATTTATAATAGGGGAAAATTGGAAATAACCAAAATATCTAATGGTAGAGAACTATTTTAATTATGGCATGACATCAAAGCCAAAAGTCATAGTTAAGAATATGGATAGATTTGATTATATTACAACATTTTAAACCACTGTATCAAAATTTTTGGACAATGACAAAGCAGAAAAAGTTTTTATAACATGACAATATATGCATATATACATATATGTTTCAACACAATATATTTTTCCTTTTATTTTTAGTTGACAGGTAATAATTATACATATTTATGGGATACAGACTGATATTATGATACGTGTATACAATGTATAATGATGAAATCAGGGTGATTAACATATTCATCCCCTTAAAATAAATGTGTGTTGTAAACATTCAACATAGTCTCTTCTGGCTTTCTGAAAATATACAATAAATTGTAGTTTAACCATATTAATTCTACAGTGCTGCAGAATGATAGAACTCATTCCTCATATCTAGCTGTAATTTCGTATCCGTTAACCAAACCCTCCCCAGCCTCCCCTCCTGCTCCCAGTCTCTAATACTCACAATTCTGCTCTCTACTTCCATGGACTCAGATTTTTTTAACTCTCACATGTGAATGAAAATATGCAGTATTTATCTTTCTATGCCTGACTTATTTCACTTGATATGATATGCTGTAGGCTTGCCCATGTTGCCACGAATGACAGGATTTCATTCTTTTTAAGGTTGAGTAGTATTCTATTGTGTGTATATACCATGCTTTCTTTATCCATTCATCCACTGATAGAAACTTAAGTTGATTCCATCTTGACTATTGTGAATAGTGCTGCAATAAACATAGGGGTGCAGGTATCTTTTTGATAAGCTGATATTGTTTCCTTTGGATAAATAATGTGGAGTTACTGAATCATATGGTAGTTATATTTTTAGTTTTTTGAGAAATCTCCACATGGTTTTTTATAATGTCTGCACTAATTATACTTCCACCAACAGCGTATAAGTGTTCCCCTCTCTCCACGTCCTCGCCAACATTTGTTATTTTTGTCTTTTTGAAAATAGCCATTCTGAGGTGATATGATATCTCATTGTGGTTTTGATTTGCATTTACCTGATGATTAGTGATGTTGAGCAATTTTTCATATGTTTGTTGCCATTTGTATGTCTTCTTTTGAGAAATATCTATTTAGTTCTTTTGCCCACTTTTGAATTGGATTATTTGATTTTTTTTTTGCTTTTGAGTTGATTTCCTTGTATATTCTGAATTTTCATCCCTTGTTGGATGAATAGTTTACAAATATTTTCTCCTATTCTACAGACTGTCTTTTCACTCTGTTGGTTGATGTGCAGAAACTTTTCAATTTTTTTTTTTTTTTTTTTTGAGACAGTGTCTCACTCTGTCGCCCAGGCTGGAGTGTAGTGGCGTGATCTCGGCTCACTGCAACCTCTGCCTCCCAGGTTCAAGCGATTCTCCTGCCTCAGCCTCCTGAGTAGCTGGGAGTACAGGCGTACGCCACCATGTCCAGCTAATTTTTGTATTTTTAGTAGAGACGGGGTTTCACCATGTTGGCCAGGCTGATCTCGAACTCCTGACCTTGTGATCTGCCTGCTTCAGCCTCCCAAAGTGCTGGGATTACAGGCATGAGCCAGCGTGCCTGACCAACTTTTCAATTTAATATTGTTCCATTTGTCTGTTTTTGTTGCCTGTGCTTTTGAAGTCTTAGCCATAAAATCTTTGTCTAGACCAATGTCATGAAGTGTTTCCCCTATGTTTACTTCTAGTACTTTTATAGTTTTGGGTATTATGTTTGAGTCTTTGATCCATTTGGATTTATTTTTGTATATGGCAACAGATGGGGGTCTAGTTTCATTGTGCTGCATATGAATATCCAGTTTTTCCAGCACCATTTATTGAAGAGGGTGTCCTTTTCCCAATATATGTTCTTGATACCTTTGTTAAAAATCTGTTGACTGTAAATATGTGGTAATATTTCTGGGTTCTCTATTCTGTTCCATTAGTCTCTATGTCTGTTTTTATACTCATCACCATGCTGTTTTCATTACTATAGCTTTGTAATATAATTTAAAGTCAGGTAGTATGATGCCTCCAGCTTTGTTCTTTTTGCTCAGGATTGCTTTATTTGTGGACTTTCATGCTTCCATATGAATTTTAGGATTTTTTTTTTAATTCTGTGAAGAATGTCATTGGTGCTTTGATAGGGATTGCATTGAATCTGTAGATTGCTTTGAGCAGTATGGTCACTTTTACCATAGTAATTCTTCTGATCCATGAGCATGAGGTGTTTTTCCGTTTGTTTGTGTCCTTTTCAATTTCATTCATCAGTGTTATGTAGTTTTTCTTGTAGAGCTCTTTTATCTCTTTAGTTAAATTTATTCCTAGGTATTTAATTTTTCTGTAGCGGTTGTAAATGGGATTGCTTTCTTGATTTCTTTTTCACATTGCTTGTTATTGGTGTATAGAAAAGCTACTGATTTTTATATGTTGATTTTGTATCCTGCAACTTTATGGAATTAGTTTATCAGTTCTGGGAGTTTTTTGGTGGAGTCTTTAGGGGTTTCTAAATATGAGGTCATGTCGTCTGCAAAGAGGGACAATTTGATTTTCTCTTTTCTCATTTGGATGTCTTTTATTTTTTTTGCCTGATTGCTATGGCTGGGACTTCTAGTACTATGTTGAATAAGAGTGGTGAAAGTGGGTATTCTTGTCTTGTTCAGTTCTTAGAGGAAAGGCCTTCAGCTTTCTTCCATTCAGTATGATGTTGGCTGTGGGTTTGTTGTATATGGCCTTTATTATGTTGAAGTATGTTACTTTTATTCTTAATTTGTTGTGAGTTTTTATCATGAAGGAATGTTGAATTTTATCAAATGCTTTTTCTGCATCTATTGAGATAATCACATGGTTTTTGTCCTTTCTGTTTATGTGATATATCATGTTTATTGATTTGCATTCATTTAACCATCCTTATATCCCTGTGATAAAGCCCACTTGATCATGGTGAAGTATTTTTTTGATGTGTTGCTTGATTTGGTTTGCTAGTATTTTTTGATATTTCTATCTGTGTTTATCAGTGATATTGCACTGTAGTTTTCTTTTGTGTGTATGTGTCTTTCTGGTTTTGGTATCAGGGTAATGCTGGCCTTGTACAATGAGTTAGGGAGAATTTCCTCCACTTCAGATTTTTGGAATAGCTTGAGAATAATTGTTGTTAATTCTTCTTTATAAGTTTGGTATAAATCAGCAATAAAGCCATTTGGTCCTGGACTTTTCTTTGTCGGGAGACTTTGATTACTGATTCAATCTTGTTACTTGTTATTGTTCTGTTCAAGTTTTCTATTTTTTCCTGCTTCCCTTTTGATAGGTTATATGTGTCCAGGAATATATCCATTTTTTCTAGGTTTTGCAATTTGTTAGCATATAGTTGTTTTTTATAGCATCTAATAATCTTTTGTATTTTTTTTTTTTTTTTTTTGAGATGGAATCTCACCCAGGCTGGAGTGCAGTGGCATGACCTTGGCTCACTGCAACCTCCGCCTACTGGGTTCAAGTGGTTCTCCTGCTTCAGCCTCCCAAGTAGCTGGGACTACAGGTGTGTACCACCATGCCCGGCTAATTTTTGTATTTTTAGTAGAGACAGGGTTCACCATGTTGGCCAGGCTGGTCTTGAACTTCTGACCTCAAGTGATCCGTCCGCTTCGGCCTCCCAAAATGCTGGGATTACAGGTGTGAGCCACTGCGCTCAGCAGAAATTAAATTCCTCATGTATTTCTGAAGTATCAGTTGTAATGTTTCCTTTTTCTTTTCTGACTTTATTTATTTGGGTCTTCTCTCTTTTTTTTCAGTCTAACTAAAAAAAAGTGATTTATCAATTTTGTTTATCTTTTCAAAAAACCAACTTTTTATTTTGTTGATCCTTTGTAGTTTTTTTTTTTTAAGCCTCTATTTTGTGAAGTCCTGTTCTGATCTTTATTATTTCTTTCCTTCCACTAATTATGGTTTTGGTCTGTTTTTACTTTTCTAGTTCCTTGAAATGCATCATTAGATTGTTTACTTGAAATTTATTTTTTTGATGTAGGCATTGATTGCTGTCAAGTTTTCTCTTAGCAGTGTTTTGCTCTATCCCATAAGTTTGATATATTGCATTTCTATTTTCTATTTTCATTTGTTTCAAGATATTTAAAAACTTTTCGTCTTAATTTATTCATTAACTCAATGATTGTTTATTAGCATGTTATTTGTTTCATGTATTTTACTGTTTCCAAAATTCCTCTTATTATCTTTATTATTATTTTTATTTCAATAGTTTTTGGGGAACAGGTGGTGTTACAGGTGGTGTTTGGTTACATGGATAAGTTCTTTAGTGGTGATTTCTAAGATTCTGGTGCATACATCACCCGAGCAGTGTACACTGTACCCAATGTGTAGTCTTTTATGCCTCACACCCCTCCCTCCCATCCCCCCAAGTCCCTGAAGTTCATTGTATCATTCTTATGTCTTCATGTCGTCATAGCTTAGCTCCCAGTTTTAAGTGAGAACATATGATGTTTGGTTTTCCATTCCTGAGTTACTTCACTTAGAATAATGGTCTCCAGCTCAATCCAGGTTGCTGCAAATGCCATTAATTTGTTCCTTTTTATGGCTGAGTAGTATTCCGTGGTGTGTGTGTGTGTGTGTGTGTGTGTGTGTGTTATATGTGTATATATATACATATACATACACACACACATATATATATAACATTTTCTTTATTTACTTGTTGATTGACGGGCATTTGGGCTGGTTTCATATTTTTTCAATTGTGAATTGTGCTGATACAAACATGCATGTGCAAGTGTCTTTTCATAGAGTGACTTCTTTTCCTCTGGGTCAGATTGCTGGATCAAATGGTAGATCTACTTTTAGTTCTTTATGGAATCTCGGCACTGTTTTCCATGGTTGTTGTACTAGTTTACTTTCCTACCAACCGTGTAAAAGTGTTGCCTTTTCAACACGTCCATGCCAACATCTATGACTTTTTGATTTTTTAATTATGGTCATTCTTGCAGGAGTAAAGTGATATTGCATTGTGGTTTTGATTTGCATTTTCCTGATAGTTAGTGATGTTGAGCATTTTTTCATATATTTGTTTGCCATTGGTATATCTTCTTTTGAGAATTGTCTACTCCTGTCCTTAGCCCACTTTTTGGTGGGATTATTTATCAGGTTTTTTTTTCTGCTGATTTGTTTGAATTCCTTGTAGATTTTGGATATTAGTTCTTTGTCAGAAGCATAGTTTGCAGGTATTTTCTCCCACTTTGTGGGTTGTCTCTTTACTCTTTTGGTTATATCTTTTGCTGTGCAGAAGTTTTTTAGTTTAATTAAGTTTCATCTTTGTTTTTGTTGCATTTGCTTTTGGGTTCTTGGTCATTAACTCTTTGCTCTTTGTTTAGAAGAGTTTTTCTGATGTTATCTTGTACAATTTTTATGGTTTCAGGTCTTAGATTTAAGTCTTTGATCCATCTTGAGGTGATTTTTCTATAAGGTGACAGATGATGATCCCATTTCATTCTCCTCCTACATGTGGCTTTCCAGTTATCATAGCACCATTTGTTGAATAGGCTGTCCTTTCCCTACTTTATGTTTTTGTTTGCTTTGTCAAAGGTCAGTTGGCTGTAAGTGTTTGGCTTTATTTCTGGGTTCTCTATTCTCTTCCATTGGTCTATGTGCCTATTTTTATACCACTACCATGCTGTTTTGATGACTATAGCCTTGTAGTATAGTTTGAAGTCAGGTAATGTGATGCCTCCAGATTTGTTCTTTTTGCTTAGTCTTTCTTTGGCTATGTGGGCTCTTTTTCAGTTCCATATGAATTTTAGGATTGTTTTTTCTAGTTCTGTGAAGAATGATGATGGTATTTTGATGGGAATTGCATTGAATTTGTAGATTGCTTTTGGCAGTATGGTCATTTTCACAATATTGATTCTACTCACTCATGGGCATGGGATTTCATTTGTTTGTGTCATCTATGATTTCTTTCAGCAGTGTTTTGTAGTTTTCCTTGTAGAGGTCATTCACCTCTTCTGTTAGGTATATTCCTGAGTATGATTACAGGCGTCCATCCCCACTCCTGGCTAATTTTTATATTTTTAATAGAGATGGGGTTTCACCATGTTAGCCAGGCTGGTCTATAACTCCTGACCTCAGGCGATCCACCCGCCTCAGCCTCCTAAAGTGCTGGGATTACAGGCATGAGCCACCTCTCCTAGCCTAATTTCAATTTTCTTAAACGTATTGAGACTTGTTTTGTGGCCTATCATATGGTCTATCTTGCAGAATGTTTCATGTGCTGATGAATTGAATGTGTATTCTAAAGTTGTTGGGTAGAATGTTCTGTAAATATCTGTTAAATCCATTTGTTCGAGGGTATAGTTAAAGTACACTTTTTCTTTGTTAACTTTCTGTCTTGATGACCTGTCTAGTGCTGTCAGTGGAGTATCAAAGTCCCTCACTATTACTGTGTTGCTGTCTATCTCATTTCTTAGGTCTAGTAGTAATTGTTTTATAAATTTAGGAGCACTTATATATAAAAGTGCATATATATTTGGGATTGTGATATTTTCCTGTTGGACTAGTCCCTTTATCATTATGTCATGTCCCTCTTTGTCTTTTTTAACTGTTTTTGCTTTAAAGTCTGTTTTGTCTGATATAAGAATAGCTACTCCTGCTCGCTTTTGGTGTTCTTTTTTTTTTTTTTTTTTTTTTTTTGAGACGGAGTCTCACGCTGTTGCCCAGGCTGGAGTGCAGTGGCGCGATCTCGGCTCACTGCAAGCTCTGCCTCCCGGGTTCCCGCCATTCTCCTGCCTCAGCCTCCTGAGTAGCTGGGACTACAGGCGCCCGCCACCGCGCCCGGCTAATTTTTTGTATTTTTAGTAGAGATGGGGTTTCACTGTGGTCTCGATCTCCTGACCTTGTGATCTGCCCGCCTCGGCCTCCCAAAGTGCTGGGATTACAGGCTTGAGCCACCGCGCCCGGCCTAACTTTTGGTGTTCTTTTGCATGGAATGTCTTTTTCCAATCCTTCACCTTAAGTTTATGTGAATCCTTATGTGTTAGGTGAGTCTCTTGAAGACAGCAGGTACTTGATTGGTGAATTCTTATCCATTTGCCATTCTGTATCTTTTAAGTGGAACATCTAGGCCTTTTACATTCAGTATTAGTATTGATATGTGGGGTACTATTCTATTCATCATGCTGTTGTTGCCTGAATATCTTGTTTGTTTTTCCATTGTGTTATTGTTTTATAGGCCCTGTGAGATTTATGCTTTAAGGAGGTTCTGTTTGGTTTCAAGATTTGGAACTCCTTATAGCAGTTCTTGCAGTGCTTGCTTAGTAGTGGCAAATTCTCTCAGCATCTGTTTGTCTGAAAATGATATTTGCTTTCCTTCATTTATGAAGCTTAGTTTCACTGGATACAAAATTTTTGGCTGATAATCATTTTGTTTACGGAGGCTAAAAATAGGACATCAGTCCCTTCTAGCTTGTAGGGTTTCTGCTGAAAAATCTGCTGTTAATCTGATAAGTTTTCTTTTATTGGTTACCGATGCTTTTGCCTCACAGCTTTTTTTTTTTTTTTTTTTTGAGTCAGAGTCTCGCTCTGTCGCCCAGGCTGGAGTGCAGTGGCGCCATCTCGGCTCACTGCAAGCTCCACCTTCTGGGTTCACGCCATTCTCCTGCCTGAACCTCCCTAGTAGCTGGGACTACAGGCACCCACCACCACGCCTGGCTAATTTAAAAAAAAATATTTTTAGTAGAGATGGGGTTTCACTGTATTAGACAGGATTGCCTCGATCTCCTGACCTTGTGATCCACCCACCTCAGCCTCCCAAAGTGCTGGGATTACAGGTGTGAGCCACTGCGCCTGGCCGCCTCACAGCTCTTAAGATTCTTTCCTTCATCTTGACTTTAGATAACCTGATGACTGTGTATCTAGATGATGATCTTTCTGTGATAAATTTCCCAGGTGTTCTTTGAGCCTCTTGTATTTGGATGTCTAGATTTCTAGCAAGGCCAGGGAAGTTTTCCTTAATTATTCCCTGAAATAAGTTTTCCAAATTTTAGATTTCTTTTCTTCCTCAGGAACACCAATTATTCTTAGTTTGTTTTTTTTAACGTAATTTCAAACTTTTTGGAGGCTTTGTTCATTTTTGGATTATTTTTTTCTTTATCTTTGTTGGATTGGGTTAATTCAAAAGTCTTTGAGCTGTAAAGTTCTTTCTTCTACTTGTTTGATTCTATTGTTGAAACTTTTCAGTGTATTCTTCATTTCATCAAATGTGTCTTTCATTTCCAGAAGTTGTGATTTGTTTTTTATTTTTCCTACCTATTTCTCTGGAGATTTTCCATCCATATCCTGTATTATGTTTTTAATTTCTTTAAATCGGTTTTCACTTTTCTCTGGTGCCTCCTTAAGTAGCTTAATAAGCAACCTTCTGAATTATTTTTCTGGCAATTCAGAGATTTTTTCTTGGTTTTGATCCATTGCTGGTGAGCTAGTGCGATCTTTTGGGTGTGTTATAGAACCTTGTTTTGTCATATTACCAGAAATGTTTTTCTGGTTTCTTCTCATTTTGGTAGACTATGTCAGAGGGAAGATTGGTGACTCAAGGGCTGCTGTTCAAATTCTTTAGTCCCATGGGGTGGTCCCTTGATGGGGTGCTCTCCCCCTTCTCCTAAGGATGGGGCTTCCTGAGAGTGAGAGTGCAGTGATTGTTATTGCTCTTCTTCTACTGGGCTCTGGGCTGGTACTCGGGAGTGTCTGCAGAGTCCTGTGATGTGATCCATCTTTGGGTCTCTTAGCCATGAATACCAGCACCTGCTGCAGTGGAGGTAGCAGGGTAGTGAAGTGGTTGTAGTTTTGTTTAGTGTGCTGTTTTTCTTAAATCCTGTTTCTGCTAGCCATGAAGTTGTCACATGGGCAGATTCTGGACCTCTGGTTAGTCAGAATGTTACAGGCAGTGGAATTAGCTATTGTTTTCTCCTTCCTTGGAGCAGGGTGTTGCGGGAAGTCAGGGACCCTGAACAGAGGGACCGGCTGAAGCCATGGCAGAAGAACATAAATTGTGACGATTTCATGGGCATTTGTTAGTTCCCCAAATTAATACTTTTATAATTTCTTATGCCTGTCTTTACTGCAATCTCTGAACATAAATTGTGAAGATTTCATGGACACTTATCACTTCCCCAGTCAATACCCTTGTGATTTCCTATGCCTGTCTTTACTTTGATCTCTTAATCCCATCATCTTCGTAAGCTGAGGAGGATGTATGTCACCTCAGGACCCTGTGATGATTGTGTTAACTGTACAAATTATAGAGCATGTGTTTTTGAACAATATGAAATCTGGGCACCTTGAAAAAAGAACAGGATGACAGCAGTGTTCAGGGGACAAGGGAGATAACTTTAAACTCTGCCTGCCGGTGAGCCAGGCTGAACAGAGCCATATTTCTCTTCTTTCAAAAGCAAATAGGAAAAATATCGCTGAATTCTTTTTCTCAGCAAGGAACATCCCTGAGAAAGAGAATGTGCCCCTGAGGGTAGGCCTCTAAAATGGCCACTTTGGGGGCAGCTGTCTTTTTTGGTCGAAGACAAAGGGATGAAATAAGCCCTGGTCTCCCGTAGTGCTCCCAGGCTTATTAGGACGAGGAAATTTCTGCCTAATAAATTTTGGTCAGACCGGTTGTCTGCTCTCAAACCCTGTCTCCAGATAAGACATTATCAATGACAATGCGTGCCCAAAACTTGATTAGCAATTTTAATTTTCCCCGTCCTGTGGTCCTGTGATCTTGTCCTGCCTCCATTTGCTTTGTGATATTTTATTACCTTGTGAAGCATGTGATCTCTGTGACCCACACCCTATTCGTACACTCCCTCCCCTTTTGAAAATCGCTAATAAAACTTGCCAGTTTTACAGCTCAGGGAGCATCACAGAACCTGCTGACATGTGATGTCTCCCCCGGACACCCAGCTTTAAAATTTCTCTCTTTTGTACTCTTTACCTTTATTTCTCAGACCAGCCGATGCTTAGGAAAATAGAAAAGAACCCACATTGAATATCGGGGGTGGGATTCACCCGATAGCAGGGTTGTTCTGTTATGAGTTGCTGTAATGACTTGAGTTGACTGGCCTACAGCCAGGAGATGGTGCTTTCAAGAGAGCATCAGCTGTGGTAGTATAGGGAGATACAAGCTTGCATTAAGGTCACCTGGATAAGTATTCAGGTTTCTCAGGTGATGGGCAGGGCCATAGAACACCCATGAGTTTTATGTCTTTTGTCTTCAGCTACCAGGGCTTGTAGAGAAAGACCATCAGGTGGGGGCAGGGTTAGGCATGTCTGAGCTCAGACTGTCTTTGGGGGGTGGACTTGCTGTGGCTAAAGAGAGGGATGGCAGGGGTGGTTCTCAGGCCAATGGAGTTATGTTCCAAGCGGGGGATTATGGCTGCCCTGCCTCTGCTCCTTCATACAGGCTGCCAGGGAAGTGGGAGAAAAGCCAGCAGTGACAGGCCTCGCCCAACTCCCACACAGCCAGCAAGGCCAGTCTCAGTCCCGCCATGCTCCCCCAACAGCCAACAGAGCTGAATTTATATCCAGGTCTCTGGTGTGCAGGGCTGAGATCTTGCCTCTGGCTTCAAGGCTGAGAAAGCAAGCAGGATTTTCAGGCCTCACTCCTTCCTGCCTTCTGCAGCTGGATAGATAATTCTTGGCTAACAGTTTTTTTCTTTCAGCATTTAAAGTATGTCATCTTAGTGTGTTTTGGCCTTCGTGATTTCTGGTGTGAAATCAACTGTCAGTTGTATCAAGGATCGTATGTAATGAGTCACTTCTTTCACTGCTTTCAAGATTCTCTTTGTCTTTGTATTTTAAGTTTGACTCTAATGTGTCTCAGTGTGTGCCTCTTTGAGAGTATGCTGCTTGGAGTTCATACAGCTTCTTGGATTTGTAGATCCTTATTTTCCTTCACATTTGGGAAATCCTTGGCCATTATTTCTTCAAATATTATTTTGTTCTCTCTTTCTTAGACTCAAATAATATGTATGTGGGTTAGCTTATGGTGTCCTATGGGTCCCTTAAGCTCTGTTCACTTTTATTAATTCTTTTTCCTTTTTTTTTTTTGAGACAGAGTTTTGCTCTTGTTACCTGGGCCTCCCAAGTAGCTGGGATTACAGGCATGCACCACCATGCCCGGCTAATTTTGTATTTGTTTTTGTTTTTTTGAGACGGAGTCTTGCTCTGTTGCCAGGCTGGAGTGCAGTGGTGCGATCTTGGCTCATTGCAACCTCCGCCTCCTGGGTTCAAGCAAGTCTCCTGCCTCAGCCTCCCGAGTAGCTGGGAGTACAGGTGCATGCCACCAAGCCTGGCTAATTTTTTTTTGCATTTTTAGTAGAGATGGGGTTTCACCATGTTACCCAGGATGGCCTCGATCTCCTGACCTTGTGATCTGCCTGCCTTAGCCTCCCAAAGTGCTGGGATTACAGGTGTGAACCACTGTGCCCAGCTTTTTTGAGATGGAGTCTCGCTCTGTCACGCAGGCTGCAGTGCAGTGGCATGATCTCGGCTCACTACAACCTCTGCCTCCTGGGGGTTCAAGTGATTCTCCTGCCTCAGCCTCCTGAGTAGCTGGGATTATAGGTGCCCACCACCATGCCCAGTTAATTTTTGTAGTTTTAGTAGAGAGAGGGTTTTGCCATGTTGGCCAGGCTGGTCTTGAACTCCTGACCTCAGGTGATCCACCCTACTCGGCCTCCCAAAGTGCTGGGATTACAGGCATCAGCCACTGTGCCTGGCCAATTCTTTTTCTTTTCTACTCCTCAGACTTGATAATTTCGATTATCCTATCCTTAAGTTCACTGATTCTTTATTGTGCCTCCTTAGATCTGCTGTTCAATACCTCTAGTCAGTTTTTCATTTCAATCATTGTACTTTTCAGCTCCAAAATTTCTGTTTGGTTCTTTTTTATGCTTTCTGTCTTTTAAATTGACATTCTAATTTTGCTCATACATCATATTCCTAATTTCCTTTAGTTATTTGTTCATGTTTTCCTTTAGTTCTGTGAGCATATTTAAGTCAATTGTTTTAAAGTGTTTGTCTATTAAATTTGATGCCCGGACTTCTTCAGGAATAGTTTCTGTCAATTTAGTTTGTTTCTGTAAATGGGCCATAATTTCCTATTTCTTTGTATGTTTTGTGATGTTTTTTGTTGAAAGCTATATGTTTGAATATCACAAAATGTTAATGGGGTACATTAAATTCTCCTTTTTCCTCTGAGTTCGCTGTTTATTTAATTTATGTGAAGGCTATAGTAGTCCATTTGTTTAGTGACTTTCCCAAAGTACTTTTAGGAAGACTTTTTTTGTGTGTGTAATCATTGATATTTCTGTTTTTCAGTTTGTACTCAGCTAGTGTTTTGATAGGATTTCCTTGAATGTCAAGAACTAAAAAAAAAGAAAAAAAAATTAAAATTCAAAAAAATCAAACAAACAAAAAATTACCTCCCCCACTCATATTTGCAGAATCATTTTGTTCTAAGACATTTGTTTTCAACACCTAACTAGGCTTGCACTAAGCATAGGACTCAGCCCGTGGTGAAATGTTAGAGTTTTCACATGTTGTTTTTCTGAGGATGTGTCTTGTGTGGAGCCTGCACATGGCTTTCTAAATCCCCCTATATACGTGGCTTCTTTTGAATGTCCTAATTTCCCAAATAAACTCTCCCCAGCTCTTGCTCTCAGTCCTTAGGTGGTCTATTTTGTTTTGATCATAATCTTTTCCCCTGAGTATCTGCATGTTGCTCATTTTTTCTTGCATTGATTTTGAGCTTGCCATTTTCTAGCCTCAGTTCTGAGTGAAGTGAAACACAGATGAATACCTTATGTCAGTCTTTTAGCCCCAAGGCAGGTTAGAACATACGTACACAACAATTTGCAAATAAGGTCTGCTCTGTTTCCTCCAGAATCAGGGACAAGTTTCCCATATGAGAATGTAGACTTTCCTATTCAAGACCGTGACTGCACTGGAGAGGGGGTGCGGCAAGAGCAAGTAAAAATGCCATAAAACTTTCTTACCATTTTGAAATTGCCTTTATCTTTCTTTTTTTTAACTTTTATTTTAGGTTCAGAGAGTACATATGCAAATTTGTTACATGGGTAAGTTGCATGTCACTGAGGTTTGGTGTACAAATGATCCCATCACCCAGGTAGTGAGCATAGCATACAATAGGTAGTTTTTCAACCCTGGCCCCCTCCTGCTCCCACCTCTAATAGTCCCCAGTGTCTATTGTTCCCATCTTTATGTCCATGTGCACTCAATGTTTAGCTCCCACTTATAAGTGAGATGTGGTATTTGGTTCCCTGTTCCTGTGTTAATTTGCTTAGGATGATGACCTCAAGCTGCATTCATATTGTTGCAAAAGACATGATTTCATTCTTTTTTATGGCTGCATAGTATTCCACAGTGTATATGTATCACATTTCCTTTATCTAATCCACTGTTGATGGGCATCTAGGTTGATTTTGTATCTTTGCTATTGTGAATAGCACTGTGATGAACATACACATGCATGTGTCTTTTTAGTAGAATGGTTTATTTTCCTTTGGGTATATGGGATTTCCAGTAATGGGATTTCTCAGTCAAATGGTAGCTCTGTTTTAAGTTCTTTGAGAAATCAAACTGCTTTCCACAGTGGCTGAACTAATTTACATTCCCACTGTAAGTGTATAAGTGTTCCCTTTTCTCTGCAACCTCACCGGCATCTGTTCTCGCCTTTTTCTTTATTCAGCATTTGCTCGGTTGCTATAAACCTTTCATCGTTTTTCAGAGTTTTGAGAAAGTTGGTTCTGTCAGTTTCTGCTTGATTATCAGTTTCGGTAGGGGAACAAGAGCGTGGAGCTGCCTACTTCACCATTTTGCCAATGTACTACTGCCTCCATCATTTTCTATTGCCTTCTTTCCTTATTTTTTTCATTGTACATATTATGACCCAGAAATTAAATTCTGAATTTATTTCTTGACTTTGTTATTGTCTCTTTCTCTCAGTAGAATGTTGGCTCCAGGAGTACAGGGACTGCATCTGTCTTATTTACCCTTATGTACTGCTAGAAGTGTCAGGCTGTGTGTGTGTATACACACATATGTATTTTGCAGTTTGTATGTATATACACACATATACACACGTGTGCACACGTGTGCATGCACACACACACACATATATATCTCACTATCTACTTTTGAATGAATGTTATGCCAGTAGTTCCCAATACTGGTCTGTCATCTTCTGCAAGGGCCTGATATAGTTTTTGCCAATCTGCAGTAAAATGAAGATAAAAAGGACACTGTAGTGTATATTTGATTTAAAGGCCTTTGCTTTATCTTATTTACTTGCTAATTTGTGCAAAACTGCAAAAGATATGTATAAATCAGGGAAATGTAAATACTTGGATATTTTATAATATTAGGAAATTATTATTAAATTTTTAGATATTCTGTGGTATTATGGTTATTATTATAAAAGAGTTCTTATATTTTAAACACATGAACTCAAATATTTATGGAGAAAATGGTGTCTAGAATTTGCTTCAAAGTAATCTGGGATACGATGTGTGTTGGGGTTAGAGATGTAAGATGCTTGGCCAGGAATTGATAATTGAGAAGCTGGTTGAGAGGTACTTGGGGGTTCATTTACTCTTCTTTCTACTTTTGCATATGTTAAAAATTTTCATATTAAAGATAAATTTAAAAGTTTGTCCTTTACTTGGGGATTATGTGTAATTGTCTTTTCTTAAAATGATGGTGATAGAAGGCAGTAGTTTGTTTTTAGTGTCCTTCTTCTGCAATATTTTATCCATCCCTCGCAATTTTTTGAAATATTGTTTGGGCTGTGAAGTCCTAAACCCTTGGGACTGTGAACTTGTGGGACTGGGTCTGATCACATGAGGCCACAAACATTTACTGACAAGATCCTGGGTGCCAGACCCTGTTCTGGACTAAAAATATACAGCAAATTAGACACAGTCCACACTCCTGAGAATTGCTGTAGAAAATAAGAAATGTAAAATCCTTCACACAGTGCCTGATACAGTGTAAGTGCTCAATAAATGTTAAGTGTCCTCATCACCACCCCCACTACTATCATCATCACCTTCGATATTTTTCCATGTCAGTTTATATATAGCCCATTAAATTAATTAATTAATTGAGATAGTCTGGCTGTGTCGCCCAGGCTGGAGTGCAGTGGCACGATCTCGGCTCACTGCAACCTCTGCCTCCCGGGTTCAAGTGATTCTCCTGCTTCAGTCTCCCGAGTGTCTGGGATTACAGGCACGTGCCACCACGCCTGGCTAATTTTTTGTATTTTTAGTAGAGACGGGGTTTCACCACGTTGGCCAGGCTGGTCTCAAACTTCTGACCTCAGGTGATCCACCCACCTCGGCCTCTCGAAGTATTGGCATTACAGGCGTCAGCCACCACGCCTGGCCTATATATAGCCCATTTTAAACTGATAAGTCATATCATTATCAGCCATCTCCTGCCCCCACTGATACTTTCAGTTTTTCATTATTGCCAACAAATCAGCACGGCTTACAATTGTTCATAAGGCTCCTTGCAGTTTTTTGTCCCCTAGATCTAAGGTTCTTAAAGTGTGATCTTGAACCAGTTTGCCCCAGCATACCCTGGAAGTTGTTAGAAACACAAGTTCTTAATCTCTGATAGTAGACAGGCCACAACAATCTGTGTTTTAACAAGCCCTGTAGGTGATCCGGATACACTTCTCTAGGAGTCTTGGATGTATATATATGGAAATGGGATTGCTGTGCCGATAGGATATATACAATTAAAATAATGTTTTTTTAAATAAAATAGGGAGGATCTCACTGTGTTGCCCATGCTGGTCTCAAACTCATGGACTCAAGCGATCCACCCACCTTGGCCTCCCAAAGTGCTGGGATTACAGGCGTTACATTTGAAAAAATTAAGTCAAAGAGCTCTCCAAACCAGGCACAAACTTCTACTTATATATTAAGGTCTCACTGTGAGTAGGGTTGCTAAGCCTGCTGAAATAACCCTTTCTCTTCCGGTACCCACTTTCACCGACGTGCCCCACCCGCCCGACTCGATTGCATCAGCCTCCCGTCAGCCCCGCCCCAGTGTACTTGCACTCGCAAGCGCTGCTGGGTATCTTGGGACTAGACGCACACGGGGCGGGGCTTCGAGTCTCGCTCTTGGAGCGGGGAGGCCAAAGGAGTCGGAAAGGGGCGTTATCTATTTCGGAAGTGAGTGGGACAATGGCGACCAAGCGGTCGTGAGCCTTGAGCTTTGCAACTTTTCTTGGCTCCCATTTCCTCCTAAAGCCACGAGTTTACCAGCGTCTCTTACAAGTAGTGTGTCGCCACTTTAAATAAACCATTAGGAAAGGAAAAGGGCGAACCCCGGAGCCCACCTGCGGCAGGGGTGCGCCAATTGGCCAGTGGTGAGGGCGCATGCGAACCACTGACAATGACGTAATCTTGCCGCTCACAGCGGAAGTGAGACTTTGGGGGAGGGAGGAGCTCCGGTGCGAGTAAAAGCGTCGGATTTGTCCAGGCCTGGGCTGAGACGCCTGCTAGGGGATGGAGGGCCCCAGGAGGGAGAGGGAGGAGTCTTGGACTCTCTCAGAGACAGAGGCAGGGGCTGGCCACCGAGAGTGGAAGCCGCTGTCCAGAGGTTAGAGCCACCCAAGAGCGGGTAGTCGAGTGGCCGCCAGGGGGTGACCGTGCCTGCGTACGTCCACAAGTGGGCCCATAAAGACTGGCCCATATATTTTTGAAACTATTTATTTTTATATCTGTTTCTTCTTCTGCCCTGACATCCCAGAGAAAGAGTTGTGGGTGATTCACCTAGTGAAGGGCCAGGTACAAAGAAGACACATTTTTAAGGCGGTTGATTGACGGAGGGAAAAGACTGAAAAAACGAAAACAACAAACCAAAAAACCCCAAACCCAGAGATACCCATATATGACATAAAGTTAAGGCCTTTTTAAAAATTAGTAATAGAAATTTTAAATGTCCATCAGCAGAGCTTCAGGCCATGAAGTTTTTAGGTTGTTGCAGTCAGAGTGTACACATAACCCTGTATCCTTAGTTATAGCATAATAATTTTTCTCTGTTGCTGTAGAATCTCCACAGCCATCATCTCTCAGCAATGGTGGTAGAATGTTCCATCAGACAGCTGTGCCACAATTCACTTAACTCTTGTTGGATATTAAAACTACTTTCTAGTGTTTGACCATCAAAAAATATCTCTGCAAGGAATAATTTTGTGCTTAGAGCTTTTCCTGTGGGAGTAGGGGTGGGTGGATATTGATTTAGGAGCAGAATTACCGGGAAAATGTCATAAACATGCTTTAGGCTCTTGTTGACCCGCTTTCCTGAAAGGGATCATACCCATTGACATCAGAGGCCAAATCCGAAATCAAACCTGGTGGACTCCGGGTCTTGCCTGTCTCCAGGCTGGTTTTAATTTCCGTATCCTGCAGCAATGCTCAAGTTTATTATTAGTTCTGACCTTTGGGGCAAGGCAAACACACACCAAAGTTTCGGGGACAACTTTAGCAACTGCAACAGCTGACATTGTGAGCGGGTGCAGCTCAGGTTTCAAGCTTGAGCAACTGGGTTGGATGAACTTGCCTCACTGAGACAGGGAATCTGAGAAGAGGAACAGGTTTGGGAGGGAGCAGATGAGATCAGTTTTAAATATGTTTAGTTCGAGGTGCCTTTGGGACATCTAAAGGAAGGTATCCAGGAGACAGGCATACATATGGATAAACAACAGTTTTTGCCCTTCTCTGAACTCCCAGAGCTCCCTATCTGTGGATTTCTCATGGCTCAGGTTGCCTTTTACCTTTTACTACCCTCAGAGCTCCTTGAGGCCAGGATAAGGGCCTCATTCATTTGTGCATCCTTCCTCCCAGTGCCCGGTACAGTGCTTTATACCTAGAAGGCCATAAGATTCTGTCCTGTATAATGAAATTTCATTGATTTCTTAATTGGATGATTCCTGCAGTAGGGGTTCTGATCTGGGTGAAAAAGTTTGGGAAGCTTGAGAGTTCTGGGAAGGCTTCCTGTAAGAGGTGACATAATGTTACTGTGAATGATTATGACTATTTGTTGAACACCTACCATATTCCAGTCACTCTGCTGCACACATGCATCAGAGATGCCACTTCTTGCTGGCCATCTTTACATCCCCTTCTGGGAGAATTGGCTCTACTTACAGTTCCTACCAAATGATCAAGCAAGGACTAACTATGTATTACATCCACCCTTGCCTTAGGATACAGCATCTGATCCATGGCCAGCCCACAGCCTGTGAGTTATATGGCCCAGCTTTAGAAGATGAGGTGGGCCAATCAGATTGCTCTCTTGGGAATGTGAAATAGGAGATCCAGAGGAGAGTTGTCAGTTAGTTGTCGGTAGCTGAGCTGACAGGTCCAGTAGACCAGGATGCTGGGTGGGTGGGTGCGGCATTATGAATCAGGTCAAGTGCCTGTTAAAATCCTGGGGGAACAGTTCAAAGTGGTTGGCTGAATGAGGAAGCTGGGGCAGGTGTACAGAGAGAAGCAGACATGTAGTGCAGATGAATTATATTAATGGTAAAGCTCCAGAGCAGAGGGTCCATGCCTCATCCAGAAATTTCCTGCAGCTCCAGGCTTAATAAGCTTTAGCTGTACTTCACTTCCTGCTCTTGGATTTCCGATTCGTGATCTAGCTTCACTGGGTTTCTGTTCCTTGCATCCAAAAGAGTCTTAACAAAAACAGCCTTTTAAATAGGTTTAATTTAATTTGCACTTCGGCCCTCTGAGGTGAGTATACTTTTCCTCATTTTACAAGTGAAGAAACTGAAGTTTAGTGAGATTAACTTGACTAAGGTGACACAGCCAGTGATGGAGCTGGTCTGTCAGATGCTCTTAATCTTTTTTTTTTTAAAGCATTAATATGTTATTTTTATTTTTAAAAATGACCACAAGCTTGTCATATAAAAAAAACAAAAGCAATCAATACAGACATAATCTGATCTGAACATCAATCAGCTGCTTTGACTCTTCCTTTCATTTACTTCCTTTCAATTTAAAGGAATGTAGCTCCAGCTACATTGGCCTCTGTTTCCGGAACACGCCAAGGTTGTTCTCACCTTTGGTCCTTTGCACTGAGTGTTCCTTCTCTTTATTTAAAAAAAAATTTTTTTTTTCTTCGCCAGCTTTAAACAGAGGGTCCCTTCTCTTTATAATGCTTTTCCCCTTGCTTTTCCAGTGGCTGGCTCCTTCTTGTCATTGTCTTCACTTAATTGTCACTTCTTCAGAGAGGCCTTTGCCAAACCACGCAGTATGAAATAGCCCACACAACTCTTTGCCCCACTGCTTTCTGTCATATAACTCCTTTTTATTCCCTGCATAGCCCTTGTCACTGTTTGAAATTGCGTTGCTCATTTATGTAATTGTTTATTGTCTGCGTCCTCTTTAAAAATGAGAACAGAAGCCTTATCTGTATCCTGAGGATCTAAAACAGTGCTGCTGTATAAGTTCAGTCAATACTTGTGGAATGTTTGAATGTATAAACTAAAAACAAAGTTCTTATCCAATGCTTTTCTCTCCTAATACCAATCTGCAGAGACAGTAACTTTTAACAGTTTTGTCTACATCTTCCCATTTTCCATGCATATACAAACAAGCATGTATCTCTCTGCATAAAGATAAATATGAATATATGCTTTTGTTTACACCAATGAAAGTTCTATAATTGCCTTTTTCACATAACACTTAACATCTTTCTGTACCAATACATATACATCTACCTTATTAAAAACAAAACAAAATAAATTCATATTATTGCAGTGTATGGAGTTACCAGAATTTATTTAATTGGATGTCTTTTAGTGGTTATTTTTTTCTAATTTTTTGTTTTTATGTGATGTAATATTGAAGTAAATATTCTTATTATATATGTATTTGCACAAATGTTCCCCACACCCATTTGTTGTCTTTTGGCTTTGCTTGTGGTATATGCAAAGATAAACTTTGTTTAAACTTATATGATTAGGTTTACCCATCATTCCCTTTATGGTTTTTGGATTTTGTTTTCTTTTTAAATAATTTAATTTTAAGTTTTATGGGTACACAATTTAATTTTTATGGATTGTACATGCCTATGGGTTACATGTGATATTTTTATACCTGTTTATGATGTGTAATGATCCAGTCAGGGTAATTGGGATAACCATCACCTCAAACAATAATCATTTCTTTGTGTTGGGAATATTCCAAATCTACTCTTTTAGCTATTTTGAAATATACAATAAATTATTGTTAACTATATTCACCCTATAGTGCCACCAAACACAAGATCTTATTCCTACTATCTAACTGTATTTTTGTACCTGTTAACGAACCCCTCCTTATCCCCACCTCTCCACTACCCTTGCTAGCCTCTGGTAATCATCCTACTACTCTCTACCTCCACAAGATCAGTGTTTTCTTAACTCCCACATATGAGTGAGAACATGTGCTATTTGTTTTCTGTGCCTGGCTTATTTCACTTAACATAATGTCATCCATGTTGTTATAAATGTCAGGATTTCACTCTTTTTGTATGGCTGAATAATATTCAATTATGTATATATACCACATTTTCTTTATCAATTCATCCATTGATGGACACTTAGGTTGATTCTATATTTTGACTATATTGAATAGTGCTACAATAAATACGGGAGTGCAGATATCTCTCCAATATACTGATTTCCTTTCTTTTGGATGTATACCTAGCACTGGGATTGCTGGATAATATGGCAGTTCTATTTTTATTTTTTTGAGAAATCTCCATACTGTTTTCCACAGTGGCTGTACTACTTTCCATTCCCATTAACAGTATACAAACATTCTCCTTTCTCAGCATCCTTGCCAGCGTCCATTATTTTTTTGTCCTTTTGATAAAAGCCATTTTAACTGCAGTGATAACTTTACCCACTCCAAAATTTTATATTAAAAATGATTCATCCATGTTGTCTGCTAGTACTTTTATGGTTTCAGTTTTACAGTTAAATCTTTGATCTATCTGGAATTTATTTTGGGGTAGGATTTAGGACAGGGATCTAGCTTCTTTTCCTTTCAAATGCTAAGTCTGCTGTCTCCGTACCATCTATTGACTAGTAATTATTGACTTATTGAATTGAAATGTCACCTTTATCAAATACGGAGTTTTCGTATGTGCTTTTGTTTATTTCTGCACTCTCTTTTATTCTATTGATCTGAATGTCTATGCCTGTACCAGTGCCATCTCGTTGTAATTAATGTAACTTCAAAATATATTTTCATATCTGGTTGGGCAAAGCCTCTTTTGTCTTCTTTTTCAGAAAATTTCTGCCTGTTTTCACATATTTATTCTCCAGGTGAACCTTAGCACACATTGTGAAAGTAAAAATAATATAAAATTGCCTATTGACATTTTGACCGAGGTTATATTGAATTTATAGGTTAATTTAGAGAAAATCATTGTCTTTCATAGTATTGAATCTTCCCATTGGAGAGTAAGGTATGGCTTTCTAGTTATTCAAGTTTTTTATGTTAGTAGAATTTTAAAGTTTTATTTTTATATGTTTTATATGTTCCTTGTTAGGTTTATTCCTATTTTAGTTGCTATTGTGAAGGGGATATTTTTCCCTTATCTTTTTGAACTGGTTGTGGGAAAGCAATTACTAGTACGTCACTAAATCCTATTATTGTTTCTAATAGGTTTTCCATAAATTTCCTCAGGCTTTCAAGTTATACAGCTATGTCAACAACAAATAGAGATTATTTTGCTCCTATAATAGCTCTCCCAAATTTGTGCCTCATTTAATTCTCTTGTCTAATTGTGTTATGTATTGCCTTCAGAATAGTAATAGTGGTGATAATGGGGCTTGCACCTTTTCTCTGACTTTAATGGAGAGTCTCAGATTTCATTATTCAGCATGATACTGGTTTTTGGTTAGAAATACAGAGTATAAAAATTATGTCAAATAAGTATCCATTCCTAGATAACTAAATCAGAAATACATCTTGAATTTTGTTAAATTGATTTTTTGGGAATCTATTGAGATGACCATGTGAGTTTTCTCATTTGGCCTATTAGTACAATGAATGATGTGTATTTCCTTTTTTCTTTTTTTTTTGTGTATTTCCTAATATTGAATAACTCTTGCACTCTTAGAATGGACCCCACAGTTTTTACTTCTTCAATTTACTGCTGAATTCTATTTGTTAATATTTTATTTATTTTACATCAATATGTATAAGTGAGATTTGTCTGTGGCTTTCTTACATGTGAACTTTGTTCGGAGTCCACGCATATCCTGAACTGTTTTATGTAGTCCCTGACCATTCAAGGACTGAAGATGTGCCTATATTAAGGGAGGATTCCACTGAATGCCAACCATCCATCCCTTCCATGTTTCTTTGCTGCATATTACGGTTTCTGAGAGATTTTATATACTCCTTAGGTATCTATGGGAATAAACATCATTAATTGTAAATGTGGAGATGCTAGCGTAGATTGTTTAATCCAAGTAGGCTATTTAAACAAACTGCAATGGAATTTACTGAGAAATGATAAATGATGGCTATTCTATTATTTTATGTTTATTCTTTAAAAACCAATATGATTTATAAGGGTAATTAAGTATTACTTTATATTAAGTAATTAATATAGTATTAAAGACACTTAATAAAAAAATCAGCCTCCATCCTATCATTCCACATACCCTATTCTTCCTTCCATGTCAACAAATGCAGTTCTAGCTATTTCCCCTCATACTATGTCCATATTTCTATATAATGTGCATATATTGCTATTTATTTATTTTAAAATAATAGACTTCATATTTTAGAGCAGTTTAAGGTTTACAGAAAAAATGAATGGTGGCCAAGCATGGTGGCTCACGTCTGTAATTTCAGCACTTTGAGAGGCTGAGGCAGGCGGATCACTTGAGGTCAGGAGTTCGAGACCAGCCTGGCCAACATCGAGAAACCCCGTCTCTACTAAAAATACAAAAAGCCGGGCGTGGTGGCACGCGCCTGTAGTCCCAGCCACTCGGGAGACTGAGACAGGAGAATCGCTTGAACCTGGGAGGCGGAGGTTACAGTGAGCTGAGATCACTGCACTCCAGCCTGGGTGACAGAGAGACTCCATCTCAAAAAAAAAAAAAGAATGGAAAGTACAGAGAGTTCCTATATGACCCCTCTCCCCACTCCCCTCTGCCCACCAATTTCCCCTATGATTAATATGTTGCTTTAGACATTTAGGTAAAAATATTTTAGATATTATTTTAAAATATATTTAAAAATATTTAGATATTTAGATCAAAATGGTATATTTTTTATAATTATGAGCCATTATTGATACATTATTATTAGCTAAATTCCATAACTTACATTAGGGTTCATTCTTTGTGTTGTATATTCTATGAGTTTTGACAAATGTATAATGACATGTATCCACTGTTATAGTGTCAGAGAAAATAGTTTCACTGTCCTACAATCCCTTGTGATTTGCCTATTCATCCTTCTCTCCCTCCTCCAGAAATGCTGGCAACCACTGATCGTTTTACTGCCTGGAAAGAGGGAAGTTTTTGCTTTTCCCAAAATGTCATATAGTTGGAATCACACAGCCTTTTCACATTGGCTATTTTCACTTAGCAATATATATTTAAGGCTTGTCCATGTCGTTTTGTGGTTTGGGAGCTTATTTCTTTTTATTGATGAATAACATGCCATTCTATGAATGTACCAGAATTTATCCACTCATCTATTGAAGGACATCATGATTGCTTCCAAGTTTTGGTAATTCTGACTAAAGCTGCTGTAAGCATTTCTGTGCAGTTTTTGTATAAACATAAATCTCAATTCATTTGGGTAAATAGCAAGGAGTGCAATTACTGGATCATATGGTAAGAGTATGTTTAGTTTTGTAAGAAAATGCCAAACTGTCTTCCACAGTGACTACACCATTTTGCTTTCCCACCAGCAATGAATGAGAGCTCCTGTTGCTCCACATCCTCGCTAGCATTTGGTGTTTTTGGTATTTTGAATTTTGGCTATTCTAATAGGTGTGTAGTGGTATCTCTTTTTTTTTTTTTTTTTTTTGAGAAGGAGTCTGGCTCTGTTGCCCAGGCTGGAGTGCAGTGGTTCCATCTCTCCTCACTGCAACCTCCGCCTCCTGGGTTCAAGTGATTCTCCTGCCTCAGCCTCCCGAGTAGCTGGGACTACAGGCACCCACCACCATGCCTGGCTAATTTTTGTATTTTTAGTAGAAACAGGGTTTCGCCATGTTGGCAAGGGTGGTCTTGAACTCCTGGCCTCAAGTGATCCACCTGCCTCTGCCTCCCAAAGTGCTGGGATTACAGGCGTGAGCGACCGCACCCGGCCTTGTTGTTTCAGTTTGCATTTCTCTGATGACGTATGATGTTGAGCATTTTTTCATATGCTTGTTTGCCATCTGTGTATCTTTCTTGGTGAGTCATCTCTTCAGATCTTTTGTCCCAATTTTAATTGCTTCCTTTTTTTTACAGCTGAGTTTTAAGAGTTCTTTGTATGTTTTGGATGTAAGTCCTTTATTAGAAGTATTTTACAAATAGTTTTTTCCTAGTCTGTGGCTTTTGTTTCATTTTCTTTACAGTGTTTTCCTGTATTTATGGTTGAGTATATGTTATTAATTTTGAAAAATTCTCAATCATTATTACCTCAAAGCTTTATTTTGTTTCTTTCTCTGTTTGCCTTTTGGTATTCCCATTATGCATATGTTACCCTTTTTGTAATTGTCCCACAGTTCTCGGATATTTTGTTTCATTTTTCTAATTCCTTTTTCTCTTCATATTTCCATCTTGGAAATTTCTATTGGCATATCTTCAAGCTCACTGATTCTTTCCTTGGCTAGGTCCAGTCTATTGATGTGCCCATCAAAGGAATTCTTTATTTCTCTTATGGTGTTTTTGATTTCTAGCATTTCCTTTTGATTCTTTTTTCCTAGAGTTTCCATCTGCCTGCTTACTTCAGCTATCCATTTTTGCATATTGTCCACTTTTTCCATTAGAGCCCTTAGCATATTAACAGTAGTTAATCTAAAGTCGTGATCTGATGATTTCAAAATATCTGCCATATCTAAGTCAGGTTCTGATGCTCACTCTGTCCCTTCAAACTGTGTTTTATTTTTTAGTACGCCTTATAATTTTTTGTTTAAAGCTAAACATGATGCAATGGGTAAAAGTAACTTGATACTGGTTCCAGTGGTAGGCTTCTGCTCCGGTAAGCTGTGATTTTCTGTATTTGCTTATAGCTCCAATTTTTGGAGTAGCAGTTTGCCCTGTGACCTCAATTCCTTGATAGACCTAAGAAGAGTTGTTTAGTTTCAGCTTGTTCAGATTTTTTCTTGTTGTGAGGACAGAGGCAACAACTTCCAAGCTCCTTCCATGTTGGACTAAGAGTTCTTATTTGTTATTTGTTAGCATCGTTTATTTTAGAAACAGCTTTATTGAAGTATTATTTACATACATTTAACTGCACACATTTAAAGTGTGCAATTTCATCAGTTTTAATATATATATCATAAGACAATCACTATATTTAAGATAAAGAACATAATTATGCTGGGCGCAATGGCTCACACCTGTAATCCCAGCACTTTGGAGGCTGAGGGGGATGGATCACCTGAGGTCAGGAGTTTGACACAAGCCTGGCCAATGTGGTGAAACCCCGTCTCTACAAAAAATACAAAAATTAGCCAGGCATGGTGGCAGGCGCTGTAGTCCCAGCTACTTGGGAGGGTGAGGCATAAAAATCACTTGAACCCAGGCGGTGGAGGTTGCAGTGAGCTGAGATTGTGCCACTGCACTGCCGCCTGCGCGACAGAGCCAGATTTCATCTAAAAAAAAAAAAAGATGAAGAACATAATTATTATTTCTCAAAATTTCTTATTTCCCTTTGTAAATCTTTCCTCTTGCTCTACTACACTTTCCCAAGGTTTATTAATTTGTTTTCTGTTACAATAGACTAGTTTGCATTTTCTAGAGTTTTATAATCTGGCTTTTTCATTCAGCATAAATATTTTGAGATTAATTGAGTTTGTTGTGTGTATAAATAATTCATTTCCACATGTTACTGAATAGTGTTCCATTGTATGACCATATCAAAATTTGTTTACCCATTCACTTGTTGATTGATATTTAGGTTGTTTCTAGCTTTGGGTTATTACAAACACAGCTGTTATGAACAAGTAGACATTTGGTGGACATTTTGTGGACATTTGGTTATTTCTCTTGAATAAATTCCAAGGAGTAGAATGGCTTGTTTATATGGTAGGTGTATGTTTCATTTTTAAAGAAATTATAATTCTTAGGTATAAATAGAACATTCTCCGAGATAGAGTATATGTTTGTCACAAGATGGGTCTTAATAACTTTAAGAAGATTGTTATCATACCATGTATCTTTTCTGACAATGGTGGAAGGAAATTACAACTAAGTAGCAGTGGGAAATCTGGAAAATTCACAAATATGTGGAAATTAAACAGCACACTTTTAAAAAACCAATGGGTCAAAGAAGAAATCCAAATTAAAAAATATCTTGAAACAAACAAAAATACAACATACCAAAGCTTATAGGATGCAGCAAAACCTATACTAAGAGGTAAGTTTATAGTGGTAGATGCCTATATTAAAAAAGAAGAAAGGAAGAGGGACAGTACAAGATGGCAGAATAGGAGGCTCCACCAATAGTTCCCCATACAAGGACACCGATTTGACAATTATCTATGCAAACAAAGTACTTTCATAAGAACCAAAAATGAGGTGAGCACTCACAGTACCCGGTTTTAACATCACATCACTGAAAGAGGCATGGAAGAGAGTAGGAAAGAGTCTTGAATTGCTGCTGCCACTTATCCCCCACCCCCTGGCAGCTGGTGCATGGCATGAAGAGAGAATCTGAGCACTTGGGAGAGGGTCAGTGCCACAATTGTGAGACATTGCATGGAACTCAGTGCTGCCCTTTCACAGCAGAAAGCAAAACCAGGCTGCACTCAGCTGATGCCCACCCACAGAGGGAGTATTTAAACCAGTCCTAGCCAGAGGAGAATTGCCCATCCCAGCAGTCAGAACTTGAGTTCTGGCAAGCCTCACCACTACATGCTAAAGTGCTCTGGGGCTCCAAATAAACTTGTAAGACAATTCTAGGCCACAAACATTGCAACTCCTAGGTGAGTCCTAGGGCTGAACTGAGTTCAGAGCCAGTGGACGATGGGGAGCAGGCATGTGACCTACTGGAGACACCAACTGGGCAGCTAAGAAAGTACTTGAATCCCCTCTATCCCAACCCTAGACTCCACAGCTCCTGGCTCCAAAAGAGACCCCTTTCCAGGCTGTAGCTCCCAACCTAAATTTCTAGACACACCCTGGGCCAGAAAGGAACCCGCTACCTTGAAGGGAAGGACCCAGTTCTGTAAGGACCCATCACTTGCTGACTAAAGAGCCCTTGGACCCTGAATAACCAGCAGCGATACCCAGGTAGTATGCTGTGGGCCTTGGGTGGGACTCAGAGAGACTTGCTAGCTTCAGGTGAAACTCAGCACATTTCCAGCTGTGGGGCTATGGAGAGAGACTCCTTATGCTTGAGAAAAGCAAAGGAAAAAGGAAAAGGGACGTTGTCTTGGACCTTAGGTACCAGCTCAGCCACGGGGGTGCAAAGCACCAGGCAGGCTTTTGGCATCCTTGATTCCTGGCCTTGGCTCTTAAATTCCTTAATTCTTGGCTCAGGACCTACCCTCTACCAGAAAGGAGCCCACTACCCTGAAGGGTGAGTCTCAGGCTAGGCAGTATTCACCACAAGTTGACTGAAGAGCCCTTGGGCTTTAAGGGAACATTGTCAGTAGTCTGGCAATACTCTCTGTGGGCCTGTAGGGGTGGTGGTGATGGGGTGAGGCTCCTCTGTCTGTGGAAACAGGAAGGAAGACTGGGAAGGATGGCATCTCATGGTTTTAGTGCTAGCTCAGCTACCATACAATAGAGTACCAGGTAGACTTCTAAGGTTGACTCTAGTCCCTGACTCCTGGATGGCACCCCTGGACCTGCCCTGGGCCTGAGGGAGCTCATCACCCTTAAGGGAAGGACACAGGCCTGGCTGTATTTTCTACCTGCAGATTGTAGAGCCTCAAGGCCTAGAGCGAACATAGGTGGTAGCCAGTTAGTGGTTACAGCGGGCCTTGGGCAAGACTCAGTGCTGTGCTGGCTTCATGTATGGCCAGTACAGTCCCAGTGGTGGTGGCTACAGGGGTGCTTGTGTCACCCCACCCTCAGCTCCAGGCGGCCTAGAACAGAGAGAGAGAGAGAGAGATTCTGTTTGGGAGAAAGTAGGAAATGACAAAAAGAGTCTCTTCCTGGTAATCCAGAGAATTCTTCCAGATCTTAAACAAGATCACCAAGGCAGTATCTCTTTGAGTCAGCAAGAACCACAGTGATATTGAGCTTGGGGTGTCCCCTAATACAGATAGAGCTTAGATCACAAAACCCAAGTTCCTTTGGATACCTGGAAAGCTTTCCCAAGAAGGAATGGTACAAACAAGCCTAGACTGAAAACTACAATAAATACCTAACTCTTAAAATCCTAGACACAGATGAACATCTGTAAACGTCATCAAGACCATCCAGGAAAACATGACCTTGTCAAATGAACTAAATAAATCACCAGGGTTTATTAGTTCATTGAGTTCACCAAGTGAACTAATAAGTCACCAGGCAGTAATCCTGAAGAGATGGAGATATGTGACTTTTCAGATGGAGAATTCAAAATAGCTATTTTGATGAAACTAAAAGAAATTCGAGATAACACAGAGAAGGAATTCAGAATTCTATTAGATAAATTTAACAAACAGACTGAAATAAGAAGAATCAAGCAGAAATTCTGGAGTTGAAAAATGCAAGTGATATGCTGAAGAATGCATCAGAGTCCTTTAATAACAGAATTGTTCAAGCAGAAGAATTAGTGAGCTTGAGGACAGGCTATTTGAAAATACAGTCAGAGGAGACAAAAGCTAAGAGAATAAAAAACAATGAAGTACACCTACAAGATCTAGAAAATAGTCTTAAAAGGGCAAATCTAGAAGTTGTTGGCTGTAAAGAGGAAGTAGAGAAAGAGATAGAGGTAGAAAGTTTATTCAGAGGGATAATAAAATCCCAAAGGCTGGGCGTGGTGGCTCATGCCTGTAATCCCAGCACTTTGGGAAGCTGAGATGGGCAGATCACATGAGGCCAGGAGTTCAAGACCAGCCTGCCCAACATGGTGAAACCCTGTCTCTACTAAAAATAGAAAAATTAGCCGAGCATGGTGGTGGACGCCTGTAATCCCAGCTACTTGGGAGGCTAAGGCAGGAGAATCACTTGAACCCAGGAGGCGGAGATTGCAGTGAACCTAGATCATGCCACTGCACTCCAGTCTGGGCAACAGAGCGAGGCTCCATCTCAGAAAAAACAAAACAAAACAAACAACAACAAACAAAAGCAAAATGCAACAAGGGATAATAACAGAGAACTCCCCAAATCTAGAGAAATATATTAATATCCAAGTTCAAGAAGGTTATAGAATACCAAGCAGATTTAACCCAAAGAAAACTACTTCAAGGCATTTAATAACCAAACTCCCAAAGGTCAAGGATAAAGAATGGAACCTAAAAGCAGCAAGAGAAGAGAAACAAATAACAGACAATGAGTCTTCAATATGTCTGGCAGCAGACTTTTCAGTGGAAACCTTAAAGGCCAAGAGAGAGTGGCATAACATATTTAAAATGCTGAAGGAAAAATCTTTTACCCTAGTACAGTGTATCCAATGAAAATATCCTTCATAAGTGAAGGAGAAATATAGACTTTCCCAGACAAAGAAAAGCTGAGGAATTGTATCACCACCAGACCTGTTCCACAAGACATGCTAAATGGAGTACTTCAATCAGAAAGAAAAGAACATTAATGAACAATATCATCTGAAGGTACAAAACTTCCTGATTATAGTACGTACACAGAAAAACACCAACTATTATAACACGGTAACTGTGGTGTGTAAACTATTCTTACCTTAAGTAGAAAGACTAAATGATAAAGCAATAAAAAAAACTAGAACAACTTTTCAAGACATAGACAGTACAATATAATATAAACAGAAACAACGAAAGGTTCTAAAGTAGGGGGATGAAGTTAAGGGTTAGAGTTTTTAGTTTTCTTTTTGCTTATTTGTTTATGCAAACAATGCTAAGTTGTTATCAGCTTAAAGTAATGGGTTATAAGATAGTATTTACAAGCCTCATGGTAATCTCAAATAAAAAAACATACAATGGATACATAAAAAATAAAAAGCAAGAAACTAAATTATATTGCTGGAGAAAATCACCTTCACTAAAAGAAAGACAGGAAGGAAGAAAAGAAGGAGAACACCACAAAACAACCAGGAAACAAATAACAAAAGTCCTTACTTATCAATAATAACATAGAATGGAAATGGACTAACCCCCCAATCAAAAGGCATAGAATGGCTGAAAGGATAAAAAAAAAGTCTCAACAATATGATTGCCTGCAAGAAACACACTTCACCGATAAAGATACACATAGGGTGGGGCATGGTGGCTCACACCTGTAATCCCAGCACTTTGGAAGGCCAAGGCGGGCGGATCATGAGGTTGGGAGATTGAGACCAGCCTGGCCAACATGGTGAAACCCTGTCTCTACTAAAAATACAAAAAATCAGCCGGGCATGGTGGCACGTGCCTGTAGTCCCAGCTACTCGGGAGGCTGAGGCAGGAGAATTGCTTGAACCCAGGAGGCAGAGGTTGCAGTGAGCCAAGATCGCACCACTGCACTCCAGCCTGGGTGACAGAGGGAGACTCGGTCTAAAAAAAAAAATACACATAGACTGAAAATAAAGGGATGGGAAAAGATATTCCATGCCACTGGAAACCAAAAAAGAGCAGGGATAGCTGTACTTATATTAGAGAAAACAGATTTCAAGATAAAAACCATAAGAAGAGACAAAAAAGTCACTATATAAAGGGGTCAATTCAGTAAGAGGATATAATAATTGTAAACATATATGCACCCAATACTAGTGCACCCAGATTTATATAGCAAATGTTACTAGAGATAAAAAGAGAGATAGACTCCATACAATAATGCCTGGAGACTTCAACACCACACTTTCAGCATTGGACAGATCTTCCAGACAGAAAATCAACATAGAAATGTTGGCTTTTGTCTATACTATAGAACAAATGGACCTAATAGACACAGAGCATTTCATTCAGTGGCTGCAGAGTACACATTCTTTTCCTCAGCACATTGATCATTCTCAAGGATGGACCATATGTTAAGTCAAAAAACAAGTCTTAAAACATTCAAAAAAAGTGAAATAATATCAAGCATCTTCTGTTACCAAAATGGAATAAAACTAGAAATCAACAAGAAGAGGATTTTTGGAAACTATAAAAACACATTGAAATTAAACAATATGCTCCTGAATGATCAGTGAGTCAATGAAACAATTATGGAGAAAACGGATAAATTTCTTGAAATGAGATAATGGAAACACAACATACTCAATCTTTGGAATACAGCAAAAGCAGTACTAAGAGGGAAGTTTATAGCTATAAGTGCCTACATCAAAAAAGAAGAAAAGCTTTAAAAACAACGTAGTAATGCATCTTAAAGAACTAGAAAAGCAAGGGCAAACCAAATCCAAAATTTGTAGAAGAAAAGAAATAAAAATCAGAGCAGAAATGAGTGAATATGAAATTAAGAAAACAATACAAAATTAAATGAAAAAAAGTTGACATTTTGAAACCAAAACTGACAAATTATAGCCAGACTAACTAAGAAAAAAAGAGAGAAGACCCAAATAAATAAAATCATAGATGAGGCCGGGCACGGTGGCTCAAGCCTGTAATCCCAGCACTTTGGGAGGCCGAGGCGGGCGGATCACAAGGTCAGGAGATCGAGACCACGGTGAAACCCCGTCTCTACTAAAAATACAAAAAATTAGCCGGGCGCGGTTGTGGGCGCCTGTAGTCCCAGCTACTCGGGAGGCTGAGGCAGGAGAATGGCGTGAACCCGGGAGGCGGAGCTTGCAGTGAGCCGAGATCGCGCCACTGCACTCCAGCCTGGGCGACAGAGCGAGACTCCGTCTCAAAAAAAAATAAAAAATAAAAAAAATAAAATAAAATAAAATAAAATCATAGATGAAAAAAGAGATATTACAACTGATACTGCAAAAATTCAATAATCATTCATGGTTGCTATGAGCAACTATATGTGAATAAAACTGGAAAATCTAGAAGAAATTGATTAATTCCTAGACACATACAAACTACCAAAATTGAAACAAGAAGAAATCCAAAAGCTGAACAGACTAATAATAAATAACAAGATGAAAGCCTTAATAAAACATCTCCAATCAAGGAAAAGCCCAGAACCTGATGGATTGACTGCTCAATTCTACCAAACATTTAAAGAAGAACTAATACCAATCCTATTCAAACTATTCCAAAAAAACAGAGGAGGAGTGACTACTTCCAAACTCAGTCTACAAGGCCAGTGTTAACCTGATCCCCAAACCAGACAAAAGCAAATAAAACAAAAACTATAGGCCAATATCACTAATGAATATTGATACAAAAATCCTCAACAAAATATGAGCAAACCAAATTCTACAACACACTAAAAAGAACATTCATTAAGAACAAGTGAGATTTACCCGAGGGATGTAAGGATAATCCAACATATTCAAATTAATTAATGTGATACATCATATCAACAGAGGGACGAAACCACGTGTTCATTTCAATCGATGCTAAAAAAGCATTTGATAAATGAATAAAGAAAATGTGGTATATACATACAATGGAATACCATTCCATCGTTTCTCTTACTGCTTTCAAAATGTTCTCTTTTTCTCCATCTTTTCAACATTTTTGATATGTATCTGGGTATGGATGTCTAGTTAATCCTACTTGGATTTTGTAGAGCTTCTTGTGTTCGTAGATTAATGCTTTTCATCAAATTTGGAAAATTTTTAGCCTCTATTTATTGTATTTTTTTCCTGCTCCTTTTTATCTTTTCTCTCCTTCTTGCACTCTTGTTGTGCATACATTGGTGTGTTTGATGATGTCCATATTTCTTTGAGGCTCTGTTCATTTTTCTTCATAGTGTTTTCTTTCTTTTTTTTGAGATGGAATCTTGCTCTGTCGCTCAGGCTAGAGTGTAGTGGTGTGATCTCGGCTCACTGCAACCTCCGCCTCCTGGATTCAAGCGATTCTCTTGTCTCAGCCTTCTGAATAGCTCGGACTACAGGTGCCTGCCACCATGCCCAGCTAATTTTTGTGTATTTTTAGTAGAGTTGGGGTTTCGCCGTGTTGGCCAGACTGGTCTCGAACTCCTGACCTCAGGCGATCCGCCTGCTACAGCCTCCCAAAGCGCTGGGATTACAGGTGTGAGCCACCATGCCTGGCCTATACGGCCTTTTAATATGTATAACATATATAACCTTTTTATATATATAGCATATATACTATATTTTATATATATATATCATTGAGATAGTATAAACTATATATATATAAAAAATAAAATGCCTGCTATATACACTAAATATATTTTATATACATATATATAAAGTACAAAACAAACCAGGCATTTTATAATTTTGTATATATAAGTATTATATATAAAGTATATTTATATAAAGTATAAAATAAACCAGTCATGGTGGCTCATGTGTATAACCTAATTCTTTGGTCGGCTGAGGTGGGATGATCACTTGAGGCCAGGAGTTCAAGATCAGCCTGGACAACACAGGGAGACCCTGTCTCTACAACAAATAAATAAATAAAATTAGTTGAGCATGGCAATGTGCACTTGTAATCTTACCTACTCAGGAGGCTGAGGTGGGAGGATTGCTTGAGCCGAGAAATTCGAGGCTGCAGTAAGCTGTGATCTCTGCACTCCAGCCTGGGTGACAAAGCAAGACCCCGAGTCTAATATATATATGTGTGTGTGTGTAGTTTGTATAGTTACCTGTGTAGTTACCTTTACTAGTGGTCTTTCTTTTTCTTTTTCTTTTTTTTCTTAGATGAGGTCTCACTATGTTGACCAGACTGGTCTTGAACTCCTGAGCTCAAGCTATTCTCCCACCTCGGTCTCCCAAAATGCTGGGATTACAGGTGTGAGCCACCATACCCAGCTGGTCTTTATTTCTTTATATAGATTTGAATTGCTGTTTAGTATCCTTTTATTTCAGCCTGATGAACTTCCTTCAGTATTCTTTGCAGTGTAGGTGTGCTACCAACAAATTCTCTCAGTTTTTGTTTATCCTGTAATATCTTAATTTCTGCTTCACTTTTTAAAAATAATTTCAACTTTTATTTTAGATTCCAGGGGTATATGTGCAGCTTTTTCACATGGGTATATTGCGTGATACTGAGGTTTGGGATTCGAATGATCCTGTGACCCAAATCGTGAGTATAGTACGCAACAGTTAGTTTTTCAACCCTTGCCCCCTCCCCTGTGTCTATTGTTGCCATTTTAATGTCCATTAGTACCCAATATTTAGTTCCGTCTTATGTGAGGACATGCAGTATTTTGTTTTCTGTTCCTGTGTTAATTTGCATTGGATAATTGCCTCCAGAGGCATTCATGATGCTGCAAAGAATGTGATTTCGTTCTTCTGTATGACTGTGTAGTATTCCATGGTGTATATGTGCCATGTTTTCTTTTTCCAATCCATTGTTAATGGGCATCTAGATTGATTCCAGGTCTTTGCTATTGTGAATAGTGCTGTGATGAACATACAAATGCATGTGTTTTTGCCAGAATGATTTATTTTCTTTTGGATATATACCTAGTAATGGGATTGCTGGGTTGAATGGTAGTTCTTTTTTAAGTTCTTTGAGAAATCTTCAAACTACTTTCCACAGTGGCTGAACTAATTTACATTCCCACCAACAGTATATAAGCATTCCCTTTTCTCTGCAGCCTCACCGATATCTGCTGGCTTTTTACTTTTTAGCCATTCTAACTTCTGTGAGATAGTATCTCGTGGTTTTGATTTGCATTTCTCTAATAATTAGTGATGTTGAGCATTTTTCATGTGTTTGTTGACTGCTTGTATGTCTTCTTTTGAGAAATATCTGTTCATGTCTTTTGCCCACTACTTATTTATTTATTTATTTGAGATGGAATCTTGCTCTGTCGCCCAGGCTGGAGTGCAGTAGTGCGATCTTGGCTCACTGCAACCTCTGCCTCCCAGGTTCAAGTGATTCTCCTGTCTCAGCTTCCCAAGTAGCTGAGATTACAGGTGTGTGCCACCATGCCTGGCTAATTTTTTGTATTTTTAGTAGAGGTGGAGTTTTGCCATGTTGACCAGGCTGGTCTCGAACTCCTGACCTCAAGTGATCCACCCACCTTGGCCTCCCAAAGTGTTGGGATTACAGGCGTGAGCCATTGTGCCTGGCCTTGCCCAGTTTTTAATGGAGTTATTTGTTTTGCTTGTTGAATTGTTTAAATTCCTTGTAGATTCTGGATATTAGACCTTTGTTGGATGCATAGTTTGTGAATAATTTCTCCCATTCTGTAGGTTGTCTGTTTACTCTGTTGATAGTTTCTTTTGCTGTGTGGAAGCTCTCTGGTTTAACTAGATCCCACTTGTCAATTTATATTTTTGTTGCAATTGCTTTTGAAGACTTAGTCATAAATTCTTTCCCAAGGCTGATGTCCAGAAAGGTATTTCCCAGGTTTTCTTCTAGGACTTTTATACTTTGAGGTCTTACATTTAAGTCTTTAATCTATCTTGAGTTAATTTTTGTATATATTGAAAGGTGGGGTCCAGTTTCATTCTTCTGCATATAGCTAGCCAGTTATCCCAGCACCAAGTAGTGAATAGGGTGTTGTTTCCCCATTGGTTATTTTTGTTGACTTTATTGAAGATCAGATGGCTGTAGGTTTGTGGCTTTATTTCTGAGATCTCTATTCTGTTCCATTGGTCTTTATGTCTATTTTTATACCATTACCATGCTGTTTTGGTTACTGTGGCCTTATAGTTTGAAGTTGGGTAATGTGATGCCTCTGGCTTTATTCTTTATGCTTAGGATGGCTTTGTCTATTTGGGCCCTTTTTTGGGTTGGATATGAATTTTAGAATAGTTTTTTCCTAATTCTGTGAAAAATGATATTGGTAGTTTGATAGGAATAGCATTGAATCTGTAGATTGCTTTGGGCAGTATGGCCATTTTAATGATATTTATTCTCCCAATCAATGAACATGGAATTGTTCTCCATTTGTTTGTGTCATCTATGATTTCTTTTAGCTGTGCTTTGTAGACCTTGTAGAGGTCTTTTTTGTCCTGGTTACACATATTCCTGGTATTTTACTTTTTTGTGACTATTGTAAATGGGATTATGTTCCTGATTTGGCTCTCAGCTTGAATGTTATTGGTGTATAGAAATGCTACTGATTTTTGTACATTGATTTTGTATCCTGAAACTTTACTCAAGTTATTTATTAGTTCTAGAAGCCTTTTGGTGGAGTCTTTAGGGTTTTCTAGCTATATAATTATATCATCAGCAAAGAGAGATGGTTTGACTTCTTTTTTCCTTATTTGGATGCCTTTTATTTCTTTCTCTTGCCTGATTGCTCTGGCAAGGACTTCTAGTACTATATGGAATAGGAGCAGTGAGAGTGGACATCCTTGTCTTGTTTCAGTTCTCAACAGGAATGCTTCCAGCCTTTGTTCATTCAGCATGATGTTGGCTGTGAGTTTGTCATAGATGGTTCTTGTTATTTTAAGGTATGTTCTTTCAATGCCTAGTTTGTTGATCTCCTTCAGTTTTGAAAGATAGTTTGGGTGGATATGGAAATCTTGTTGGACAGTCTTTTGCTTTCAGCAATTTGAATATGTCATTTCAGTTCCTCAAGCTTCCATAGTTTCTGATGAGAAATCAGCTGTTAATCTTATTCAGGATCCCTTGTTCATGATGAGTTGCTTCTCTCTTGCTACTTTTAAGATGCTCTCTTTCTCTTTGACTTTGTAAAGTTTGACTATTTTGTGAATTTTGTGAAGCTTCTTGAATGTGTTGATTGATGTTTTTCATCAAATTTGGGAAATTTTCAGCTATGATTTCTTCAAATATTCCTTCTGCCCCTTTATCTTTCTGGAAATCTCATATATTGCTGGTAAGAATGCAAATGTTTGTATCTTGATGGTGTCCCACATTTCTCTGAGGCTCTGTTTGTTTTTGTTCATTTTTTTCCTGTTCATTTCAGTTGACCCATCATCAAGTTTACTTTTTTTTTTTTTTTACTTTTTTTCCAGTTGAAATATGCTGTTGAGCTTGTCTAGTGAATTTTAAAATTTGATTATTCTATTTTTCAACTCTAGAATTTCTATTTGGTCCTTTAAAAATTCTCTTTATTGATATATTTTCCTTTCTACTTGTTCTCTTTCCTTTTGTTCTTTAGATGTAATTTTCTTTAGTTCTTTGAACATACTTATAAAAGCTGTTTAAAAATCTTTAGTAATTTTAAGTGCAAGCGTCCTCAAAGTCAACTTCTATTGACTTTACCTTTTCCTATGTGTGAGCCATACTTTCTTGTTTCTTTACATGTCTCATAATTGTTTGAACAAACTTTGACATTTCAAATAATAAAGTGACAGTTCTGTAAATCAGATTTTTCTCCCTCCTATTTCCAGGGTTTTTTGTTGTTATTTGTTGTTGTTGATGGTTATGTTGCTGTTTGTCTGTTTAATGACTTTCCTGAACTAATTCTGTAAAGTTTGTGTTCTTTGTCATGTGTGGCCACTGAAATCTCTGCTCAGATAGCTTAATGGTCAGGTAATGACTTACCAGAGATTTTCTTAAATTCATTACATCACTAAGTCTCCTAGACCTTGCCAAGGAGCTCTGTTTGAGTGTTGGGAATATCTTTAACACTCCAACGGGCACTTTACAACACTGCCTTAGCCTTCACTTTTTGATTACACAGAATCTCCACTTACACCAGATGTGAAAGATTAGAGATTTCTCAGGTCTTTCCTGGACATTCATGCAGCCCTGCACATGCACATAGCCTTTTAGATTCCCAGAAATATGTTGGAGCTTCTCAAAGCCTTCCATGGACATCTCGTTTCCCAAGTTTTCCTTTTAAGTTTTTCAGTAAGCTTGTTTGTCCCAACTGTGATTCTCCACCTCAGACAACTATGATGTTTAATAATTGCAGCTGATTGTTTTCTACAAACACACTGAGGAAAAGGCTGTACACATGAAGAAAGGTCTGAGTCAGGTCAAATAAGAGAGAGTCTTGTAATTGGGGTTTCCAGATAATGTCCCAACAGGTTGAATAGTGACAATACACTTAAGATGGGGCTTTCGGGAGCAGAAAAATCTATATTTCTCATCAAATGGCTACTAAGCTGTTGAATTTCATGGCTACAATGATTGGGAGGCTGTTGGTTTTCAAGGCTACCGTGGAGCTGGAGAAAGGTGATGAGAATAGGGCAAGTTAGAAAGTCACACAGCTCAATGTTCTTACCAAGATTCTGTTATTTTCTTAAATAAATGCTCCTCGAACTGTTGGCATGCCTTTCTTTTTATTTATTTATTTATTTATTATTATTATTATACTTTAAGTTCTAGGGTACATGTGCATATGGCACATATACACCATGGAATACTATGCAGCCATAAAAAAGGATGAGTTTGTGTCCTTTGTAGGGACATGGATGCAGTTGGAAACCATCATTCTTGGCATGCCTTTCTAAAAAAAAAATTTTCCAGAGTTAAGAAAAAGTTGCTTTTGATAATTTTTGGAGGAGTTTTTGTTGCTTTTATGGTGAGCAGATTTTTGGAAGTCCTGATTCTGTCATTCTATTGTTTATTTCATCCTACCACTTCCTTTCATTATATTTGTATGTTTTATATTTTCCCTATTTTAACTTTTAACTTGCCTCTGATGTTATATTTCAAGTCAGTTTCTTGTAATCAGCAGATATTTGTGTTATTTTCCTCCATTTTTTCAATGTCTGCCATTTAATTTGTGTACTTAGACCATTTTTCTTTTGTTTTTAATATACTTTAGTTTTTTTTTTTTTTTAATAGACTTTATTTGTTAGAGGAGTTTTAGGTTCACAGCAAAACTAAGTGGAAGAGATTTCCCACCTACTCTCTGTCCCCACACTTGCCTATCTTCTCCCATTATCAATATCCTCTTCCAGAGTGGTACAATTTTTATAACTGATGCACCTACATTGGCACATTATTATCATCCAAAGTCCATAGCTTACATTAAGATTCACTCTTGGCATTGTACATTCTGTGAGTTTTGACACATATGTAATGACACATATCCAACACTATAGTGTCATACAAAATACTTCCACTGCCCTAAAAATTCTCTGTGTCCTGTATATTTATCGTTCCCTTTCCCCCAAATCATGGTAGCCACTTATCTTTTTACTGTATTCATAACTTTGCCTTTTTCAGAATGTCGTATAGTTGGAATCGTATATAGCCTTTTCTGATTGTCTTCTTTTAGGTTTTCGTATCTTTTTATGGCTTGAAAACTTATTTCCTTTTAGTGCTGAATAACATTCCAATGTCTGGATTTACTATAGTTTAATTATCCATTCACTTACTGAAGGACATCTTGGTTGTTTCCAAGTTTTGGCAATTACGAATAAAGCTGTTTTATTATTTTTTAAAACAATGTCTCACTCTGTCACCTAGTAGGCTGGAGTGCAGTGGCACTATCTTGGCTCACAGCAAACTCTGCCTCCTGGGCTCAAGCGATTCTCCTGCCTCAGCTTCCGAGTAGCTGGGACCACAGGCACGCACCACCATACCTGACTAATTTTTGTATTTTTTGTAGAGATGAGATTTTGCCATGTTGCCCAGGCTGGTCTTGAACTCCTGGGCTCAAGTGATCCACCTGCCTTGGCCTCCCAAAGTGCTAAGATTACAAGCATGAGCCACTCCACCTGGCCTTAAAACTGTTTTTTTTTTTGTTGTTGTTTTTAAATGTGTGTGTGTGTGTGTGTGTGTGTGTGTGTGTAGACATAAGATTTTGACTCATTTGTGTAAATACCAAGGAACACAACTGCTGGATCATATGGGGTGTTTAGTTTTGGAAGAAACTGCCAAACTGTCTTCTACAGTGACTGTACCATTTTGTATTTCCACCAACAATAAATGAGAATTTTGTTGCTCCACGTCCTCATCAGCATGTTGTCAGTGTTCTGGATTTTGGTCATTCTAATAGGTGTATAGTGGTATCTCATTATTGTTTTAGTTTGTAGTTCCCTAATGACATATGATGTTGAGCTTCTTTGCATATGCTTATTTACCATCTGCGTATCTTTTCTGGTGAGTTGTCTGTTCTTTCATTCAATTTGTAATCAAGTTGTTTATTTTCTTATAGTTGAATTTTAAAGAGTTCATTGTATATTTAGGATAACAGTCTTTTATCAGATGTGTCTTTTGCAAATATTTTCTCCCAGTCTGTGGCTTGTCTTTTCATTCTCTTGACAGTTTCTTTCACTGAGCAGAACTTTTAAATTTTAATATATACTAGCTTATCAATTATGTTTTTCATGTATTATGCCTTTGATATTTATGTATAAGTATTTGTTTTAATACTTGTTCTCAATTCTTTTTGTTATATGCCTAGGAATGGAATTGCTTGGTCAGGTGATAACATGTTTAACTTTTTTGTGCAACTGCCGGACTTTTTCAAAGTGGTTGCACCATTTTACATTTCCACTAGCCATGTATGAGGGTTGCAGTTTCTCCTTATCCTTACCCATACTAGTTAATGTTCCTCCTTTTTGTTATAGCCATCCTAGTAATGTAAACTGATATCTCTTTATGGTTTTTATTTGTATTTCCCAGATGTCTTAATGATATTGAGTGTCTTTTCATATGGCTGTAGCCATTTGGATATCTTTTTGTATCTTTTTTGATGAAATGTCTATTCAAATTCTTTGCCCATTTTTAAATTGGGTGATATGTCTTCATTGTTAAGGTATGTGCTTTATATATTCTGTGCACAAATTCCTTGTTATATGTATAATATGCAAATATTTTCTCCCATTCTGTGTATTATCTTTTCACTTTCTTGATGGTATCCTTTGAATCACAAACATTTTAAGTTTTTATGAAGTCCAAGCAATTTATCTCACTTTTGTCATTTTTGCTTTTGATGTCATATCTAAGAAAACATTTCCTAGTTCAAAGTCGTGAAGATTCTTGCACAGATTTTCTTCTGGGAGTTTTGGCTCTTGCATTTAGGTCTTTGATCCATTTTGAATTAAGTTTTAAAGGCGGTGAGGTAGAGATACATCTTCATTTTTAAATGTGGATCTCCAATTCCTCCAGCACCATTTGTTGGAAAGACTATTTTTTCCTATTGAGTTGTCTTGGCATCCTTGTTGAAAACCAATTGACCGCAAACATGTAAGTTAATTTCTGGACTCTCAACTTTTATTCCATTGATCTATATGCCTGCTATTATGCCTGTACTACATTGTCTTGATTACTGTAGCTGTTTAGTAAGTTTTAAAATTGCGAAGTGTGAGTCTTCCAACTTTGGTCTTCTTTTTCAAGGTTGTCTTGGTTATTCTGTGTTCCTTGTATTTTCACATGAATTTTAGAATTAGCTTTGGCAATTCCAGCTGGGGTTTTGGATATGTATTTCAATGAATCTGTATTAGTTTGGGGAGTATATTTATATTTCTTGATTTATCAATTTTAGACTTTATCCATAATAACTAAGAGCTTGTATATCCCACCCTTCCCATTATTTCCTGTCCTCCCATCCTTCCAAAAATGTTGTATCTTAATTTTTCATCAAGTCAATAACTTGTGTTTACGTTACTGTAAATATGTAAATACTGTTTACTGTTGAGTTATGTAGTGCACTGTGAATAATCCTCCTTTCTTGTAGGACTTTTCGTTTTCCCTATCACTTATGATTGCCTCATTTTTTTCTTTTTTTTTCTCTTTTTTTATTATTATTATACTTTAAGTTCTAGGGTACATGTGCATAATGTGCAGTTTTGTTACATATGTATACTTGTGCCATGTTGGTGTGCTGCACTCATCAACTCGTCATCACCCATCAACTCGTCATTTACATCAGGTATAACTACCAATGCAATCCCTCCCCCCTCCCCACTCCCCATGATAGGCCCCGGTGTATGATGTCCCCTTTCCCGAGTCCAAGTGATCTCATTGTTCAGTTCCCACCTATGAGTGAGAACATGCGGTGTTTGGTTTTCTGTTCTTGCGATAGTTTGCTGAGAATGATGGTTTCCAGCTGCATCCATGTCCCTACAAAAGACACAAACTCATCCTTTTTTATGTGGCTGCATAGTATTCCATGGTGTATATGTGCCACATTTTCTTAATCCAGTCTGTCACTGATGGACATTTGGGTTGATTCCAAGTCTTTGCTATTGTGAATAGTGCCGCAATAAACATACATGTGCATGTGTATAGCAGCATGATTTATAATCCTTTGGGTATATACCCAGTAATGGGATGGCTGGGTCATATGGTACATCTAGTTCTAGATCCTTGAGGAATCACCATACTGTTTTCCACAATGGTTGAACTAGTTTACAATCCCACCAACAGTGTAAAAGTGTTCCTATTTCTCCACATCCTCTCCAGCACCTGTTGTTTCCTGACTTTTTAATGATCACCATTCTAACTGGTGTGAGATGGTATCTCATTGTGGTTTTGATTTGCATTTCTCTAATGGCCAGTGATGATGAGCATTTTTTCATGTGTCTGTTGGCTGTATGAATGTCTTCTTTTGAGAAATGTCTGTTCATATCCTTTGCCCACTTTTGGATGGGGTTGTTTGTTTTTTTCTTGTAAATTTGTTTGAGTTCTTTGTAGGTTCTGGATATTAGCCCTTTGTCAGATAAGTAGATTGCAAAAATGTTCTCCCATTCTGTAGGTTGCCTGTTCACTCTGATGGTAGTTTCTTTTGCTGTGCAGAAGCTCTTTAGTTTAATTAGGTCCCATTTGTCAATTTTGGCTTTTGTTGCCATTGCTTTTGGTGTTTTAGACATGAAGTCCTTGCCCATGCCTATGTCCTGAATGGTATTACCTAGGTTTTCTTCTAGGGTTTTTATGGTATTAGGTCTAACATTTAAGTCTCTAATCCATCTTGAATTAATTTTTGTATAAGGAGTAAGGAAAGGATCCAGTTTCAGCTTACTACTTATGGCTAGCCAATTTTCCCAGCACCATTTATTAAATAGGGAATCCTTTCCCCATTTCTTGTTTTTCCCAGGTTTGTCAAAGATCAGATGGCTGTAGATGTGTGGTATTATTTCTGAGGACTCTGTTCTATTCCATTGGTCTATATCTCTGTTTTGGTACCAGTACCATGCTGTTTTGGTTACTGTAGCCTTGTAGTATAGTTTGAAGTCAGGTTGCGTGATGCCTCCAGCTTTGTTCTTTTGGCTTAGGATTGTCTTGGCAATGCGGGCTCTTTTTTGATTCCATATGAACTTTCAAGTAGTTTTTTCCAATTCTGTGAAGAATTTCTTTTACCTAGTAAGTTTTCTCTACTTATTCTTAAATGTTACTCCAAATGCTCCAAAATTTATGCCACATGTCTATTAATATTTTTAAATGCTCAAACACATCAGTTAATTTTTCTTGAGAGCCCACTCCCACAGTCATCTCTCCTCCTGCTACAGTTGGTTGTTCACTGTTATTTTGGGATCTGTCTTCATTACACTTCCTTATTGAGTCCCTTCTTTCCTGCACCCAATTTCTTCCTCCTTTTTGCTTTATGCCTTCATTTTCATGAAGCACACGATTCAGTAGCTTCATAAGAAGGAGTATATGGTAGGCAGAATAAGGGCCCCCCCCAAATTGTCCATGTCCTAATCCCAGGAACCTGTATGTTTCCTTACACTGCAAAAGAGACTTTGTAGATGTGTTCAAGCTAAGCATCTTGAGATGGGGTGATTATTCTGAATCATCTATGTGGGCCCAATGTAGTCACAAGGAAGCAGGAGGTCAGAAACGAGAAAAGATGTTATACTATTGGCTTTGAGGATGAAGGAAGAGGACATGAACCAAAGAATGCAGGCAGCCTCTAGAAACTGGAAAAGGCAAGTAAACAGATTCTCCCCTAGTGCCTCTGGAAGCAACACAGTCTTGCTGCCCCATTTTAGGCTTCTGACCTCTAGAACTATAAGATAATAAATTTGCATTGTTTTGAGACACCACGTTTGTGATAATTTGTTGCAGTAGCAATAGAAAATAATATAGATCACATGGAAAATAAATGATCTGAGACCTTACCAGAATACAAATGTATTGTTTCTATACTCTCATGGGATTGACACTTTGAATTCTGGGTTGGAAATTATGTTTCCCTTAGAATCGTGAAGATACTGCTGCATAATCTTTTTGTTTCCAGTGTTGTTTTGGAAAATTGTATGGAATTCTAATTTATGATATTTTGTTTGTGACCTGAATCTTTTAGGGTCTTCTCTTTAACTCTGTTGTTCAAAAATGTCATCATGATATAACCTGATTTCAGTGTTTTAAAATTTATTGTTCTGGGATCTTGTTATTTCAGTCTGGAGATGCATGTCCTTTAGTTCTGGGAAATTTTTTTGTATTCTTTTCTAGTATTTTCCTTTCTTTCATTATTTTGGTTCTCCTTTTCTGGAAGTTTATTAGTTAATTGATGCATTTCCTAAATATATGATCTTATTACTATTTTCCACTTACTACTTTTGTTATACTTTCTGAAATGTTTCCTTTTATTGAATATTTTATGTTGGTAATTCTACTTTTAGTTCCCCATAGCTCCTTTAAAGTGTATCTAGTATACCTTAAATATACACAGTACAATTTATTTTTTTTAAATAAAGTGTTTTCAGATCTAGTTTCAAAAGCTCAATGTCTTTTCTTGTCTCTATGAGGATATTTATTAAAATTTTAGAAAGTTTTCTTCTGCTCCCTGAATTTCCTGTTTCCTCTGGCTTTATTTTTATTTATTTATTTATTTATTTATTTATTTATTTATTTATTTATTTTTGAGACACAGTCTTGCTCTGTCGCCCAGACTGGAGTGCAGTGGCATGATCTCGGCTCACTGCAACCTCTGCCTCCCGGGTTCAAGCAATTCTCTTGCCTCAGCCTCCTGAGTAGCTGGGATTACAGGCATGAGCCACTATGCCCGGCTAATTTTTGTACTTTTAGTAGAGACATGGTTTCACCCCATGTTGGCCATGCTGGTCTTGAACTCTTGACCGATTGGGCTCCCAAAGTTTTACAGGCATGAGCCACCGCTCCTGGCCTACTTTTCTGTTTGTCTGTATTTGTCTGTCTGTAATATTAGGAGAGCCTCAACATGTCACTGTTACAAGGAGATGCACTGAAAAGCTGACCGTAATTTCTTTGTGAGTTGTGGAGAATTGTCAACTATTGGGTTTATTCAGAGGATGCTATGTCAAAAAGATAGTTTTGCACTAAGGTAGTACTCAAATCTGTATGTGGAGGATTTTTTTTTTTTTTTCCTCTGAGGTCTTTAATCTCACCAGACTAAAATCTTCTAGACTCTTACTTCAGCCATTTAAACCAGGCTTTGGAATTCTGGAAGCAGGCAAATGGGAGGAGGCTGTGATCCCACTGTTCCAGATGCTGGCTTTGATTTTATCCTTTTGTTTGCAGCTCTGTGTTTCACTCCAATCTATACTGTGCTTGATGTCCCCATGTCCAAAACCTCTCAGCTTCTATTTCTTCTGAGAATAAATCTCAGGAATGTTGTGGAGTGGGGAAATAGTATTTATTAATTTACATGTTGGGGGGACAGGATTCGAGTGTCCAATTGCTATGTATACAGATTTTCAACCAATTTTCTTTGTTTTCAGGCCCGCACTCCATTTCCACTTTCCAAAGTGCTTTGTGCCACCAACTCTTAATTCTTCCTCAGTTCTATGGGAGCAGAATGACTTGTTTCTTGGTGGCATTCAAATTTTTCCTTCCTTTCCTCTGCTAAGTTAATTATTGCTTATCAATCTGCTTTTCATCTCTCCAGAACTTGCTGAAATCTCATCTATTATTGTTTTATTTCCCACTCCCTTTACCCCCATGGGCTTTTTTTTCCCCCTTTATTATCATTTAGTAGAGTTTGGGATTATGTTAAAGTTGCCTGTGGATTGATATTTAGCCATATTAAAAACACATAAATGTAATGTAACTATGAAATTGTGACTGGCACAAACTATGCTCTGGCACCTATCTGGATTGTGGTCACATCAATGAATAATCATTTTTTTTTTTTTTCCGAGACAGAGTCTCTCTCTGTTGCCCAGGCTGAAGTGCAGTGGTGGGATCTCAACTCATTGCAAGCTCCGCCTCCTGGGTTCACACCATTCTCCTGCCTCAGCCTCCCCAGTAGCTGGGACTACAGGCGCCGCCACCACGCCTGGCTAATTTTTGTGTTTTAAGTAGAGATGGGGTTTCACCTTGTTAGCCAGGATGGTCTCGATCTCCTGACCTCGTGATCGGCCCGCCTCGGCCTCCCAAAGTGCTGGGATTACAGGCGTGAGCCACTGTGCCCCGCCAAATAATCATTTTCAAAGAGGTTTAGTTGTCTTAGCTGATGTGATGGACTCAAGGCTCTTTTTGCAGAGTTCCTGTTTCTGTTGACTACAATCATTTATTTTAATGTTAAAGTTGTTTACTACTTGATTATTGGAAGATATCTCTAGACTAAAATCATTGACATAATAGAAAGAAACCTTTTAATCTTATTTTTTAAAAGTAATACATGCACATAGTAACAAAAATGTCAAATAGCACAAAAGTGTATTCACTGAAAAATAAGTCTCCTTCACTCTCCAGTCCCCCAGCTACCCACTTCCTTTCCTTAGAGGCAATTACTGTTACCAGTTTCTTGCATTCTTTCAGATATATTATAGGCATATTCAAGCATATATACCTTTCACTGTCACAGAAATGGCAATATTCTATGTGTACTGACATGCATCTTGCTTTTTTCACTTAACAGTATATCTTGGTGATCTTCCATTTCGATGCACATAGGATCTTACCTTTTTTCTTCTGGTGGTTTTATAGTATTCTGTTGTATTAATACACTGCAATTTATTTAACCAGTTTCTTATTGATGGACATTTAGGTTGTTTCCAACATTTTCTACTACAAATATTGCTTCAGTGAATTTCTTCACCTTTTGTACATGTTTGAGTGTATTTGTGACATAAATTCCTATAAGTACAATTGTTGGTTCAAAGAATATGTAGCTTTTATTTTATTTTATTTTAGACAGAGTCTCGCTCTGTCACCCAGGCTGGAGTGCAGTGGTGCGATCTCCGCTCACTGCAACCTCAGTGTCTCCCGGATTCAAGCAATTTTCCTGCCTCAGCCTCCCGAGTAGCTGGGATTACAGGCACCCACAACCACGTCCAGCTAATTTTTGTATTTTTTGTAGAGTTGGGGTTTTACCATGTTGGCCAGGCAGGTCTCAAATTCCTGACCTCAAGTGATCCACCCACCTTGGCCTCCCAAAGCGCTGGGATTATAGGCATGAGCCACCGCGCCTATCCAACATATAACTTTAAAATTTGTCTTTGTCTTTTTGAAATGTCCCAGAGATATTTGTGAGAGCATCCTTGCTTTGTGACAATAAGATGTTTGTAGGAACATTTTGCTTTTTTTTGTCCTCTGCTCAAGGAACCCTGATTCCGTTTGGCAGAAAAAAGTAGATCTGGGGGGTTTGGGGGGGAGGTTTAGATTTTTCTACATGACTACTGTTGGTAGGGAGAGGCAATCTGAATGATTTAAGTAACAAAGTGAAAACTTTTTAAGGGTGCAAGTTCATGTTGATGTTTCCAGTTTAACTTCAAGTCCTTTCTTTCTTACTATTATGAGAAATTTAAATAATTTGTTCTCTTTTTCTTTTTCATTTGTGCTGCCATCTTTAATGCTCTTTTATTTATATTCTTCTACTAACTCAAATATATTATGCTGCATATTGTCATGCCAAACCATGTGTTTAAATTATAATACTGTTCTGAGCTTGAGAAATACCTATTTCTTTTCTGCTCCCTGACAAAATAGATTTCAAAGCATACAAGTTTAGATGATCCTTTATGAGCACACCATCCGAACACAGAACTGGCTGTCTGGAAAGAAATTTGAACCTCCTGCCCATGGAACCTCAGGGAATTCTGAGGGTATAGGGCACTCAGCATCAAAATAGAGTCCCCATGCACTTAATGGAAGTTAATGGAAAGGACAGCTAAGCAAACACTGGCTTGTGAGGTTTTAACTAAAACCTTCCTCCAGCTTTTCTTTCCCACATGCCAAAACAGTCTTGGCTTTTTTCCTTTGAGCCTTACTACTTCAACTTGTTTTTTCTTTTTTCATGTTTTTCTTCGCTGATGCTGCTGCTCATTTATTTGTTATAGGCAGTTTGAGCACTGAACTTCAATTTTTCATAGGACCTTGACTTCTTTGTTGGCTTGAATGGCTTCAAGATTGTCCTATTTTAAAGCCATCTAAGACAGTAAAAAAATCCCAGAAAATACATTGTCAAGAATTGTGAGCCTGCTGCGATGGCCAGTCCAGTTTCCAGAGCAAGAGCACCCAGCGGACCATGAGGAGGTCAATCACGATGGGCAGGTGCTGCCAGGTGCTGGCTATGAGTTTGACATATGCTTCCCATCAGTGCAGAAGAGAGCAATCTGGAATCTCTGGACACTGTGCATGCTATTGACCCAATGTGGTGGCCTGCAGTGAGGGCTTGGTGCCTCATTGAATGGCACTATGGGGATCTGACCAGCTTCCATAAAGCAGAAACTGCTGGCAAGAATGGTGAGGCCTAGGTAAAGATGTGGATATGCCCTTATGATGTCTCACCACCTTCGATGGAGCCCTACCACCACTTCTATAGCAGCATTAGTAAGGATTGTGGGTATACAGACCTCACTGGAGATCAACTACCCTTTTGTGAGAGTCTGGAGGATACTATTGCCAGAGCTCTGGCCTTTTGGAATAAAGATATAGTTCCCCAGATAAAGAAGAGGAATTGGATATTGATTGAAGCCCATGACAACAGTCTTATAGGCATTATCAAGCATCTGGAGGGTGTCTCTGAAGTAGCTATCATGGAGCTGAACCTGCTTACTGGTATTCCCATTGCCTATGAATTGGCCAAGAACTTGAACCCCATCAAGTCCATGCAGTTCTTAGGGGATGAAGAGACTATGTGTAAAGCCATGAAAGCTGTGGCTGCCCAGGGCAAGGCCAAGAAGTGAAGACCTTCAGGCAGACTACTGTCCCCAGAAACACCCTCCCTGCCCATCCCTTCTTCTGCCCCTCCTTCCTGCACATGTCACATGGATCACATCTGTAGGCATCTGAAGTTGTAGATGCAGATGGGGACCGATGGCTCCCATTTTCATTTCAGCCATTTGTCTCCTGCACCCACTCTCTTCATACAATCCAGTCAGGATAGCACCTCTGGGGCATGGGGCTCAGTCCAAGCCCAGGGAAAGCTCCCCTTATCCAAGAGGGTTGAGAGGTAGTGATTCGGGTTTTAACCAGGGCTTTGTGTGCAAAGGACCTGATTTAGTAAGGGATAGGGAGAAACCATGCTAAGGCATGGCCGATGAGGAGAAGCAAGAGAGCCTGTTTGCCGTCAGGAGGCAATCTTGTGTTCTTCTGTAGTCAGGCCACTTACAGGGGTACTCTAGTCATTCCAGTGGAAGATGAATGTAACCTGCATGGTGATGTAAAATAAAAAAGCCCCCAAACCAAACAAAAATAAAACACCCCATTTCCTTCCTGACCCCAGAGGAGCTGGCTCCACTTGAAGATTGAGATCAATCCTGAATTAAATTTCTATTGCATTTACTTTTACAAAAAAATGTATAGAAATAATATGAAACAAAAACCCTCCTGGGGTTTCTAGTGGTGGCTGAAATAGTCCCACATGTGGTCATCAGAAAATAAGCCATTCCTCACACCAATATTAGATAATCTCCTTGACCTGTAAGGGATAGGAGTGCATCCTGCTGTGTATTTTAGAATTCCTCCCTGATATGGTTTGAATTTGTGTCCCTGTCCAAATCTCATGTGGAACTGTAAATCCCAATGTTGTAGGAGGGGCCTGGTGGGAGGTAATTAAATCATGGGGGCAGATTTCCCCCTTGCTGTTCTCATGATAGTAAGTGAGTTCTCACAAGACCTGGTTGTTTAAAAGTGTATGACACCTTCCCCTTTGCCCTCTTCCTCCTTCTCCAGCCGTGTAAGATGTGCCTACTTCCACCTTCACCTTCTGCCATGATTGTAAGTTTCCAGAGACCTTCCCAGCCATGCTTCCTGTACAGCTGCAGAATCATGAGTCAATTAAACCTCTTTTCTTTATAAATTACCCAGTCTCAGGTAGTTCTTTATAGAAATTTGAGAACAGACTAATACACCCCCCACCACCTTGTTTTGAGGCAGTGAAATGCTTCTTGATCATGTTCCAGTGTGTTTTTCATGGCCTGATTTCTTTTCTTTCTTTCTTTTTTATTTCAATTGTTTTTTGGGTACAGGCATTTTTTGGTTACATGGATAAGTTCTTTAGTGGTGATTTCTGAGACTTTAGTACACCTGTTACCCGAGCAGTGTACACTGTACCCTATATGTAGTCTTGCAACCTTCCCCTCTGAGTCGCCAAAGTCCATTATGTCATTCTTATGCCTTTTCATTGCCTGATTTCTGAATCATGTTCTAGTTGCTTGGCCCTGCCACATGGGCCCAGTACTCATTTTGGGCATAAATATACTAAATATTTTTTTCCAGATCAGTATAATAAAGGAGTGATGTACAATTACAAAATTGTGAAGAAAATGTGCCAAATAATAATTTTAAAATCTACTTACTAACCTCATGTGGCTCAATTTCAATAACGTCCCATAATTTTCACAATACTGGGTGTGCTTCATGAAGACCAATTCGCAAAAGACAAAAGCACAATTGAATTATCCACATTACAGTTACAATTTTACATTCTTAATATGCCCAGGTAACTCTTGACAACATTTCAAATAAACTTCAGTCATATTTGGCATATACTGAGGCTGGCATTTTTTTCCCACATGAAAGCAAATGGAAAAATGATAAAATTACAATTATAGAGAACCTCAGCCATTCCAGGTTTGGTGCAAATATCCATATTTTTGCTAAATATTCTAGAACTGTATCCCCAGCTTTGCATTGTGGATAGATGTAGACATTATTATTTGTTTACCATAGGGATAAAACCTATAGTTACTTTTGAAGAATTAAAGCCAACCCCCAAAGATTTATGCACCTAACAAGGTTTTTTTTTTTTTTTTTCATACTTTATTGGTTTTGTCTAAAGAAAAGGTTTTTAGTATGAAAATTTCCAGTTGTCTATGTATAAATGTACATCTTTAAGAATCACTTAATAAAGGATATTTACCAAAGATATGGGAACTATGTAGCCCTATTCTCAGCACAGAAGCAGTGACTTCTAGTAAAGATTTAAAATGGGCTCAGATGAGAGGAGGAAAAAACTCAGAACCCTAGCCTTGGAAAAGAACTGTTAAAAGCCCCAACTCTGAGCATGTTATCACTTATGGATCTTTCTCTTTTATCTGCTGTTGAAGTATTATGAGTTTCAGTCCAGCAAGGTCATATCTTTCTTCAAAAGAAAAATCAATGCCCCAAATATGAAAATTACACAACTTGTTGACACACTACTAGCTCCCATCCCAGTATGGCCAAATCTTTCTCTGAAAAAAAAAAAATACTAAAATACAAAATTCCACAACTTTATTTCTGATAACACTTTAGTTTAATTGTCACACAATTAATCAACTTCAATAACTTAGGTATTTCTGGATCATAGCATAACTGGTAGGGCTTATAACTTTGTAACTTTCCATGCATAGAACCCTTCTAGGTTAAGCACACATATTTCTTTTTTTTTTTTTTTGAGACGGAGTCTTGCTCTGTCGCCCAGGCTGGAGTGCAGTGGCGCGATCTCCGCTCACTGCAAGCTCCAACCCCCCGGGTTCACGCCATTCTCCTGCTTCAGCCTCCCGAGTAGCTGGGACTACAGGCGCCCGCCACCTCGCCCGGCTAGTTTTTTTGTATTTTTTAGTAGAGACGGGGTTTCACCGTGTTAGCCAGGATGGTCTCGATCTCCTGGCCTCGTGATCCGCCCGCCTCGGCCTCCCAAAGTGCTGGGATTACAGGCTTGAGCCACCGCGCCTGGCCAAGCACACATATTTCATTTTTTTTTTTTTTTTTTTTTTTGAGACAGAATCTTGCTCTGTCACCCAGGATGGAGTGCAGTGGCGTGATCTCGGCTCACTGCAAGCTCTGCCTCCCGGGTTCACGCCATTCTCCTGCCTCAGCCTCCCGAGTAGCTGGGACTACAGGTGCCCGCCACCATGCCCGGCTAATTTTTTTTTTGTATTTTTAGTAGAGATGGGGTTTCACCATGTTAGCCAGGATGGTCTCGATCTCCTGACCTTGTGATCCGCCCACCTCGGCTTCCCAAAGTGCTGGGATTACAGGCGTGAGCCACCGTGCCCGGCAAGCACACATATTTCAAAAAGAAGATTCAAAAAACAGTTTCTGAAATAATATTAGGAGTGGGAAATAAATAAGGGGCATCCAAATAGGAAGAGAGGAAGTCAAACTACCCCTGTTTGTAGATGATATGATTCTCTATCTAGAAAACCCCATAGTCTCAGCTCAAAGGATCCTTAAGCTGATAAATAACTTAAGCAAATTATCGGGATACAAAATCAATGTGCAAAAATCACTAGCACTGCTATACAACAACAACACTCAAGCTGAAAGTCAAATCAGGACCACAATCCCATTCACAATTACCACACACACAAAGTAAAATACCTATGAATACAGATAATCAAGGAAGTGAAAGATCTCTACAAGCAGAACTGCAAAACGCTGCTCAGAGAAATCAGAGATGATACAAACAAATGGAAAAACATTCCATGCTCATGGATAGGAAGAATCAACATCATTACAGTGGCCATACTGCCCAAAGCAATTTATAGATTCAACACTATTTCTATTAAACTACCTATGACATTCATTACAGAAGTAGAAGTATTTTAAAATTTATGAGGAACCAAAAAGGAGCCCGAATAGGCAAGGCAATCCTAAGAAAAAGAACAAAGCTGGAGGCATCATGCTATCTGACTTCAAACTATACTACAGAGCTATGGTAACCAAAACAGCATGGTACTAGTACAAAAACAGGCACAAAGTCGAATGGAACAGAATAAAGAACCCAGAAATAAGGCCACACAACTACAACTATTGGATCTTTGACAAAGCTGACAAAAACAAGCAATGGGGAAAAGACTCCCTACTCAATAAATGATGCTGGGATAACTGGCTAGCCACATGTAGAAGATTGAAACCAGACCCCAGACCCCTTCCTTACACCATATACAAAAATTAACTCAAGATGGATTAAAAACTTAAATGCAAAACCCAAAATTATAAAAAACCCTGGAAGGCAACCTAGGCAATGCAATTCTGGAATAGGAACAAGCAAAGATTTCATGACAAAGACACCAAAAGCAATTGCAACAAAAGCAAAAATGGACAAATGGGATCTAATTAAACAAAAGAGCTTCTGCACAGCAAAAGAAACTATTAACATAGTGAACAGATAACTTACAGAATGGGAGAAAAATTTTTCAAGCTACGCGTCTGAGAAAGGTCTAATATTCAGCATCCATAAGGAACTTAAACAAATGTACCAGGTAAAAAACTCAAACAACCCAATTAAAAAGTGGGCAAAGGACATGAAAAGACACTTTTAAAAAGAGGATATGCATGTGGCCAACAATCATATGAAAAAAAGCTTAACATTACTGATTATTAGAGAAATGCAAATCAAAACCACAATGAGATACTGTCTCATACAAGTCAGAATGGCTATTATTAAAAAGTCAAAAAATAACATGCTGGTGAGGTTGCAGAGAAAAAATAATGCTTATACACTGTCTTTAACCATTGTGGAAGACAGTGTGGCCATTCCTCAAAGATCTAAAAACAGAAATGCCATTCGACCTGCAATCCCATTACTGGATATGGAATCAACCTAAATGGCTATCAATGATAGACTGGATAAAGAAAATGTGGTACATATACACCATGGAATACTATGTAGCCATAAAAAAGAACAATATTTTGTCCTTTGTGGGAACATGGATAGAGCTGGAGGCCATTATCCTTAGCAGACTAACACAGGAACAGAAAACCAAATACCACGGTCTCAATTATGAATGGGAGCTAAATGATGAGAACACATGGACACATCGAGGGGAACAACACACACTGGGGCCTACTGGAAGAGGGAGGCTGGAAGGAGGGGAAGGATAAGGAAAAATAAGTAATGGGTACTAGGCTTCATATCTGTGTGATGAAATAATCTGTAAAACAAACCTCCATGACACGTTTACCTATATAACAAACCTGCACATGTACCCTTGAACTTAAAAGTTAAATTAAAAAAGGATGAAAATGTTGTGTTCTCAGTTAAATATTATTAATTGTTTGCTTAAGAGATGCCTTTCCAAGCAAAGGATTAATGTAGATACTTTGAAGCCTATGAACACTATTCTTTTAACCCAATTAATTAGTTTCAATTGCTTTTGTACATGGCACAAACTCAATGTCAGAACCTGTTATATTTACTCTTATACTTAGAAGACCTAGATACTTGCTAGCAAGCAGATAAAAATTAAGAACACACTTTAAAAACAGGGTTACTCTCAATAAAATAATGTTTATAATGATTTCTAGTACTCAGAAATAGTCACAGTTTAAGAACCTCGTTGCTTCTTTAAAGAAGGGTCAGAAGAGCTGGAACATCATTTATTGTTTATCCTCATCACTTCCCCTTACAGTTCTCTATAGTTATTTTGTTTTAATATATGTAGTTCTCCTTGCTTTGTGGGCCCTATGTCATCAACAAATGTCAGAGATTTTCTCCACTTTTCCTTGAGAGTTTCCTTGTAACAGGCCAACTCATTTCCCCCTTATCCTCAACACTTCATCCTTGGAACTAAATTCCTAAGGGTATCTTAAAAATATATTTTTTTAAATTTCCATAGGTTTTGGGGGAACAGGTGATATTTGGTTACATGAGTAAGTTCTTTAATGGTGATTTGTGAAATTTTGGTGCACCCATCACTGAGCAGTATACACTGAACCCAAATTGTAGTCTTTTATCCTTCACCCCTCTCTCACCCTTTCCCCTGAGTCCCCAAAGTCCATTGTATAATTCTTATGTCTTTGCATCCTCATAGCTTAGCTCCCACTTATGAGTGAGAACACACAATATTTGGTTTTCCATTCCTGAGCTACTTCACTTTCTTTATCTGTCATTGATGGGCATTTGGGTTGGTTCCATGTCTTTGCTATTGTAAATAGTGCTGCAATAAACATATGTGTGCATGTATCTTTATAATAGAATGATTTATATTCCTTTGGGTATATACCCAGTAATGGGATTGCTGAGTCAAATGGTATTTCTGGTTCTAGATCTTTGAGGAATCACCACGTTGTCTTCCACAATGGTTGAACTAATTTACATTCCCACCAACAGTGTAAAAGCATCCCTATTTATCCACAGCCTTGCCAGCATCTGTTGTTTCTTGACTTTTTAATAATCTCTATTCTGACTGGCATGAAATGGTATCTCATTGTGGTTTTGATTTGCATTTCTCTAATGTCAGTGATATTGAGCTGTTTTTCATATGTTTGTTGGGCTGCGTGTATGTCTTTTGAAAAGTGTCTGTTCATGTCCTTTGCCCACTTTTTAATGGGGTTGTTTTTTTCTTATACATTTGTTTAAGTTCCTTGTAAATTCTGGATAGTAGACATTTGTCAGATGGGTAGATTGCAAAAATTTTCTCCCATTCTGTAGGTTGCCTGTTTGCTCTGATGATACTTTTGTTTTGCTGTGCAGAAGCTCTTTAGTTTAATTAGATCCCATTTGTAAATCTTAGCTTTTGTTGCAATTGCTCTTGGTGGTTTCATCATAAAATCTTTGCCTAAGTTTTCTAGGGTTTTGGGTTTTACATTTAAGCTTTTAATCCATCTTGAGTTAATTTTTGTATAAGGTGTAAATAAGAGGTCCAGTTTCAGTTTTCTGCATATGGCTAGCCAGTTACTCCAGCACCATTTATTAAATAGGGAATTCTTTCCCCATTGCTTGTTTTTGTCAGGTTTGTCGAAGATCAGATGGTTATATATGTGTGGTGTTATTTCTTAGGTCTCTGTTCTGTTCCACTGGTCTATATGTCTGCTTTGGTACCAGTACCATGCTGTTTTGGTCACTGTAGCCTTGTAGTATAGTTCAAAGTCAGGTAGCGTGATGCTTCCAGCTTTGTTAATTTTGCTTAAGATTGTCTTGGCTATACAGACTGTATTCAAGAGACCCATCTAACGTGCAGAGACACACATAGGCTCAAAATAAAGGGATGGAGAAAAACTTACCAAGCAAATGGAAAGCAGAAAAATCAGGAGTTGCAATCCTAGTCTCTGACAAAACAGACTTTAAACCAACAAAGATTTTAAAAAATACAAAGAAAGGTATTACATAATGGTAAAGGGATCAATGCAACAAGAAAAGCTAACTATCCTAAATATATATGCACACAATACAGGAGCACCCAGATTCATAAAGTTCTTGGAGACCTACAAAGATACCTAGACTCCTACACAATAATAGTGGGAGATTTTAACATGCCACTGTCAATATTAGACAGATCAGTGAGACAGAAAAGTTAACAAGGATATTCAGGACTTGAACTCAGCTCTGGCTCAAGTGAACCTAATAGATATCTACAGAACTCTCCACCTCAAGACAACAGAATATATATTATTCTCAGCGCCACATGGCACTTACTCTAAAGTCAACCACATAATTGGAAGTAAAACACTCCTCAGCAAATGCAAAAGAATGAAGATCATAACAAACAATCTCTCAAACCACAGTGCAATTAAATTAGAACTCAAGATTAGGATACTCACTCAAAACCACACAACTACATGAAAATTGAACAACCTGTTCCTGAATGACTCCTGGGTAAATAATGAAATTAAGACAGAAATCAAGAAGTTATTTGAAACCAATGAGAACAAAGACACAACATATCAGAATCTCTGGGATGCAGCTAAAGCAGTGTTAAGAGAGAAATTCATAGCACCAAATGCCCACATTGGAAAGCTAGAAAGACCTCAAATCGACACCCTGATATCACAATTAAAATAACTAGAGAAGCAAGAGGAAACAAATCCAAAAGCTAGCAGGAGACAAGAAATAACTAAGATCAGAGAGGAGCTGAAGGAAATAGAACACGAAAGACCCTTAAAAAAATCAATGAATCCAGGAGCTGTTTTTTCGAAAAAATTGATAAAATAGGGAGACCACTAGCTAGATTAACAAAGGAGAAAAGAGAGAAGAATCAAATAGACGCAACAAAAAATGATAAAAGGGATATCACCACTGACCCCACAGAAATACAAACTACCATTAGAGAATACTATAAACACCTCTATGCAAATAAACTAGAAAATCTAGAAGAAGTGGATAAATTCCTGGACACATACACCCACACCTTCCCAAGACTAAACCATGAAGTCAAATCCCTGAATAGACCAATAACAAGTTCTGGAATTGAGGCAGTAACAAATAGCCTACCAACCAAAAAAAAGCCCAGGACCAGATGGATTCACCACTGAATTGTACCAGAGGTACAAGGAGGAGCTGGTACCATTCCTTTTGAAATATTTCCAAACAATTGATAAGGAGGGACTTCTCCCTAAGTCATTTTAAGAGGCCAGTATCATCCTGATACCAAAACCTGGCAGAGACACAACAAAAATGAAATCTTCAGGCCAATATCCCTGATTAACCTCAATGCAAAAATCCTCAATAAAATACTGGCAAACTGAATCCAGTAGCACATAAAAAAGCTTATCCACCACGATCAAGTCAGCTTCATCCTGGGATGCAAGGCTGGTTCAGCGTATGCAAATCAATAAACATAATTCACCACATAAACAGAACCAACGACAAAAACCACGTGATTATCTCAATAGATGAAGAAAAGGCCTTTTGTAAAATTCAACATCCCTTCATGTTAAAAACTCTCAATAAACTAGGTGTTGATGGAACATATCTCAAAACAATAAGAGCTATTTGTGATAAACCCACAGCCAATACTGAATAGTCAATAGCTGGAAGCATTTCCTTTGAAAACTGGCACAAGGATGCCCTCTCTCACCACTCCTACTCAACATAGTATTGGAAGTTCTGGCCGGGGCAATCAGGCAAGAGAAATAAATACACTGTATTCAAATAGGAAGAGAGGAAGTCAAATCCTTAAACTGACAAGCAACTTCAGCAAAGTCTCTGGATACAAAATAAATGTGCAGAAATCACAAGCATTTCTATACACCAATAATAGACAAGCAGAGAGCCAAATCATGAGTGAACGTCCATTCACAATTGCTATGAAGAGAATAAAATACTTAGGAATACAGCTAACTAGGGACACGAAGGATCTTGTCAAGGAAAACTACAAACCACTGTTCAAGGAAATAAAAGAGGACACAAACAAATGGAAAAGCATTCCATTCTCATGGATAGGAAGAATCAGTATCATGAAAATGGCCATACTGCCCAAAGTAATTTATATATTCAATGCTATTTCCATCAAACTACCATTGACATTCTTCACAGAATTAGAAAAATCTACTTTAAAATTCAACAGAATCACTCACTCTTTTCATTCCTCTTCGTGAGTGCTGCAGAGTGCAGCTGCTTCCAGTTGGCGTCTTGGCCCCTCTGAAAAACATTTTTTCAGTATTAACCTGGTATTTTGCAGCTTCACTAAACTCACATCTTAGTTTTAGTTGTTCTTTTATAAAGTGCATCGAATTTTCTGTGTAGATGATTGCATCATTTGCTAATACATTTTAAATTCTTTTTAATCTGGATGCCTTTTATTTCTTTTTCTTGCCCGATTGCACTTGCTACCACCTTCAATACAATGTTGGAAAGAAGTAGTGAAAGTAAACATCCCTGTATTGGTCCTGATGTTGGCTGCAGATTTTTCGAGGACGTACTTTATCAGTTTGAGAAAATTCCTTTCTATTCTTATTTTTCTGTGAGTTTTTAAAAAACAGAAATGAATGTTTGATTTTATCAAATGCTTTTACAGTATTTATTAGTATAACCATGTGATTTTTCTCAGTTTGTTAATATGGGGAATGCCAGTGTTTGATTTTTTTTTTCATAGCGCCTCCCTGCATATGCAAGTTTTTCTACTCTCATGACATTTACTATTACCTCCAAGCCATTAAATTCCATCTTTAAGTCTTGTACTGGAAAAGCATTAAATAAAGAGTTTAAATGTGTGGAGATAGAGAACATTTTATATCAGTGGAATGATTTTAGTTTCAATCCCTTATAGGGAATCCATTCTGTTTATACAAACTTTTTTCCTAAACTACTCCTCATGACAAACCATTGATAAAAGGCAGATTGCTGATGCTTCCTTTACCTCTTTTCAAAAATAATTCATGTGCAGAGGTTTTTGATGAGCTCCCAATTTTTGGCTTATTTATTTTAATTAACTAAAGTCCATTGTTTACATTAGAGTTCACTATTTGTATTGTACATTCTATGGGTTTGAGCAAACATATAATGTCATATAGCCAACATTAAGTATCATACAGAATAATTTTACTGTTCTAAAAATTCCCTGTGCTTCACCTATTCATCTCTCTTCCCTGAACTCTTGGCAACCACTGATCTTTTAGTTTCTATAGTTGTGTTTTTTACAGAATGTCATATGGTTGGAATCATATAGTAGGTAGTCTTTTCAGATTGGTTTCCTTCACTTAGCAGTATCTATTGAAGGTTCCTCCATATCTTTTCATGACTTCAAAGATTACCTCTTTTTAGTGCTAAATAATATTCTATTGTCTGGATTTACCACAGCTTATTTATCCTTTCATCTACTGAGGGGCATCTTGACTGCTTCCAAGTATCGACAATTATAAATATAGCTGCTATAAATATTTGTGTGCAGGTTTTTGTGTGGACATGAATTTTCAACCCATTCGGCTAAATCCAAGGAGCACAGTTCCTGAATCATATGGTAAAAGTTTGTTTAATTTTGGAAGAAACTGCCAAGCTGTCTTCCAATGTGGCCGTACCATTTTGCAGTCCCACAAGCAATGAATCAGAGTCCCTGTTGTTCCACATCCTTGCCAGCATTTGATAGTGTTAGTGTTTTGTATTTTGGTCATTCTAATAGGGGTATAATGGTATCTCATTGTTGTTTTAATTTGTAATTCCCTAATGACCTATGATATTGAGCATATTTGCATAAGCTTATTTGCCATGTGTATATCTTTGTTGGTGAGATATATGTTCAGGTCTTTTGCCCATTGTTAAAGTAGGGTTACTCATTTACTTATAGTTGAGCTTTAAGTGTTCTTTGCATATTTTGGATAACAGTCTCTTTTACAAGTATTTTCTCCCAGTTTGTGACTTGTCATTTCATTCTCTTGACAATGTCTTCCACAGAGCAGAATTTTTTAATTTTTATGAAGTCAAGCTTATCAGTTATTTCTTTTATGTATTATACCTCTGATTTTGTACTGGAAAGGTCATCCCCATACCCAATGTCACCTAGATTTTCTCCTATGTTATCTTCTAGGAGTTTTGCATTTGCATTTTACTTTCAGGTTTATGATTTATTTTGAGATTTTTTTTTGGTGAAAGATGTAAGGTTTACATCTATATTTGTGGGTTTTTTTTTTTTTGCGTATATGGGTGTCCAGTTGTTCCAGCACTATTTGTTTAAAAGGCCCTTTTTGCTCCACTCTATTGCCTTTGCTTCATTGTTAAAGATCAGTTGACTATATGTGGGTCTATTTCTGGGCTTTCCATTATATTCCATGAATCTATTTGTCTATTTTTTCATCATTACCACACAGTCTTGATTACTATAGCTTTATAGTAAGTCTTGAAGTCTAGTGGCGTGAGTACTCCAGCTTTGTTCTCCTTTAATACTATGCTAGCTATTTTGGATCTTTCACCTCACCATAAAATTTTTAGAATAAGGTTAGTAATAACCATAAAATAAAATGCTGAGATTTTCATTAGGACTGCTTTGTACCTATGGAACTATTTGAGAAGAACTGACATCTTCACAATATTGAGTCTTCCTACCAAAGAGCATGGAATATTTCTTCATTTATTCAGTTTTTCTTTTATTTCTTTCATCAGGGTTTAGACGTCTTTCTTTCTTTCTTTCTTTCTTTCTTTCTTTCTTTCTTTCTTTCTTTCTTTCTTTCTTTCTTTCTTTCTTTCTTTCCTTTTCTTTTCTTTTTCTTTTCTTTCTTTCTTTTTTTTTTTTTTTGGATTCTTACTCTGTCATCCAGGCTGGCGTGCAGTGGCGTGATCCAGGCTCACTGAAACCTCTGCCTCCTGGCTTCAAGTATTCTTGTACCTTAGCGATCCAAGTAGCTGAGACTAGAGGTGTGTGTCACCATGCCTGGCTAATTTTTGTATTTTTAGTAGAGACAGGGTTTCACCATGTTGGCCAGGCTGGTCTTGAACTCCTGAACTCAAGTGATCCACCCACATCTGCCTCCCAAAATGCTGGAATTACAGGCATGAACCACCATGCCTGGCCATGGATTTTGCAGTTTTTCTTATACAGATCTTGTACAGATTTTGTTAGATTTATACCTGTGTTTCATTCTTTTGGGTACCAATGTAAATGATGGTGTGTTTTAAATTTCCAGTTCAACTTGTTCATTGTCGGTATATAGGAAAATGATTGAATTTTATATATTAAGTCTATATCCTGCAACCTTGTTGTAATCACTTATTAGTTCCAGGAGACTGCTTTTTTTTGTATCACAGAAAATATTTATTTTATATTTATTGAAACAGCACTTTGAGTTAAACAGATTTTTATAACATCAATCTTGTGCATATGTAAAGAAAATGTATGAAATAAATTGGTTAAGTCATAATTATAACTTCATATTCTGAGTCCAACTCTTCTTACTCACTTTTCAAACCACAGTCATTGATGTCTATATTTTTTCACACAGTGTCTCCCCCGGTGTTGTCAAGAGTACTGGTTATGCAGCACTTTTTGACAGAGTACTCCAACAGTGTCTTCTGTTTAATGGCAGTGGGGAGCTTTGGACAAAACGATGTTTGATGCCTTAATAATAGTACTGCTAAACACTACTGTCACACCAGCCTCTTGTTGCTATGAATTTTGTTTCATCAGTTCCCAGGATTTTGACAATTTCTAGTTCCAGGAGATTGTTTAATGAGTCTTTTGGATTTTCAACATAGACAATCACATCATCAGTGAAGATAGACAGCTTTAGTTCTTCCTTCCCAATATGTATGCCTTTTATTTTCTTTCCTTATCTTATTGCCTCAACAATACTGATTTCCAGCATAATATTGAAAAGGAGTGGTGAAAAGGGATATCCTTGCCTTTTTACTGATCCTAGTGGGAAAGCTTCTAGTTTCTCACCCTTAAGCATAATGTTAGCTGTAGGCTTTTTGTAGATGTTCTTTATCAAATTAAGGGAGTTTCCCTCTATTCCTAGTTTGCTGAGAGTTTTTTGAAAAAACTCATGAATGGGGCTGAGTTTGGTGGCTCATGCCTGTAATCCAAGCACTTTGGGAGGCTGAGGTGGAGGTGGATGGATCCCCTGAGGTCAAGAGTTTGAAACTAGCCAGGCCAACATGATGAAACCCCATCTCTACTAAAAATACAAAAAAATTATCCGGGTGTGGTGGCGGGTGCCTGTAGTCCCAGCTACTCGGGAGGCTGAGGCAGGAGAATGGCGTGAACCCGGGAGGCAGAGCTTGCAGTGAGCCGAGATTGTGCCACTGCACTCCAGCCTGGGCGACAGAGCGAGACTCCGTCTCAAAAAAACAAAAAAAACAAAAAAAACAAAAATTAGCCGGGCATGGTGGTGCACACCTGTAGTCTCAGCTACTTGGGAGGCTGAGGTAAGAGAATCACTTGCACCCGGGATGTGGAGGTTGCAGTAAGACGAGATCATGCTAACTGCACTCCCGCCTGGGTGGCAGAGCAAGATTGTCTCAAAAACAAACAAACAAACAAACAACAACAACAAAAAACCTCATGAATGAGTGTTGGTTTTGTCAAATGCTTTTTCTGCATCTATTGATATGATCATGTGATTTTCTTCTTTAACTTGTTGATGTGATGAGTTACAAAAACTGATTTTCAAATGTCAAACCAGCCTTGCATATGTGGGATAAATCCCACTTGGTCATGATGTATAATTCTTTTTATACATTGTTGGATTCAATTTGTTAATATTTTGTTGAGGGTTTCTGTATCTATGTTCATAAGATAAAACTGATAAGAGATGTTGGTCTGTAGGGTTTTTTTTCTTCTATGTCATTGTCTGATTTTTGGTGTTAGGGTAATACTGACCTTACAATGAGTTAGAAGGTAGTCCCTCTGCATCTGTCTTCAGGAATAGATTGTAAGGAAATGCTGTAATTTTTTCACCATTATTTGGCAAAATGCACCAGTGAACCCATCTGTGTACTTTCTGTTTTAAAAAGTTATTACTTTTTTATTCAATTTCTTTAATAGATGTAGGTCTATGCCAATTGCCTGTTTCTTCTTGTGTGAGTTTTGGTAGATGTGTCTTTCAGGAAATTGGTCCATTTTATCTAGGCTACCAAATTTGTGGATGTAGAGTTGCTCATAATATTTCTTTTGTTATCCTTTTAATGTCCATGGTGTCTGTAGTGATGTTCCCTCTTTCATTTCTGGTATTAGTGATTTGTGTCTTCTTTCTTTTTTTCTTAACCTAGCTAGAGACTTATTTTATTTATTTTTTCAAAACGCCAGCTTTTGGTTTTGTTGATTTTCTTTATTGATTTTCTGTTTTCAATTCCATTGGTTTTGCTCTAATTTTTAATTATTTATTATCTTCTTTTACTTTGGATTTAATTTACTCTTCCTTTTCTAGTTTCCTAAGGTTGAAACTGAGATTATTGATCTTGATCTTCTTTTCTAAAATATGCATTTAATGTTAATAAGTTTCCCTGTAGGTACTGCTTTTGCTGCACCCCACAGATTTTTATATGTGGTACTTTCATTTTCATTTAGTTCAAAATACTTTTTATATCTATCTTGGAATTTTTTCTTTGACCTATGTATTATTTAGAACTAGGTCATTTAATCTCTTAAGTATTTGGGGGTTTTCCAGCTATCTTTCCTTATTTATTTCCAGATTAATTCCATTGTGGTCTGTGAGCAGATATTATATGATTTCTATTCTTTTAAATTTGTCACGATGTATTTTATGGCTCAGAATGTGGTCTGTCTTGAAGAATGTTCCATGTGAACTCGGGAAGAATGTATCCACTGTTGCTGGATGAAACTTGATAGATGTCAGTCATGCTCAGCTTAATTAATGGTGCTGTTGAGTTTAACTCCATCCTTACTGACTTTTTATCTGCTGAGTTTGTCCATTTCTGATGAGTGTTGAAGTCTCCAACTATAACAGTGGAGTCATTTATTTCTCTTGCAGTTCTATCAGTTTTTCCTCATATATTTTGATGCTCTGTTATTAAGTGCATACATATTAAGGATTGTGTTATGTCTCTTTGAAGAAATGACCTCTTTATCATATGTAATATTCCCCCTTATCCCTGATAGTTTTTCTTTCTCTGAAGTCTTTTCTGTCTGAAATTAGTATAGCTATTCCAGTTTTCTTTGGATTAGTGTTAGCATGGTATATCTTTCTCCATCCCTTTTAAAAAATCTATTAAGTCGGTTTCTCTAATACAGGAACAGAAAGCCAAATACCACATGTTCTCACTTATAAGTAGGAGCTAAATCATGAGAACACATGCATTCCAAGAGAGGAACCACAGACACTGGGGCCTATCAGAGGGTGAAGGGTGGGAGGAGGGAGAGGATCAGAAATAACAACTACTGAGTGCTAGACTTAGTACCTGGGTGATGAAATAATCAGTATAACCAGCCCCCATGACATGAGTTTACCTATATAAAAAATCTGGACATGTACCTCTGAACCTAGAATAAAAATTAAAAAAATAAAATGGGTTTCTTGTATACAGCATATAGTTGGGCCTTATTTTCTGATCCGTGCTTAATATCTCTTTTATTGATATATTTAGACTGTTGATGTTTAAAGTAATTATTGATATATTTGTATTAATATCTACACTTTTTAAAACTATTTTCTATTTGTTGCTTTTGCTCTTTGTTCCTATTGTTGTCTTCTACTCTTTTTCTGCCTTTTGCACTACTAATTGAGCATTTGATGATTCTATTTTCTCAACTTTCTTAGTATATCAGCTATACCATTTTGTTTCTTGCTTTTTCAAGTGGTTGCCTTAGACTTTGCAATATGCATTTAAAACTAATCCAGGTCCATTTTCAGATAACATTATACCACTTCACAGGTAGTGCAAATACCTTCTAATGAAATAAAATAAAAATGCTATTCCTCCCTCCCATTCTTTGTGTCAGTACTGTCATTCATTTCACTTATACATATGCATGCCCACACACACATACACCCACCCCCACACACAAGCATACATAATCAAATAAAGATGCTCCTTGACTTATGATGGGGTCATGTTTTGAGTGTATTGAATGTATATCACTTTCATGTTATCATAAAATTGAAAATCATAAATGAGACCATCTAAGTTGGGGACCATCTGTACATTGTTACAATTATTATTTGAACAAACTGTTTTATTAGTTAAATCAATTAAGAATAAAAAAGTTTTTATTTTAGCTTTACTTATTCCCTCTCCAGTTCTCCTCCTTTTTTAAAATGCTGATCTGAGTTTCTGACCTAGATCATTTTTTTTTTTTTGTCTCTGAAGAATATCTCTTAAGATTTCTTGCAAGGCAGGTCTACTGGCAACAAATGTCTTTCATATCTTTTTGTCTGAGAAGTTCTTTACGTTTGAAGGATAATTTCACAGGGTAAAGAATTCTAGGTGGTTGTTTTATCCTCTCAACACTTTAAACATTTCACTCTACTCTCTTCTTGCTTGCATGGCTTCTGAGAGGTCAGATATAACTCTTAACTTTTCTACAAGTAATATTTTTTTTCTGGCATTTTCTTTATTTTTGATTTTCTCCGGTTTGAATATGATATACCTGAGTGTAGTTTTTTATCCTGCTTGGTGTTCTCTGAGCTTCCCGGACCTGTGGTTTGGTGTCTCATATTAATTTTGGGGAAATTTTCCATCATTATGGTTTCAAATATTTATTGAGTCACTTTCTCTCGTCCTTCTGGCATACTTATTAATGTGTATGTTACACTTTTTGTAGTTGTCTCACAGTTCCTCGATATTCTGTTCTTTTTAAAGTCTTTTTTCTCTTTGCTTTTTCATTTTGGAAGTTTCCATTTATATATCCTAAAGCTCAGAATTTTTTTCCTCAGCCATGTCCAGTCTACTAATGAGCCCATCAAAGACATTTTTTATTTCTGCTATAGTTTTTTTTTTTATTTTTAGCTTTTTAAAATTCTTTTTTAGAATTTCCTTTTCTGTACTTGCATTGCTCATCTATTCCTGCATGCTTTGTACTATACCCATTAGAGCCCTTAGCATCGGTAATAGGGTTCTTCAGAGAAGCAACCAATAGGAGATACACACACACACACGTGCACACGCGTGCTTTATTATAAGAAAGTGGCTCATGTGATTATGGAGGCTAATCCAGTCGAGTTTCTGGAGGTAAAACTCACAAAAGTATAGAATCCTCTCTGTACCTGGGCCCCTCTCAGGTTTTTTACTTCAAACTTGTCTATGTTGAACTTTAGCAATTAGTCAGTTAAAATTCAGGTTTTTCTACCCCTGTATTGGTTCCCGTGGAGGTTTCAGCTCATGGTTTTCTGCTTTGGTAAGTTGTGGTTCTTTGTCCTTGCCTGTCTGTCACTCCAATTTTTGGGAAAATGATTTGCTGTCTAACTTAACTTCTCTGAAAGATCTAAGATGAGTTGGTGATTTTTCCATTTGTTCAGCTGTTTACTTTTTGTTAGGATGGAGTGACAACTTCCATGCTAGGCTGGCTCTTTTATTATTGTTATTATTCTTTCATCAATCCTGCATTTCCAAACATCTTATTGCTTTGAGACATGTTCTTGTTGACCAAATCATATTCATCCAATCCCCCCCAAATCAATATATTTTTGCTTCTGCCAGTGAAACATAATGTATGAAACATTCTCAAAATGCTTGATTACACAGAATCTCTTACAAGTACTTGTTCTGAATCTGACAGTTTCTTCTTATTTTAATATATTTCCATACTTAGCAATGCTACCCAAGAAATCTGATTTTTACTAAACTTATTTAAGTGGCTTCATTATCTCCAAATCAGTGGTTAGAGGAAGAGCCTGTGTGGCCTTCAGGTACGGATAACTCTGTGCCCCAAAAAAGGATACTCAAACTTTACCATGATGACGAATGAGCAGAGTGAATTGATACCTAGGAGACTCTGGGGATAGAGCTAGAAGGAGCCTGATACTAGTGGGAAATTCGGTTCCTTCGAGATCATGTGTTTTATCTTAAAAATTTATTTAAGTTTTGTATTCTCCTTCATGCTATATCAGTGTTATTATCATGTAAACATAATATTTTTAATGCCTCTTAATGCATAATCCTGTGATCTATCCCAAGCATGTGTACCAGAAGGTACAAACACTTTATATCAGTAAGAATATAACTATGACTACATTTGACAAAGACTCAAAACAATAGAAACTTAAACAAGACAGAAATCGAATTCTCTGTCATGTAGAAGTTCCAAGCTGATATGGCAGGTTGGCTCTGTGAAGTCTATCTGGGGCTCAGGTTTCCTCTGTCTTGTTACTCTACAATCCTTAGGCAATTGACTACATGCAAATGGTCCATAAGATTAGGGATCAGTGCAGAGGCTATTGTATTGATACAAATGATGTTAGCTTGGATTAGCCCAGTGAAGGTAAAGATGGAGAAACCTGAATAGATTCAACAGATGTTTAAGAGAAAAATAGACATAACTTACTGGTGATTGGTTATGAGGGGTGATGAGGTGAGAGACAGAAAGTTACCAAGGATGTGTTCTACCTGGTAAGAGTAGATGGTGATGATTGTCATAGAGACAGGGAAAGCTGGAAGAGGAACAGAGTTAAGGGAAAAGATCATGAGTTTGATTTTGAATATGTTGAGATAATACTGATTAGTCATTAAGAACGTGGGTTCTGTAAAGACAAAAAGCATATGATTATTTCAAAAGATGCAGAAAAGGCTTTTGATAAAATTCAACATCCATTCATGGTAAAAACTCTCAATAAACTGGGTATTAAAGGAACATACCTCAAAAGAATAAGAGCCATATATGACAAACTCACAGCCAATATCATATTGAATAGGCAAAAGCTGGAAGCATTCCCCTTGAAAACTGGCACAAGACAAAGATGCCCTCTCTCGCCACTCCTATTCAACATAGTATTGGAAGTTCTGGTGAGGGCAGTTGGGCAAGAGAAAGAAATAAAGGGTATGCAAATAGGAAGAGAGACAGTCAAACTATCCCTGTTTGCAGATGTTTATGGCTTTTATTTTCTAATCCCAATTCCAGAAAACCCCATCATCTCAGCTCAAATAGTTCTTAAGCTGATAAGCAACTTCGGCAAAATCTCAGGATACAAAATCAATGTGCAAAAATCGCTGGCATTCCTATACATCAACAACAGTCAAGCAGAGAGCCAAATCATGGATGAACTCCCATTAACAATTGCCACAAAAAAAAAATACTGAGGAATACACCTAACAAGGGAAGTGAAGGACCTCTTCAAGGAGAACTATGAACCACTGCTCAAAGAAATCAGAGATGACACAAACAAATGGAAAAACATCCCATGCTCATGGATAGGAAGAATCAATATCCTGAGGATGTCCATATTGCCCAAAGCAATTTACATATTCAATGCTATTTGCATTAAACTACCATTGACATTCTTCACAGAACTAGAAAAAACTATTTTAAAATTCATACAGAACCAAAAAGATCCTGAATAGCCAAGGCAATCTTAAGCAAAAAGAGCAAAGCTGGAGGCATCATGCTGCCCAACTTCAAAGTAGAGTGCAGGGTTACAGTAACCAAAACAGCATGGTACTGGTACAATAACAGGTATGTTGACCAATGTAACAGAATAGAGAACCCAGAAATAAGACAGCACACCTACAACTATCATATCTTTGACAAACCTGAAAAAAACAAGCAATGAGGAAAGGATTCTCTATTTCATAAATGGTGCTGGGATAACTGGCTAGCCATATGCAGAAAATTGAAACTGAATCCCTTCCTTATACCGTATACAAAAGTTAACTCAAGATGGATTAAAGACTTAAATGTAAAACCCAAAACTATAAAAATCCTAGAAGAAAACCTAAGCAATACCATTCAGGACATAGGCACGGGCAAAGATTTTGTGACAAAAACATCAAAAGCAATCACAACAAAAGCAAAAGTTGATAATTGGGATCTAATTAAACCAAAGTGCTTCTGCACAGTGAAAGAAACTATCAACAGAGTAAATAAACAGACAACCTGCAGAATGGGAGAAAATTTTTGCGAACTATGCATCTGATAAAGGTCTAATATCCAGCATCTATAAGGAACTTAAACAAATATACAAGAAAAAACAACCCCATTAAAAAGTGGGCAAAGGACATGAAAAGACACATCTCAAAAGAAGGCATACATGTGGCTAACAATCATGTAAAAAAGCTCGACATCACTGATCATTAGAAAAATTCAAATCAAAAACCACAATGAGATGCCATCTCACACCAGTCAGAATGGCTATTAAAAAGTTAAAAAATAACGTGCTGGTGAGGTTGTGGAGAAAACGGAATGCCTTTACACTGTTAGGAGTGTAAACTAGTTTAATTATTGTGGAAGACAGTGTGGTGATTCCTCAAAGACCTAGAGACAGAAATACCATTTGACCCAGGAGTCATATTGCTGGGTATATGCCCAAAGGACTATAAATCATTCTATTATAAAGACACACGCACATGTATGTTCATTGTAGTACTATTTGCAATAGCTAAGACATGGAATCAACCTAAATGTCCATCAATAATAGACTGAATACAGAAAATATAGTACATATACACCATGGAATACTATGTAGCCCATAAAAGGAGTGAGATCATGTTTTTGCAGGGACATGGATGGAGCTGGAGACCATTAGCAAACTAACATAGGAAGAGAAAACCAAATATGGCATGTTCCCACTTATAAGTGGGAGTTAAATGATGAGAACACATGAACACATAGAAGGGAGCAATGCACACTGGGGCCTACCAGAGGGTGGAGGGTGGGAGGAGGGAGAGGATCTGGAAAAATAACTAGTGGATGCTAGGCCTAAAACCTAGGTGATGAAATAATCTGTATAACAAACCCCCAATGACACAGGTTTGCCTTTGTAACAAACCTGCACATCCTGCACATGTACCCCTCAACTTAAAATAAAAGTTAAACAAAACAAAACAAAACATGGGTTCTTGAGTCAGATTGGCTTGGATTGAATCTTGGTTCCACAAATTACTACATGCATAATCTAGAGGTGAGTTGTTAACCCTCTCTGTGCCTGAGCTTTATCTGCAAAACGCAGCTAATACTGCTTTATGTGATTTCCCTGAGGATTAAATAACTTAGTATATGTAAAGTGCTTAGAGTAGCACTAGGGACAGAGTAAATTTTTACTAATGAGTAGCTATGATGTCAAATCTGAAATACGTTTGAGAATTTAGTAGAGTTATCAAGTAGGCAGTTGGATATATGGGAATTCAGAGTGGCCACCAGGGTTGGGCAGAGTTAAAAGAGTTATAAGTGGGCAGAGTTAAAAGAGTTAACATAGCAGGTCTGACAACAATCCTTTGAAAGGCCGTATTGCAAGGTTGGCCCTTGGCTGACATCTGAAAACTTGGATTTCAGCAGTCTTTTCACCATTCCTAGGATTGATAAGAGTGGCTCACTGTGCCTAAATTGTTTGTATAAACAGTGTGGTTTTATGCTGAATACTTGTTTTCCTCATGGGAGTCTGGAATTTTGGTACATGCTAAGCAGAGGATATCTACATGACCCATCTTCAATAAAAACCCTGGTCACTGAGTCTCTAAGGAGCATCCTTGGCAGACAAGATTTCACATGTATTGTCACATTTTGTTGCTGGAGGAAATAAGCGTGTCCTGTATGGCACCACTGGGAAAGGAATCTTAGAAGCTTGTACCTGATTTCCTCCAGAGAGCACTCTGTATGTCTTTTCCCTGTGCTGATTTTGTTTGTATCCTTTCACTGTAACAAATTTTAGCCACAAGTATGACTATATGCTGAGTCCTGTGATTCCTCCCAGTGAGTCAAACTTAAGATTTTAAATTTTGTCTTCAGATCTTGTTACACTATAATATGTATAAGTCTAGAAAATGTTAGCAATACATTTTTATGGAGCCTTTGATTAATATTTAGTCCCATTACAAACTTAATTAAACTCCTTAGCCCCATTTTACCAATGAAGAAATTGAAGATCAGAGAGGTTAGGTTCCTTGCTCAAGGTCCCAAGGTTCTAGGTCTGCCTGATTCCTCAGCCCCACACTCTTTCCATTAAACCACATTCTTTCATAATAATGTTGTATATTTTATTTCACAGGCTCCACCTTCTTTTCTTGTGGCTCTACTTGCCCCTATTTTCTTAAAATCTGCAAAATAATGTTTAGACTGTCATTAGGAGACAAGTTCCACGGAAAGATTACTTGAAGTCTCTTGATATTTTTCTCCCCACGGGGGAACTCTGCAGGTGAATCTCTGCCCAGTTGAGAGAGGTACATGGCTTGGAGGCAGGCTTTTCACTTCCTCTTTCCTAGTAAACATCAGTTTCTGGGGAGCTACTGTCTCTTAGAAATAGATCCCACTTAAGCTTCATCCCTGGGATGCAAGGCTGGTTCAACATTCGCAAATCAATAAACATAATCCAGCATATAAACAGAACCAAAGACAAGAACCACATGATTATCTCAATAGATGCAGAAAAGGCTTTTGACAAAATTCAACAGCCCTTCATGCTAAAAACGCTCAATAAATTCGGTATTGATGGAACGTACCTCAAAATCATAAGAGCTATTTATGACAAACCCAGAGCCAATATCATACTGAATGGGCAAAAACTGGAAAAATTCCCTTTGAAAACTGGCACAAGACAGGGATGCCCTCTCTCACCACTCCTATTCAACATAGTGTTGGAAGTTCTGGCTAGGGCAATTAGGCAAGAGAAAGAAATCAAGGGTATTCAGTTAGGAAAAGAAGAAGTCAAACTGTCCCTGTTTGCAGATGACATGATTGTATATTTAGAAAACCCCATTGTCTCAGCCCAAAATCTCCTTAAGCTGATAAGCAACTTCAGCAAAGTCTCAGGATACAAAATTAATGTGCAAAAATCACAAGCATTCTTATACACCAGTAACAGACAAACAGAGAGCCAAATCAGGAATGAACTTCCATTCACAATTGCTTCAAAGAGAAGAAAATACCTAGGAATCCAACTTACAAGGGATGTAAAGGACCTCTTCAAGGAGAACTACAAACCACTGCTCAGTGAAATAAAAGAGGACACAGACAAATGGAAGAACATACCATGCTCATGGATAGGAAGAATCAATATAGTGAAAATGGCCATACTGCCCAAGGTAATTTATAGATTCAATGCCATCCCCATCAAGCTACCAATGAGTTTCTTCACAGAATTGGAAAAAACTGCTTTAAAGTTCATATGGAACCAAAAAAGAGCCCGCATCTCCAAGACAATCCTAAGTCAAAAGAACAAAGCTGGAGGCATCACGCTACCTGACTTCAAACTATACTACAAGGCTACAGTATCCAAAACAGCATGGTACTGGTACCAAAACAGAGATATAGACCAATGGAACAGAACCGAGTCCTCAGAAATAATACCACACATCTACAGCCATCTGATCTTTGACAAACCTGAGAGAAACAAGAAATGGGGAAAGGATTCCCTATTTAATAAATGGTGCTGGGAAAATTGGCTAGCCATAAGTAGAAAGCTGAAACTGGATCCTTTCCTTACTCCTTATACGAAAATTAATTCAAGATGGATTAGAGACTTAAATGTTAGACCTAATACCATAAAAATCCTAGAGGAAAACCTAGGTAGTACCATTCAGGACATAGGCATGGGCAAAGACTTCATGTCGAAAACACCAAAAGCAACGGCAGCAAAAGCCAAAATTGACAAATGGGATCTCATTAAATTAAAGAGCTTCTGCACAGCAAAAGAAACTACCATCAGAGTGAACAGGCAACCTACAGAATGGGAGAACATTTTTGCAATCTACTCATCTGACAAAGGGCTAATATCCAGAACCTACAAAGAACTCAAACAAATTTACAAGAAAAAAACAAACAACCCCATCAAAAAGTGGGCAAAGGATATGAACAGACATTTCTCAAAAGAAGACATTCATATAGCCAACAGACACATGAAAAAATGCTCATCATCACTGGCCATCAGAGAAATGCAAATCAAAACCACAATGAGATACCATCTCACACCAGTTAGAATGGCGATCATTCAAAAGTCAGGAAACAACAGGTGCTGGAGAGGATGTGGAGAAATAGGAACACTTTTACACTGTTGGTGGGATTGTAAACTAGTTCAACCATTATGGAAAACAGTATGGCGATTCCTCAAGGATCTAGAACTAGAAGTACCATATGACCCAGCCATCCCATTACTGGGTATATACCCAAAGGATTATAAATTATGCTGCTATAAAGACACATGCACACGTATGTTTATTGCAGCACTATTCACAATAGCAAAGACTTGGAATCAACCCAAATGTCCATCAGTGACAGATTGGATTAAGAAAATGTGGCACATATACACCATGGAATACTATGCAGCCATCAAAAAGGATGAGTTTGCGTCCTTTGTAGGGACATGGATGCAGCTGGAAACCATCATTCTTAGCAAACTATCACAAGAACAGAAAACCAAACACCGCATGTTCTCACTCATAGGTGGGAACTGAACAATAAGATCACTTGGACTCAGGAAGGGGAACATCACACACAGGGGCCTATCATGGGGGGGGGGGGAGGGGGGAGGGATTGCATTGGGAGTTATACCTGATGTAAATGATGAGTTGATGGGTGCAGCACACCAACATGGCACAAGTATACATATGGAACAAACCTGCACGTTATGCACATGTACCCTACAACTTAAAGTATAATAATAATAAATAAATTAAAAAAAAGAAAAAGAAAAAGAAAAGTGCTACCCAAAATATATGTGTACAAAGTGCTGGGAAAGGCAGGAAAGAAGTCTTTGTTCTCATGTTTGGGGAAGGGATACCAGCTTGCATATGTCAATCACCCATCACCCTCAGGAACTCTCCCAAAATACGAAAAAAAAAAAAAAAGAAATAGATCCCACTTAAAGGGCCAGAACAGTAGGGGTAGCCCCAGCTTAAAAACCCTTCAGGCTATGAAAGATCCTATCTTCCTTGAAGCTGTCATTTTCCAAGCTGCCTGTCCTTATAGCATCGTAAAGAGCCAGACGACAGGAACCCAGTCCTGTTGGTGTCAGTACAGATCCTCTGAGATCTGATTCCGTGCTCTGACTTAGTACTTCACAAGGATGTTCTGCCTTGCTGAGCGCTGGATTGTCCTACTGTGAATCATGTTGGGACAGGGTGGCTGTGTAAACAGAAATGACATCTACAGCTCAGCATCTGTAAAACGAGTGAAATGTTGCCATGATAAGTGGTAAGAGACTGGCTTTGGAGTGGGACAGAACTGAGTGTATATTCCAAGCTCTACCTCCTACTAGATCAATAACCAAACCACCATCAGCTGTGTCTACATCTGTACAAGGTCAAAACCTACCTCTCAGGATCTTTGTGGGATGACATATGTAAAGAGTCCAGCACCAGTTAGAGATTTGATCAAGGCTATGATTGAAATCATCTGTCCACGTGTTTCCCCCTCAATATTATGAACTAGCTGCTCAAGGGCAGGGACTCTGCATCATCTGTGTCGCCCATACATCCTGAATACCACCCAGAACATAACAGATGTCAGTAAATGCTTGTGAAGCAAAGCTAAACCCGGCCTGTCTCTTTTTAAAATTTTTGTGGGTACACAGTAGGTGTATATATTTATGGGTTACATGATAAATTTTGATAGAGTCATGCAATGCATAATAATCACATCAGGGTAAATAGGGTATCCATCTACTCAAGCATTTATTATCCTTTGTGTTACAAACAATTCAATTTCATTCTTTTAGTTATTTTAAAATGTACACTTAAATTATTTTTTATTATAGTCACCCTGTTGTGTTATCAAACACCAGATCTTATTCATTCTTTCTATTTTGTACCCATTAACCATCCCCACTTTTCCACCACCCCCAACTACCCCCTCCCAGCCTCTAGTAATTATCCTTCTAGTCTCTATCTCCATGAGTTCAATTACTTTAATTTTTAACTCTCACAATTAAGTAAGAACACGTGAAGTTGGGCCTGTCTCTTCATCTGAAAAGTGAGGGGTTTCAACTTGCGGGTTCTTTGTAACTCTGACATTCTGTGTTTCTATGGAAACTGATGATGTGTCTATGTTGATATCAACCTCCTTTACACAGAAGTTAAATTGGCTACACTGTGACAATTTTCATGATTTTTTTAATAGTGTGTCTTTGAGCTGCATATGACTAAGGCTGGGGGAGATACGGTTTCTTACTCCATCAGATTGGATGACACAGAAACAGAAGTTTCACACACGATAGCCTTGGTACCATAGTAATATGATTATCCATAAAAAACAGCATTCACTCTTTTATGAAAACACAGCATGCACAAAAAATGTTTATACTCTTTGCAAAATATTATGTAATATTTGTTGAATCCTATCACAATGAGTCTTTTACCTCAGATAATTTGAAAACCATTGACTTATAAGAGCTCAGCACTACAGATAGTAAGAAGTGTCTCTCCCTGTCAAGCCATGAACTTTAGCAGATTAGTGGCGATAAAAATTCACACATTTATGTGTAGTCGAGGTGAAACCTGATGGAGATAAATTTCTTAGTTTTGGATACTACTGTGGCTCACACCACATCATCAATCCACAGATATTTCTGAAAAATCTCCAGTAGAAGTTTGTAAATATCCCTTGCCCAGCACAGTATCCTCCTCCCTGCCCCTCAGTCCTGGAGCTAGTCTTCCATACAAACCTGGCCCTGAAGTGTTCTTCACATGCATCAGGACAGTCTCTAGTCATATCAAGGGCCCTTTACTTCTTTTCTGCTCATATCTATGACTATCCCAGTCACACCCAGAGACACACACTCTTTGTTCAGGACCGTTACATACCAAAACCCTTACTTCACCCAGTACACATAAGGACAACACTTAACCTGACCCTGCTTGACACAACCTGCCACTCCTCACATATTTAAGCAGAAACCCCTACCCATACCCCAGGGTCCTCTTCATTACTTTCAAGCTTCTAGTCAGCCAAGCTCTGGCTGAGGTCCTTTTCTGCCTCACAGGCAGAACAGACACAAATATAGTAACCTGAGTCCACATCAAGATACATTCCATTCCTAAAAGCCCACCTAGAATCTTCCATGCTCAGGCCAGCGTCCTTCCCAACATATAGGCAACTACATAGTAAGACTTAAAGCATCAGAAGCAAGAGTCTTTCTAGTCTATACAGACAGTTATCTATTCAGTGTTGACTATGCCAGTTCTCTTCCCTGGAATACCTCTCTCGCTAGTTCTCTTAACACAAGACCTTTCTCTTCTCTAGCTCCAAATCCATGTATCCAACTGCAACTGCCTGCTACACATCTCTGCTTGAATGTCCCACAGACATCTTTAATTTGGTAGGAGTATAACAACTCATCTTCACTCAAACTTGCTTCTCTTTGACTCTGTTCTTTATGCCCTCTTGCCAGTGCATAGAGTCAACATCTTTCTCACCCCTCCCCAGACTAGTGTCTTCTCAGCCTTCATCACACTAGAGTTTACTCATTACTTCACGCAAACCTTTCCACATATCTCTGCTCCAACCTGAGTAATTCCTTTCAATTCAAGTAGACTCCTCACTGCCTTAAAGTTGAGACTACTACATTAGTAACAGTAGGCTTATTGTAACCCTAATTGATTTTCATAATTCCATGATAGTGTTAGAAAGGATTCCTTAGAGCTACATTTATACCAATGTTTGTCAAATGTGTATGTGTTGTAAAATGGCTTCTACACTGATCACATCTAATTTATTTTGTTCTTTTGTTAATTGAACATTCTTTAATGAGAAAACACACTAGATGTTAGCATTGTGAACCAGTATACTGAACATGGACTGGCATAAAGTTAACAACTCTGATAATTTTTCTTCAAATTTCATTTGTTGAAGTATTATGTACTTCATGCATAATGAAGATGTATGAAGTGCATAATACCATCTTTCACAGCATAATTTGTTTTTCCATTTTTCAGGATTAAAGGGCATGTGTTAATCAACAATTTTTTAAAATGTTGTCCATTGATAAAAATAGCATTATCATCAATTTTTATTCCCTTCCTCAAGACTACATATGATGACTCCACTTGTTCCTGTGCTGGAAGAGTATTTGGTAATATCCATGTAAAAGAATCAGATTCTTCAGGGGATGAAATTAATCTCAAAAGATAGTCATGGCAAGTACTATAATAATTATCCCCTTCAAGTCATATTTTTTCCTATTTATAGATAACATTATCCCTTTCAAGAATAACCTTGAAACATAAATGGAAAAGTTTTTGATTAATTTGATTAATTTTTATTTAATGAAATCAAATCCCTTAAGCAATGTATTACTTCAATAACACTATCTGCTCTTCTTTCAATTTGCAATTCTATTGTTATAGAGATATTGACAACTATGAACACAAAGTAAGTTGGCATCAAGAATTTGGGGGAGGGCTCTTCTTCAAAATTAAAGTATGGTTTAAGGGCTTCAAATAAACTGAAGATTTTCTCAACTGTATTTGTAAAAGAGAGCCAACAGATTTTTGAGTGCATGAGAGTTGAAGAATACTGGATGCCAATAATTTCTTTTTAATTAAAAAAAAAAATCATGGCCAGGTGCAGAGGCTCATGCCTGTAATCCCAGCACTTTGGGAGGCTGAGGCAGGCGGATCCCTTGAGCCCAGGAGTTGGAGACTAGCCTGGGCAACTTGATGAAACCCCATCTCTACAAAAAATACAAAACTTAGCTGAGCACAGTGGCATGCACCTGTAGTCCCAGCTTCTCAGGAGGCTGAGGTGGGAAGATCGCTTGAGCCTGGGAGGTCTAGGCTGCAGTGAGCCAAGATTGCACCACTGCTCTCCAGCACGGGCGACAGAACAAGACCCTGTCTAAAAATAAAATAAAATAAAATAAAATATAATAAAAAAATTAAAATCTTGTACTTGCTAAATTTGAACAGTGTAAATGCCAAAGTAAGAGAAGAATTTCATGACAATTACTTCAATGTTAACAGAAAGGACATCAGATGCTAGTAGAGTGTCATTATGCAAAATATGGGCAGGATGTCTTCCCTAGAATCATGCAGGCTTTTTTCCAACCTTGAATAAATATAGTCTGCACCTTTATGCAAACATCCACTAAAGTTTGTATCATTTCCACCAAAAGTGGAACATTTTTCTCATTAACTCCTAACTCAATAAGAGAGTCTCTGCAAAAATTTGCCCTTGTTTCTGAAGTTTGATCTGGAAGGAATTATACTCACAAGACTTTACCCCAAGAAAAATATTGCATAAGCAAAGGGAAAGGCTTTTATTCTGTATTGAGAACAGGTGCTTCAGTAGCTTTGCTGTAAGAATGATGAGACATTGAGATCTTGATCATCTCTGTAATATTAAATGGAGTTATTACATTTTAGATTATTGCAGTAGATTTCATCTTGGCACTTGAAAATATGCTTTTAATTTTGGAATCAGAAAATTTGAACACACTGGTAGCAGTATGTTCAAATTGTCATTTGAGATGCAAGATTGATGATAATAAACAGAGTAGAAGACCATTACAGCTTCTGCTTTATTTTTTTCACCTGATTTTTTCTTAACAAATGTCTGCTATTTCATTATTTTCTTTGGTACCAGTTCACGAAATCATACATCTTGTGCTTAGCTGTTATATGCTGGTTTATATCTGATTTTCTACCATTTTTGATATTGAATGAACAATTGTATACTAAACCAAGATCTTCAAAATGACTTTTCCCTCATTTAACAAATGTACACTCTTAAATATATCATGGAATTTAAGCTTGTGTTTTGCCATTTTGAGATTCAAATATACACAAATTTTAAAAATAGATAAAGCAACCACTATAATAATTGAAAAGTAGGTCTGTCACTAGGAAGTTGTAACTTATAACCAACTGTATATAGAGGTTGGGCTGTTGAATGGGATGTGAACTTGTGAACCAACAATAAATTGAACTCGATATCTGATGCAAAAAAGATTAACTTCCTGTATGCCTACAACAGATCATAAGTCACAGTCTTCCAGAACAAAGCCAGAGCTTTCGGAACATTATGGGAAGCTTGGAGTTTATGGACTGACTAGCATTGATAAGCAGGAGTGTGGAGGGCCTGACAGACTTTCGGTGCATTGCTGTGCTCACTGGACTAAAGCTGCTGTCAAGGAGTGGCTTTTAGAACATGGCAGCTGGATCGAGTGCTCAATGATTGGCTGATGTCTGGAAGTGTGGGGCTGTCTCAGATTGGCTGACTTTGGGGGGTTATCACTGATTGACTGAGTTGTAGGACTGGGCATTTCTGATAGACTTTCAGAAGTTTGGGGCTGTCATTGATTTGCTCTCAGAACTGCAGTTACTGAAGTGAGGCTATCACTTGCTGATTGACTGACTTTTAGTGTACACACACACACACACACACACACACACACACACAGAGTTATCACTAATTAATACTGTTCACAGCTTAAGACTTTGGCCGAAGAAGCCAGGCGCGGTGGCTCACGCCTGTAATCCCAGCACTTTGGGAGGCCGAGGCGGGTGGATCACGAGGTCAGGAGATCGAGACCATCCTGGCTAATACGGTGAAACCCTGTCTCTACTAAAAATACAAAAAATTAGCCAGGCGTGGTGGTGGGCACCTGTAGTCCCAGCTTCTTGGGAGGCTGAGGCAGGAGAATGGCGTGAACCTGGGAGGCGGAGCTTGCAGTGAGCCGAGATCATGCCACTGCACTCCAGCCTGGGTGACAGAGCAAGACTCTGTCTTAAAAAAAAAAAAAAAAAAAAGACTTTGGCCAAAGAACAGTCTTTTCCTTTCTTGAATATGACAAATAATACTTTTAGGCCAGGTGCGGTGGCTCACGCCTGTAATCGCAGAACTTTGGGAGGCCGAGGTGGGAGGATCACTTGAGCCAGGAGTTCGAGACCAGCCTGGTCAACATGGTGCAACCCCGTATCTACTAAAAATGCAAAATTAGCCGGGCGAGGTGGCACATGCCTGTAATCCCAGCTACTCGGGGGCTGAGACACGAGAATCACTGGAACCCAGGAGGCAGGGGTTGCAGTGAGCCAAGATTGCACCACTGCACTCCAGCTCGGGCGGCAGAGCGAAACTCCATCAAAAAAAATTTTTTAAAGTACTTTTAATTCTTTCACTCCTTTTGGTCTTCCTTCAGCCAAACCTGCAGAAAGACCATATGGGACTGTCTGAACAATTTATAGATTGTCTTTATTTGGAGAGGTAGGATTTTTTTTTTTTTTTTTTACATTGCAAAAAGTAGTATTACCCTTTAAACAATTTAAGAGCCAATTACTGTGGCTGAAAAGTAACTCCAACTACCAAGTTTTTAGTAATTTATTTATAAAAAAACTGAATCTGGCACATTTAGAAGATCTTGATAGTCAATACAGCATGCAGAATAGAATCACTGAATGCAGGATATGTATTTAAAGTCCTCTGTCTGCAGCCCTGCCAAGTTCTCCAACGTCTCTCTGGGTCCAGGAGGCTGTGGCCTGGCCTTATCTCAGCAAGGTCATCTGCTTCATGCCTATGAACTTTACAGCTGCCACAGAAATTTCCTGTGCATCTTTCAAGACCCACTCCGTGGCTCCTCCTTTCCCAAGCCATGGCTATAAATTTTAAGACCTCCCTCAGAGGGTGTTTGGAGAGGAAGAGGTCAGGGCCCTGAGAATGTGGATGTTTAAGGCGGAAACAAGCAAACAAGAATGCCAGCAAGGAGCCTGAGAAGGAGCTGCCAAAGAAGTAAAAGAAAGGCAGGAGCAAAGGTTGTTCTGGCAAGCAGAGGAAGACAGGGTTTCAAGGGAGGAGCTGGATAGGTGGTCCTATGTCCATGAACAAACATCAGGGGTCATGATTCACCCAAATTGAGGGCAGAATGCCCTGAGGTGTGTTTTTTAGGGTGAAGAGGGTTGGGGCTGCAGCTTCCTCGGAGTTTGAAGGAGTAAGAATATGGCTGAGGCTGGTGGTTGAGACAACAAGGGCAAATGAGGTTACCCAGGGGAATAGTGCAGAGTGGGGAGAGGAGAGAAGAAAAAGAAGCTCTGGCATGGCCCTGAGGAACTTCAGTGGTGGGATTGGGCAGAGGTGAGGGGCTGGGGAGAGAATGCTGGGGGGAGAAGAAGGGGGAGAAAAAGGGATGGGAGAAGAAAGAAGGAGAGAGAATGAGAGAAAAAGGAAAAGCGTGGAATGAGAGGGTCCCTCAGGAAGAAAGAATTAATGGGTATGAGACCAAGGAGCCCTTACTACCTGTCCTGGAGTAGATTGAGCAGAGGAATCAGGGAGAGGCTGCTGGCAGTGGGATGAAGATGTTATAGGACCAACAGGCTCATATGCCCAATGCACAGTAACTAACCAATTACACTAAGACAGCAAAAATGCAGCAAAAAAGAATGTAATCATCACAGGGCACCACATCAAGCAGGAGATGGGAGGAGAACCTCAAATCCATCTCCCCAAGGAGTTCCGGGCTGGAGTTATTTATTAAGGGGATCGTGGAAGATGAGGGGTTGTTTTTGTCAGGGTAAGGGGGATGAAATCGTCAGGAAATGGAAACTGCATACTTTGGTGAGTCAGCTTTTCATGGAGTCGTTCAAGTCAGCTGGCGTCAGTGGGGTCCTTCAGACCAGCTGAAATAGTAGTTTCTTCAGTATGCAGAACATGAAGGAATATCTCAAAGGGAAAACAACATTTCACAATGTTCAAATTGTTATCTGTAGAGCAGTTAAGAGGAACTGTAATCATGTAACAGGGTCTACGTGATTCTAAGACAGTAGGCACAAACAACTATGTGGAAGCAGGCCAGAGAGTAAGTTGACTTGATTAAAGCTGAATATGCTGCAAGCTTGGCTTATTTTACTTTTTCCCCTCCCTTCTTCCCTAATTTTATGACGTTTATAGGGGAGGTTTCAAGGGTTGAAGCAGAGATGAGATGAATCCAATCTCCAGAGTGTACATCTCTCCTGTGGGAAATTTGGCTATGCTCTGTGTTGAGATTGGGTGAGGGTAATATGCTGGCAAGGTATGCATAGTCCAGGAACAGGTATTTGGTTTATGCAAACAGCATGGTGCAGTTTTGGAACCGATGGGGAAGGAGCCAGAAAGGTAGAGCCAAAATTGCGGAAAGACACAGAGAGAAATTGAAAAAGCAACAGAGATGTAGAGTGATATAAATATTTAGAAAGATGGAAAATAATGACCCAGAGAATAAAGAGATAATGAAGGGACAGAAAATAAAGATACAGAGAATGAAGATAACGATAGTGAAAAATAGGGAGAAGGCCCTGTCTGCATTGTTTGAATGCTTCAGGGAAGGAGGCAGGGGAGACTGAGTGGAGGGTAAGCGGGTGTCAAAAGAGCTTATGAAGGGATGTGCCCTGGGCTCTACACTGGACAAAGGCAAAGCTGTAACGTACATATATTATTATTTTGTTTTTCTTCTTGTTGCCTTTGTAACTATGAATTCTATGCCTTTTTTCCTTAATTTTTCATCTAATTAATTTATGTTGTAATCTTTAGCATTCTGTCCTGCTTTCTCATGTTTAACTGTTTTCTTTTTCTTTTCTTTTTTCCTTTTTTTTTTTTTTTTTTTGAGATGGAGTCTTGCTCTGTCCCCCAGACTGGAGTGCAGTGGTGTGATCTCGGCTCACTGCAACCTCCACCTCCTGGGTTCAAGCAGTTCTCCTGCCTCAGCCTCTCGAGTAGCTGGGATTACAGGCATGCACCACCACGCCCAGCTAATTTTTTTGTATTTTTAGTAGAGACAGGGTTTCACCATATTGGCCAGGCTGGTCTTGAACTCCTGACCTCGTGATCCACCCACCTCGGCCTCCCAAAGTGCTGGGATTACAGGCGTGAGCCACTGCACCCAGCGGTTTAACTGTTTTCTAACTTATTGATTTAAAAGCATAATTCATTTATGTTTGTTTCATCGCTGGGAATCAGTATCTACATAAGATGAAGATATTAGAGGTTTTTTTTTTTTTTTTAACCTATCACTTTCTGACAGTCATTCTTTTGCTGTTACATTTTCAATGCTGATAACATTTCTATTCTGTTCTGTAAATATAACTAGGTCTACCAGGCCTTGTATACGGATTGATTCTAAAGCTGAAAACCAGTGCACATCATTTACATTATTGGCAAAATGAATCAACAGAGACTGAGAACATTACCAGGATATCTGACAGCCTATATGATGCTCTTGTGTACCTAAGAGAAAGGTGACCCATTTTAGACAGATGAATATGGAAAAAGCCTCCTTTTTGGATGACTGCAGCCCTGTGTGGGTGACACTTGACAAGTAGAGCATAGCCTGGATTTCAGCCCCAACTTGTACTTTTGAGTCTGCAACTTTGTGCCCTGCACAAATTTCACAACCCTATAACAAACTTGACCTGGGGCCACCCTGAATGTTTCCCCCTCAGGTCAGCTGGTGCTCAGACACAGGTTGACTCTGAAACTGAGCTCTCTGTATTCAATCCAGAATGACCTACACCAACCTGGTCTAGGGCCTGAGACTGAGTATCTCAAGGCAAAGAGTAAGGGTAATAGCTGGAGTTGCCAAAATTAGAAAACAAAAGGCAAAGTGAAAAGGCAATCTTCAACCCTTGAAACCTCCCCTATAAACGTCATAAAATTAGGGAAGAAGGGAGGGGAAAAAGTAAAATAAACCAAGCTTGCAGCATATTCAGCTTTAATCAAGTCAGCTTACTCTCTGGCCTGCTTCCACATAGTTGTTTGTGCCTACTGTCTTGGTGTCCTGGTGTCCTGTAATTTCTATTTCACTGTGGTGAAAAAATAAAAATTGTGTTTCATCTATGGTGGACTGTCATCCTTAATTTTAAGGGCAGACCCTTAAAACAGTGTGAACATAGTACCAACCTCATTGTGGTTTTGTAAGGGTTAAGTAAGATATGTAAAGCACTATTGACTGGCAATGAGTGCTCAGTAAATGTCAGCAAATTAGCGGGAGTTAGACAAGTATAGTGAGTGAGAAGTTTAGTGGAAAAGGAAAGGACAGAGGATGGGGGATGGGGCTGCTTGGCAGGATGTTGGGAAGCCAAGAAGTCTTCAGTAAGTACTTGCTGGTGTCTGACTGATTAGGACGGGAGCTTGCAAGGCAATGTGGAGTGGTCCCAAAAGCTCAGACCCCGGAGACAAGGGATCAGAAACATTGGCTGTGACTTTTTGGACAAATCACTCTTCCCTCTCTCTGGGCCACAAGTTCTTTATCTACCACAGGCAATGTCAATCCTGCCAGCCATAAATAGCTCCCTGGGCAGTGGCAAGAAGGAAATGTATGAGAGAACACTTTGGAAAACCAAATGCATTTTCTTTAACAGTATATTGATCATCTAGGAGTTACACTAAGTCTATTAGGCACACAGCCTTCGAACTGGGGGATAGTTACTCCTGGTGGCACACAAAGAGATTATATAGGAACATGTCATTTTAAGGGAATCAATTTCCAGATCCTCAGCTTCAATATTTACTCTTTTCTAAAACTGACCTGCCCAAGTACCCATTCTCCCTCACCACCTCTACTTTTACAATCCTTTCTGTTTACAAAAGAAAGGCAAGCCTCATACTACCCTAGAGCACTAGTCACAGAGTGTCAAAAACCTCCAGGCATCTAACAAAGGGGAAATTCCAAATACTGGTTCTGTTGTTAAGAAAGTGAGTGATTGTGTTACTGGGAAATAAATCCTTTTGTGAACCAGATGCTTTCTAATTCTTTGCTTTCAACAAAGTGGGTAAGAAGAATGTAATGGAGTTGGCAGCTGGTAAATCATTAAGAATAATTTTGATGATGAATCGTACGTGATTTTTAGCATGTAATTCATAAGGAGTTCAAAGAACTGAGTGACTTTGTTATAACAAAACGTTCATTCATTCTTATCTACTTATTTATTTCCCAGTGCTTAAATCTATATAAATGAAAAACAGGAAGAGCAGTGTCTCTTAATGCTGTCTCATTTGAACGGTAAATTATATTGATCTGTGGATACATCAGCCAATTTTAGAAGCTCCATTGATCTCATTAGGGGATATGTTTCCAATAAAATTTTACCTTCTGTGTTTTTCAAATATGTAATTTATGTTTTTTATCAATTGCATACTAATAATTATAACTCAATCTTGAAGAAAACTTTAATACTTAGATCCTTATAGCTCTGAGAGATAAAAATGTTTAATTTCAGTCTATATATAGATTTTTATTGCGAGAAGTATGACAAAGTAATCAAGAAAAGATGCCAGTTTCTCAAACAACATACAAATGGCAAACAGGTATATGAAAAGGTGCTCAACATAATTGATTATCAGAGAAGTAAAAATCAAAACTACAATGAAATATCATCTCACTCCAGTTAAAATAACTTTTATCCAAAAGACAGGCAATCACAAATGCTAGTGAGGGTGTGGAGAAAAGGGAACCCTTGTACATTGTTGGTGGGAATGTAAATTAGTACAACCACTATGGAAAACAGTTTGGAGGTTCCTTGAAAAATAAAAATAGAGCCACTGATCCAGCAATCCACTGCGAGGTATGTACCCAAAAGAAAGGAAAAAGAATACCAAAAAAGTATCAAAAAGGTATCTACACTCTCATATTTATTGCAGCACTATTCCCAATAGCCAAGATTTGAAAGCAACCTAAGTGTCCATCAATAGATAAGTGGATAAAAAAATGTGGTACATATACACAGTGGAGTACTACTCAGCCATAAAAAGAATGAGATCCTGTCATTTGCAACAACATGGATGGAACTGGGGTCATTAAATAATCCAGGCACAGAAAGGCAAACATCACATGTCCTCACTTATTTGTGGGAGCTGAAAATTAAAACAACTGAACTCATGGAGTTAGAGAGTAGAATGGTTACCAGAGGATGGTAAGGGTAATTGTGGGGTGATGGGGACATGGAGATGGCTAATGGACACACACAAAATAGAATGATTAAGATGATTAAGATCTAATGTTTGATAGTGCAACAGGTTGACTGTAGTAAGAAATAATTTAATTGTACATTTAAAAATAACTAAAGGAGTATAATTGAATTGTCTGTAACACAAAGGATAAATGCTTGAGGTGACAGACACCCATTTACCCTGATGTGATTATTACATTACATACCTGTATCAAAATATCTCATATACCCCATAAATATATGTACCTACTGTGTGCCCACAAAAATTAAAAATTTAAAAAGAAATGATGTCAAATATAAAAAATTCATTAAGACAAAATTCTTTGGAGAAATGAAAAGTAAATCAAGTTCAAAATTTCTGATGGTCACATGACTATGCTATTTAGATTCCATTGGGTAGATTTGGAAGAATGATGCTTACAGTGAGCTGAAAGTGACATCTTTTGAAACTAATTAAACATAATGAAAAATTTCAGGTGTCAATTTTAAAATATGCAAAGTCATACACAGTTTTTCAAAATCATTTTGGAGCATATGTAAGCAAAATGTCAGCAGGGCATCATGCTTGCCTGAGGCCTATGAGTCTCTTAAAAGTTAGAGCCAGGACCACACTAAAATCTATATAGAGGATCCTAGGCTGTCTTGCTTTTGGAAACCTCCACCCCACAACTTTTCAAACAAATTAAAATGCTTTCACATCTCTCATTAAATATAAGCTTCTTGCTGCAAAACATTGGAAGGGGATTGTTATAACTTTGCTTTTTGAAAATACTTGCCTACAAGTACCTCATTCAACTTACAAGTGGCTAAGATTTCGTAGCAATACAAAATGCTGCTTGCTTGGGAACTTTTGTGATGTGAGAAAATTTAATCTACAAATAGTTTTCAAATGTAATGGATACTCCGAATTTTATTAATTCTAAAGTAAACAATAAAACTGACCTAATATTACATTTGAAAACATTTGGTTTCACATTTACTACTTTTGACTTTCCAGTTTTCTTTTTCATATGTTGGAGTGAGCACATTTATTTTTAGGTCTCAAACACTTTCAGAGCCCTTTGAAGAGCTCAAGCAGCCCTTGGCATGATGTTTGTCATTCCCAGTGGGCCAGTTGGCTTGGGTAGGAAGTGGGTCCAATCAGCATCTGCAACTGTAGTGCCTAGTAGAGTGGCTGGCATGGATGGGTGACTAAGGTTTGTTGGATCAAAGAAGGAAACGAATGTTCCAAGAGATCACAAAAATGTTGGGAAAAAAGAATAACAGCATATTGGGGAAAAGGCTGAATTGTGAATTTGTTTCTCTGAATTTAGCAGTTATTAAACTCTCTGTAAGTTCTATCAGAATTTGTTTTCTCACATCTGGTTGGTGTAAGCATGATAAAAAAGTCAGGCTGTACATCAAACTATTAAAAAAAGTGTATAATATTGTTTATCAGGTTTAATTGGGTTCAACTTTATCTGCTGGGAGCTTCTCATGGAGTACTTTTGTTATGCAAGTGTTACTTATTGTGCAAGCAATTGTCTGAGGAATAGTGTGTGAAGAGTCCTGAGCATGTGATGCATGTGGGCATTTTGTTTAACTAAAGAAGAGTTTGGATATATCATCAATATTTGTGATGAACAGAAATAACTTTGTTATATTGAGACATATTCCTGGTAAACAACTTTATGCTATCTAGGGCAGATTTAATTTCTTAAGCTAGCCTATTTGGCTTTTTCCTCTAATTTCCACTGGAAATTGGATGCATTCAGCATTTTATCCAGTAAGCAGATGACAGGATGGAGAATTGCCAAGTGGTAGAATTTCAGGCTTGATCCAACAACCCTAGAAGATCCTCGCTTGTTCTCTGTTGACAGTGATTATATTCAAAAGGAGTTTCTGTAGTGGATTTATCAATTGGCCTGACTAGAGAAAAGAACATAAGGTATGGGAACTAACTGCCACAAATAGGGAACATCTGTATAAATTCAAGATGAAGAGTCAATTTTAACGCAGACAAAAGTCCAGACAATGAAGACTTCCTAGAGATAACTGTTCAAACTTGTCCTTGATCAGATACACTCTGCTCTGCCAAGAACACAACTGATATATCATAGTTATTCCCAAAAGCATAGATCTTAGCAGGCAATACAAGTTTTACCTTCTATAATTATATTGATATGTTGTTTGCATTCTGTGAAAAATGATACTTAATGCTAATTTAAAAATGTACATGTTTCTGTTATCAACTCAATAAAGTACAGCTTTATGAGCCATTGGGTCAAAATCCGAACTTCTTGGATGAAAACAAAGACATTGGATGAAAATTGCATTGGTTCTGCTATTCTAAATGTACTAGATACCAATAAATTGATTAAAATAGATAAGTTCAGGAGCCATGAAAATGTAGATGCATTGGCTCAAAAATATATCAACAACCTTAAACATTTGATACCAGGAAAGTTGTAGTATGTGGAATAATATTAACCAGATAATATTAACTAGGATCATTGGAATATTAACGAGAATCATTGGAAACAAGTGACTGAAAGTTGGCATTTAAATGGAAATGCTTTTCAAGCTTCAGGTTGTGCTACATAATCCATGAGCTTATATTGATAACATAGGCTGACAGCGAGCTTTAGAGCTAAGATTTTCAGGACTCAGATGAACAGAATTGGAAAATGGAAACCACTGTAACATACTAGTGTTTCTTAGCTTTGCACTGAGGTCTTCTTCTCTCGCCTCAACCATATAATAGGGAATAATTTAAGACCATTCTGACACAAATCAATTTGGGTAATGGCACTACATGATGTAAGTCTGACCTCATTAATGGACTTAGATTGGGAGGGCAGAGGAATGCAAGATGACTAGAGCATGGCATCAAATGAACCAACCAATAGACTGATCCTCCACCTCTGAGGAATATTTAGAGATTTGTAACTGTACAAAGAGAAATAAGAGAAATGCATCCCAGTATAAAATGAGCTTGTGTGTATTAACAGCTTTTAAGGACAAGCTTCAGATGTTTGTTCACTGAAAAGTGTATATTGAAAAGTGGAGGTAAAGCTGTTTGGCTTGCAGCATATGAGATGCCACCAAGGAAGGAGCATAACATTTCTGATATGCAGCCTTTTTTTTTTTTTATTATACTTTAAGTTCTAGGGTACATGTGCATAACGTGCAGGTTTGTTACATATGTATACTTGTGCCATGTTGGTGTGCTGCACCCATCAACTCGTCAGCACCCATCAACTCGTCATTTACATCAGGTATAACTCCCAATGCAATCCCTCCCCCCTCCCCCCTCCCCATGATAGGCCCCGGTGTGTGATGTTCCCCTTCCCAAGTCCAAGTGATCTCATTGTTCAGTTCCCCCCTATGAGTGAGAACATGCGGTGTTTGGTTTTCTGTTCTTGTGATAGTTTGATGAGAATGATGGTTTCCAGCTGCATCCATGTCCCTACAAAGGACACAAACTCATCCTTTTTTATGGCTGCATAGTATTCCATGGTGTATATGTGCCACATTTTCTTAATCCAGTCTGTCACTGATGGACATTTGGGTTGATTCCAAGTCTTTGCTATTGTGAATAGTGCCGCAATAAACATACGTGTGCATGTGTCTTTATAGCAGCATGATTTATAATCCTTTAAAAACAAACAACCCCATCAAAAAGTGGGCAAAGGGGCCGGGCGTGGTGGCTCAAGCCTGTAATCCCAGCACTTTGGGAGGCCGAGACGGGCGGATCACGAGGTCAGGAGTTCGAGACCATCCTGGCTAACACGGTGAAACCCCGTCTCTACTAAAAAATACAAAAAAAAAACTAGCCGGGCGAGGTGGCGGGCGCCTGTAGTCCCGGCTACTCGGGAGGCTGAGGCAGGAGAATGGCGTAAAAACCCGGGAGGCAGAGCTTGCAGTGAGCTGAGATCCGGCCACTGCACTCCAGCCTGGGCAACACAGCGAGACTCCGTCTCAAAAAAAAAAAAAAAAAAAAAAAAAAAAAAAAGTGGGCAAAGGATATGAACAGACATTTCTCAAAAGAAGACATTCATACAGCCAACAGACACATGAAAAAATGCTCATCATCACTGGCCATCAGAGAAATGCAAATCAAAACCACAATGAGATACCATCTCACACCAGTTAGAATGGCGATCATTCAAAAGTCAGGAAACAACAGGTGCTGGAGAGGATGTGGAGAAATAGGAACACTTTTACACTGTTGGTGGGATTGTAAACTAGTTCAACCATTATGGAAAACAGTATGGCGATTCCTCAAGGATCTAGAACTAGATGTACCATATGACCCAGCCATCCCATTACTGGGTATATACCCAAAGGATATGCAGCTTTTTAATAGCTGAAAGGCAGTTAGCAAAAAGGAGTTGTGTCAAATAGGGCTCTAAGATAAATGTAAAATAAAGAAGAGTTCAATAAAAACTTATGTGCTTTGCCTTGTACATAAGTATGTGAGACCTGAATGTGAGTATGAATTATTAGTCATGAAATAGTGATCTGTAAACCAACATCTTCTGAAATCTGTTTTATTTAGCAATTACGTGACAGTGTCCTGGTTGATGCTAGCCTATCAGGGGTCAATAGGAGACAAAAGGGCTCACCACTACTCCCACTAAGGATTAAGCTCAAAGCCAGATGGGTCAAGTGTTTGTGGGAGCTTGTGCTGACCTGTAAATGAAGAAAGACCTACCATGAAACTAGTTTGAGAAAATGAAATGTTCCTGGTAAAGATAGAGGAAAAAGAAATGCTGCCTTGTTGAGAAGATGAAGCTTCCAAGAGTAGCAAATTCTTTTATCTCCTTGTTCATGTTTTTCCTTTGTTCAATAAAATATTTCAAGCATTCAAAAGCACAGGGAATAATGCTACACTCCCCACTCAGATTTGTCAAATCTTGGAATTTTGCCTAATTTGATTCAGATATCTTTCTTTTTAGGAAATAAAATATTACAGATACAGTTAAAATCTCTGTGTACTCCTCCCAATCCTTTTCCTCTCTTCTCTTTCTCTCTGTCCGGTGGTCACCACTATTCTGAATTTGTTGTTTGTTATTTCCTTGGAAGTTCTTATACTTTTGCTACATATTAACCTATTCATTGACAACATAGAATATTGTTTTATAGGTTTTATAATTAAGTATAAATAGTATCATAGTAAATATATCACTCTGTAACTTGCTTATAAACAAGATTATAGTTTTGAGGATTTTTGCCTTTTTAATATAAATGTAGGGAGTACAAGTGCAGTTTTGTTACATGAGTATATTGTGTAGTGGTGAAGTCTGGGCTTTTAGTGTACCTATCAGCTGAATAATGTACATTGTACCCATTAAGTAATTTCTCATCATCCACTCCCTTCTACCCACCGGCCCTTCTGAGTCTCCAATGTCTATTATTCCACTCTCTATGTCCATATGTACACATTATTTAGTTCTCATATATGAGTAAGAACATGCGGCATTTGATTTTCTGTGTCTGCATTATTTTACTTATGATAATGGCCTCCAGTTCTATCCAAGTTGCTGCAAAAGATATAACTTCAGCCAGGCGCGGTGACTCACGCCTGTAATCCCTGCACTTTGGGAGGCCGAGGTGGGCGGATCACGAGGTCAGGAGATCAAGACCATGTAGACCCAGCTACTCGGGAGGCTGAGACAGGAGAATGGCTTGAACCCGGGAGGCGGAGCTTGCAGTGAGCTGAGATCACGCCACTGCACTCCAGCCTGGGCGACAGAGTTAGACTCCATCTCAAAAAAAAAAAAAATGTGTGTGTATATATATGTATATATAATATATATACACGTATATATATTATATATACATATATATAAAATTTCATGCTTTTTACGGCTGAATAGTATTCCATGGTGTATATATGTCACATTTTCTTTATCCAACCATCCATTGATAGACATTTCGGTTGATTCCATATCTTTGCTTGTTGATTCCATAGTGCTGCTATGAACATACATAAGTGCAGGTGTGTTTTTGATATAAACATACTTTGGGTAGATATCCAGTAGTAGAATTTTTCCTTTGGGTAGATATCCAGTAGTAGAATTGCTGGATCGAATGGTAGCTCTATTTTTAGTTGCTTGAGAAATCTCCATACTGTTTTCCATAGAGGATGTACTACTTTATATCTCTACCAAAAGTGGATAAGCATTCCCTTTTCTTCACATCCTCGCCAACGTCTGTTATTTTTTGTCTTTTAAATCATAGCCATTCTGACTTGTGTGAGATGATATCCCATTGTGGCTTTAATTTGCATTTCCCTGACGATTAGTGATGCTGATTTTTTCATATGCTTGTTGGCCATTTGTATGTCTTCTTTTGGAAAATGTCTGTTCCTGTCATTTGCAAATTTTTAATGGGGTTATTTGGCGTTTTTTGTTGTTATTGGGTTGTTTGAGTTCTGTGTAGATTCTGGATATGAGTCCTTTGTCCTATGCATAGGTTGCAAATATTTTCTCTCATTCTGCAGGTTGTCTGTTCACTCTGTTGATTATTTCTTTTGCTGTGCAGAAGCTTTTTAGTTTAATTAAGTCCTATTTACTTATTTTTGGTTTTATTGCATTTGCTTTTGAGTTCTTAGTTGTGAATTCTTTTTTTAAATTTTTATCTATTTATTTATTTATTTATTATTATTATACTTTAAGTTCTAGGGTACATGTGCATAGCGTGCAGGTTTGTTACATATGTATACTTGTGCCATGTTGGTGTGCTGCACCCATCAACTCGTCAGCACCCATCAACTCGTCATTTACATCAGGTATAACTCCCAATGCAATCCCTCCCCCCTCCCCCCTCCCCATGATAGGCCCCGGTGTGTGATGTCCCCCTTCCCGAGTCCAAGTGATCTCATTGTTCAGTTCCCCCCTATGAGTGAGAACATGCGGTGTTTGGTTTTCTGTTCTTGTGATAGTTTGATGAGAATGATAGTTTCCAGCTGCATCCATGTCCCTACAAAGGACACAAACTGATCCTTTTTTATGGCTGCATAGTATTCCATGGTGTATATGTGCCACATTTTCTTAATCCAGTCTGTCACTGATGGACATTTGGGTTGATTCCAAGTCTTTGCTATTGTGAATAGTGCCGCAATAAACATACGTGTGCATGTGTCTTTATAGCAGCATGATTTATAATCCTTTGGGTATATACCCAGTAATGGGATGGCTGGGTCATATGGTACTTCTAGTTCTAGATCCTTGAGGAATCGCCATACTGTCTTCCACAATGGTTGAACTAGTTTACAATCCCACCAACAGTGTAAAAGTGTTCCTATTTCTCCACATCCTCTCCAGCACCTGTTGTTTCCTGACTTTTGAATGATCGCCATTCTAACTGGTGTGAGATGGTGTCTCATTGTGGTTTTGATTTGCATTTCTCTGATGGCCAGTGATGATGAGCATTTTTTCATGTGTCTGTTGGCTGTGTGAATGTCTTCTTTTGAGAAATGTCTGTTCATATCCTTTGCCCACTTTTTGATGGGGTTGTTTGTTTTTTTCTTGTAAATTTGTTTGAGTTCTTTGTAGGTTCTGGATATTAGCCCTTTGTCAGATGAGTAGATGCCTAGACCAACATCCAGAAGAGTTTTTCCTAGGTTTTCTTCTAGTATTTTTACAGTTACAGGTCTTACATTTAAGTCTTTAATGCATCTTGAGTTAATTGTTCTATGTGGTGAGATATAGGGGCCCAATTTTATCCTTCTGCATATGACAAGCCAATTTTCCAAGGACCATTTATGGAATAGGATGTCCTTTCCACAGCATATATTTTTGTCAACTTTGTAAAAGATCAGTTGGCTGTACATATGCAGCTTTATTTCTGGGTTCTATATTCTGTTCCATTGATCAGTGTGCCTATTTTATACCATACTGTTTTAGTTACCATAGTTTTGTAATATAATTTGAAGTCAGGTAATGTGATGTCTCCAGTTTTGTTCTTTTTGCTTAGAATTGTTTTGGCTATTTGGGCTTTTTGGTTCCATATGAATTTTAGGGTTGTTCTTTCTAATTATGTAAAAAAATGACATTAGTATTTTGATAGGGAAAATCATTAAAATGTATTAGTATTTTGAGAGGGAAAATGGAATTCTCCATTCCTTGCATTCAATCTATAGATTGCTTTGGCAGTAGGGTCATTTTAATGATTGTCATTCTTCCAATCATTGAGCATGGGGTGTTTTTCCATTTGTTTGTGTCATCTATAATTTTGTTTTATCTTTAACAGTGCCTGTAGCCTTCATTTGTTATTTTTCACTGCTGTTTACTGAATGCATGGATCACATTCTATTTGTTAATGCCCTGGCTTATTTAGGTTGTTTTCAATTTTCCCTGTATCAACTATTGCTGTACTGAGCATTCCTTTACCTTTCCACCTGTATATATGAGCAAGGGTTTCTTTAGAAAATGTACTTCAGAGTGGTATTGCATGAAGAAACATTTTGATGAGCATGAAAGATGTCAGGATGTGTCACCCACTGCACTCCAGCCTGGGCGACAGAGCGAGATTCCATCTCAAAAACAAAACAAAACAAAACAAAACAAAACAAAACAAAACAAAACACATTTATTGAGCACCTAATATGCCTAGCTGCTGTCTAGGCACCGGGAATATGACAGTTAATGGGATTCAGTCCTGATGTCAGTGCTTCTCAATGTCAATGTGCATATGAATCACCTAGGAATTTTGTTAAAATGCAGACTTTTAATTCATCAGGTCTGGGTGGGATCTGAGATTCTGCATTTCTTAAAAGTTCCCAGGTATGCCGATGTTGCTGGTCTGGGGACCTCACTTTGAATAGCAAGGGATTGGAGGATGCCTGGATGAGTGTTTATGATACATGATGAAGAACAGGTAGCATTTGGATGTGGCACCATCTGTGTAACTGTGTGGCATCTGACAAGGTCTGTATATGTGGAATTTAAGTGATCATTGGTGACAACCAGATAAGGGAGAAATGACATGACATTTGATTAAGCACGACTAAGTCTGAATGAATGTGTGTGATGTCTAAGTAAGTGTGAGTAATATGTAAGAATGTGTGTGTGTGTGACATCTGAAGGAGTGTGTGTAAGATCAGAATGTATGAAATCTGAGTGAATGCATGATGCTTGAGTAACTGCAAATCTTGTGAATAAATGCAAATAATTTATTGGAGTCAATAGCACTATAGGTTGATCCAATGCACTATTTATAATTTATATTAAGTCTCCCTTTTATAGCTGAGAATCATTTTCCAAGTTTTTGCATCCAGAGGCATCATCTACAACTTCCTTTCCTTTTCTCTTGGCCTTGGATATAGCCTATCATTTCTTTCCCAGTTGTTCTGTTTCTGGAGTGGGGATAACGAGAATATTCAGTTACTTGTTGAGGTCCCTTCCAACTTAGGTACCAGGGAAAGCAAGCTCCAAATATATTAATTAATCCATTCCTTGAGCTGCCCCACCCCATCCCCCATGTCAGAGTCATGAATCATAGAGTATCTTCTGGGTATTCAGCAGTCATGCAGTTGCATTTCCCTCTCTTGCTCCAGGGGCTCCTCAAGGAAGTTGAACGGCATCAGAGGTTAGAAGGGTAGCAGATGGTGTAGTAAGATGAGCCCAGGTCCCAGGTAGGGTATAGCCCAGTGGGAGTAACAACTCAAAACCTCTGCCAGGTCCTGTAGGTTAACAGACCCCATCAAGATCAATAACAGAGCTTCCAATCTTTTTTTAGGGGCAGACAGGAGGAAAGACCAATTGACAACATCATCAGTCCAGCATCTCAAGACTGGAAAAGACTTTGGAATTTATGTGAAACCAACTGCCTACCCAAAGAAGGACTGCCTTCCACTCCTCCCGCAAGGTTCCAGTCAAGGAATAATCCATACTTCTATATAGCTCCGTGGATGGAAACCATCATTCCAGGGGTCAGGGCCTTAGGCTGACACGGAGTTGGCTTCCAGATTTGTGTTTGGTTAGATCCAGTAATACAGACTGCCAACTGAGAACTCCCATCTATGATTTTTCCTGATTGATCTGTCTTCTTTGAGCTTTAAAGTCCTTATCCTGTCATCCACAAAACCACCTGATTCCCTTGAAAACTCTTCTCTGCCATCACAGCCTGCCCCTGTTCAGAACCATTTAGTGGTGACTCATTGCTGACAGAGTAATATCCGCATTCTTTAACCTGGCATTCATGCAAGGGCATAGCAAAGGGAGAACATATGTCCATGGATGCAAGTTTACAAAAGTGCCACAAAGATGCCAGCCAATAATTTATTTCAACATTGCATTGAGTAATTATCTATAGATTTGCTGAACATCAGGTGTATGAATGCACTCTTTTTTTGCTATGCATTTATTCAATTCTGAGCTATTCTAGCACCAGTGTAAGGAGAGAGGGCACAAACACATTACATTGAGCTTAGGCACCATTTGTGTTCACCAATCTTTTCAGACTCACTCCTTCCAATTTCCTTCCCTTTTAGCTGGGTTGTATGTAGGTAGAAGTGCTGTGAGGGAAAAGCTACCTCCACATTCTGCTGCAGTGGAAGAGGGAAAGTGTGAGGTGGAATGGGGCTATTCCTTTTATCTGGGTCATTTTTTTCTCAGATAATTGAGCGATTCCCCTCCTTAGCTCCTTTCTTTCCTAGAGTGAGTGACTGCCCTGGTTTGCCTAGAACCAAGGGATTTCCCAGGGCATGAGATTTTCAGTGCCAAAACCAAGACAGTGCTGGGAAAACCAGATGGTTGATCACTCTAGTTGCTCAATTGTCTACTTAATGGAGGGCTTCTCCTGACCAGCCACTCTATCTAAAATAATGCACACTTCCTTCCCCACAATCTCTTTTGTTTTACCTTACTTTATTTTTCCATTTCAGCTCTGTTTGTTTGCTTATTTTCAGTCTCCCTGGCTGCAATGTAAGCTCTATGAAGGTGGAATTTTTTTCTGTCTTGTCACTAATATATCCCTAACACATAGAACAGTACCTGATACATAACAAGCAATCGATACCTACTGTTGCCTGACATTCGTCCAGTTTGCTTCTAGAAAGCTTGAGACATTGTTGTTTTTTAAAAAATTGCTGAACTCCAAGGCTTGGAGGACTTACTACCTGTCATGGCTACTGGCGATCACTTACTCTGCCAGGTGTCCTGTTAACAGGGTTTGACCTGTCATTTAAATGTAAATACGGCTTAGGTTCCACTCTGTAATTTTGAGCTGTTTATCCTGGCAATCCGACCTCCTTAATACCTCTTGTATTCCTCTCTTCTTTAAATCCCATTGTCCTTGTTCCAGATTAGGCCTTAATACCTCTAAAGCATTGACTGTTAAAACAGATCAAACTCATCATGCTCCAATTTGGTTCTAGCTTCAGGGTTTTTGCTTTAGTTATTTATTTTCTCTTGCTTAGAACATTCTGTCCCCAGATCTAGTTGTGGGTGGGCCCATTGTTTCATTCGGGTCTCAACTGAAATATCACCTCCTCAGGGAGGCTTTCCCTGACTTACCAATCCAAAGAAGCCCCAGCAGTCACTCTTCTTTTACCCTATTTCATTTTCTCCATAACATCTATTGCTTTCTGAAATTAATTATCTTTATTTTTCTTATGTGGTTATTTACTGTTCTCCCTGCCACTAGCTTCATAAGCACAGGACTTTTGTTTGTCTGGTTCACTATTCTAACCCCAGAGGCTAGCACAATGCACAGAACATGCTAGGAGCTTCCAGGCTAGTCCCCTCCAATCCACCTACAGCAGCCTCCAAAGAGCTGTTCCTAATCTGCAAATCCGATGTCAATCTTCCGCCTAAAATCTTTACAGGCTCTCTTACTGTCCCTGGGATAAAGTCAAAGCTTCTCAGTCCAGTGTACAAGGCTCTCTAGGAACTGTGGGTATGGACAGTCCACAGCTTGTTTTTGACTTCCCTTCCCCTCTCCCCAACTTGAACCCTCTAATTCAGACGTACTAAAATGCATACAGTTCTTGGATCCTCCAGGCTTTTGAAAGCCCACATACTTTCATTCATGTTGTTTCCATTGCCTGGGATACCATTCCTTTGCCTTGGCACTGAGAAAACCCCTCCTCCTTCCTGACTGTAGAGAACCGTGTGGTTTATGAACAGCAATCTAGTTGGCAGGAGGAGTGTGTTAAGACTTTCTTATAGTTGTATATGTACACCAAAGCCACTAGATTTACTCATCTGGGATATTACTGACTTGAAAATTCAGCCAAGTCTTCTTAGGATGACTTTTAAGAAGTAGCTATATTGAGGTATAATTTACATGCCATAAAATTCACGTTATACATGTACAATGCAAAAATTTTAGTAAATTTATAGGGTTGTATAATTATTACTGCAATCCAGTTTCAGAACATTTGCATCACCTCCAAAAATTCCCTCCTGTCTGTTTACATTTAATCTGAACTCCCACCTCCAGCTCAAGGCAATGATTGATCTGATTTTCATCTCTATAAATTTGCCCTTTCTCTGAATTTTGTATAAATCATATAATATGTAATCTTTTGTGTGTATCAGTACTTTATTTATTTTATTGATGAATAGTATTTCCTTTTTATAATTTCAACTTTTATTTTAGATTCAGTGGGTACAGGTGTAGGCTTGTCACAGGGGTGTATTGTATGATCCTGAGGTTTAGGATGTGAATGATCCAATCACTCAGGTAATGAGTATAATACCCAATAGTCAGTTTTTCAACCTTTACCCCTCTCCCTCCCTCCCAGTGTCTATTGCTGCTATCTTTATGCCCATGAATGCCTAATGTTTAGCTCTCACTTATAAGTGAGAATATGTGGTATTTGGTTTTCTGTTCCTTTTTAAATTCACTTAGGATGATGGCCTCCAGCTCCATCCATGTTGCTGCAAAGGACATGATTTTATTCTTTTTTATGGCTGCATAGTATTCCATGGTATATATGTACCACATTTTCTTTTTCCAATCCATGATTGATGAACACCTAGGTTGATTCCATGTTTTTGCTATTGTGAATAGAGCTGCAATGAACATATGAGTGCATATGTCTGTTTTGTAGGATGATTTATTTTCTTTTGGATTTATACCCAGTAACAGAATTGCTGGGTCTAAAGGTAACTCTGTTTTAAGTTCTTTGAGAAATCTCCAAACTGCTTTCCGCATTGGCTGAACTAATTTACATTCCCACCAACAGTGTGTAAGTGTTCCTTTTTTGCCACAGCCTCAACAGCATCTGTTATTTTTTAACTTTTTCGTAATAGCCATTCTGATTGCTGTGAGATGGTATCTCATTGTGTTTTCATTTGCATTTCACTGATTATTAGTGATAATGAGTATTTATTTATTTATTTTATTATTATACTTTAAGTTCTAGGGTACATGTGCACAACATGCAGGTTTGTTACGTAGGTATGCATGTGCCATGTTGGTTTGCTGCACCCATTAACTCGTCTTTTACATTAGGTATTTCTCCTAATGTTATCAATCCCCCAGCCCCCACCCCACAACGGGCCCTGGTGTGTGATGTTCCCCTCCCTGTGTCCATGTGTTCTCATTGTTCAACTCCCACTTATGAGTGAGAACATGTGGTGTTTGGTTTTCTGTCCTTGTGATATTTTGCTGAGAATGATGGTTTCCAGCTTCATCCATGTCCCTGCAAAGGACATGAAGATGATGAGTATTTTTTCATACGTTTGTTGGCTACTTGGTTGCCTTCTTTTGAGAAGTGTCTTTTCATGTCCTTTCCCATTTTTTAATGGGGTTATTTGTTTTTTGCTTGGTGATTTGTTTACATTCCTTATAGATTCTGGATATTCGACCTTTGTTGGATGCATAGTTTGTGAATATTTTCCCCCGATTCTGTAGGTTGTCTGTTTACTCTGTTGCTGTGCAGAAGCTCTTCAATTTAATTAGAACGCACTTGTCAATTTTTGGTTTTGTTGCAATTGCTTTTGGGACCTTAGCCAAAAATTCCTTGCCAAGCTTGAGGTGAAGAAGGGTATTTCTTAGGTTTTCTTCTAGGATTTTCACAGTTTGAGGCCTTATATTTCAGTCTTTAATCCATCTTGACTTAATTTTTGTATATGGTGAAAAGTAGGAGTCCCCTTTTATTCTCCTGCATATGGCTAGCCACTGAATAGCATTTCATTGTATGTATATATCACATTTTGTTAATCCATTCATTTGTCAGTGAACAGTTTGGTTACTTTCATCTTTTGGCTATTGTGAATAATGCTGCTGTGAACATGGCTGTCAAATATCTTTCCAAGAACCTGCTTTAGCTTCTTTTCAGTATATCAAGCAGTGGAATTGCTGTACTGGGCAAGGATTTTTTGAGTAAGATCTCAAGCAATGAAAGCAAAAAATAGACAATGGACAGATGTGATTACATCAAGCTGAAAAGCTTCTGCACAGCTAAGGAAACAATGAATAAAGGGAAGAGACAACCTGCAGAATGAGAGAAAGTATTTGCAAACTATGCCTCTGACAAGGAGTTAATATCCAGAATATATAAGAAACTCATTTCAATAGCACAAAAACCAAATAATCAAATTTAAAGTGATCAAACATAGACCAATGGAACAGAATAGAGAACGCAGAAATAAGACCTCACACCTCACACCTACAACTATCTGATATCTGACAAACTTGACAAAAACAAGCTAGGGGAAAGGATTCCCTATTCAATAAATGGTGCTGGGATAACTGGCTAGCCATATGCAGAAAATTGAAACTGGACTGCTTCCTTATACCATATACAAAATTTAACTCAAGATGAATTAAAGACTTAAATGTAAAACCCAAAACTATAAAAAGCCTAGAAGAAAACCTAGGCAATACCATTCAGGACATAGGCACAGGCAAAGATTTCATGACGAAGATGCCAAAAGAAATTGCAACAAAAGCAAAAATTGACAAATGGGATCTAATTAAAATAAAGAGCTTCTGCACAGCAAAATAAACTATCAATATAGTAAACAGACAACCTACAGAATGGGAGTAAATTTTTGCAATCTACCCGTTTGAAAAATGTCTAGTATCCAGAATTTACAAGGAACTTGAACAAATTTACAAGAAAAAGCAAACAACCCCATTATATAGTGGGCAAAGGACATGAACCAACACTTTTCAAAAGAAGACATACATGCAGCCAACAATTATATGGAAAAAAAAAAGCTCAACATCACTGATCATTAGAGAAACAAATCAAAACCACAATGAGATACCATCTCACACCAATCAGAATGGCTACTATTAAAAAGTCCAAAAACAACAGATGCTTGCAAGTTTGCAGAGAAAAAGGAACGCTTATACACTGTTGGTGAGTATGTAAATTAGCTCAACCACTATGGAAGACAGTGTGGCCATTCCTCAAAGACCTAAAAACAGAAATACCACTTGATCCAGCAATCCCGTTACTGGGTATATACCCAAAGGAATATAGATTTTTCTGTTATAAAGACACATGCATATGTATGTCACTGCAGCACTTTTTACAATAGCAAAGACGTGGAATCAACCTAAATGCCCATCAGTGATAGACTGGATAAAGAAAATGTGGTACATATATACCATTGAATACTATTCAGCCATAAAAAAGAATGAGATTATGTAATTTGTAGGGACATGGATGAAGCTGGAGGTCATTATCCTTAGCAAACCAATGTAGGAACAGAAAACCAAATACAGCATGTTCTCACTTATGAGTGGGAGTTAAATGATAACTCATGAACACAAAGAAGATGACAACAGACACTGGGGTCTACTTGAGGGTGGGAGGAGATAGAGGAGCAGAAAATAACTGTTAGGTACTAAGCTTAGTACCTGGGTGATAAAATAATCTGTAAAACACACCTCCAGGACACACATTTACTTATGTAACAAACCTGCACATGTACCATTGAACTTAAAAGTTAAATAAAAAATGTTCAAAATACCTGAATATACATTTCTCTAAAGAAAACATGCAAATCATCAAGAGCTATGTGAAAAATGTTTAACATCCGTAATCATCAGGGAAATGCAAATCAAAACCACAATGAGATACTACCTTACCCTCATTAGAATGGTTATTATCAAAAAGACAAAAAGTAATGAATGCTGGTGAGGATGCAGAGAAAAGGGAACTCTTACACGCTGTTGGTAGGAATGTAAATGTGTACAACCATTATGGAAAACAGTATGTAGGTTTCTCAAAAAATTAAAAATAGAACCACCATTTGACCCAGCAGTCCCATTACGGGTGTGTATCCAAAGGAAATGAAATCAGTATTTCAGAGACATTTGTACTCCCATGTTTATTGCAGCACTATTCGCAATAGCCAAGATAAGAAATCAACCCAAATCCCCATCTAGAAGTGAATGGATAAAATATCACACACACACACACACACACTCTCTCTCTCTCTCTCTCTCTCTCTCTCTCTCTCTCTCTCTCACACACACACACACACACACACACACACACACACAATGGAATACTATTAAGCCATAAAGCAGAATGAAATCCTGTCATGTGCAGCAACATGGATGAGCCTGGAGGACACTATGTTAAGTGAAATAAGCCAGGCATGGGAAGACAAACACTGCATGATTCCACTCATGTGAAACCTAAAACAGCTGATTTCATAGAAGTAGAGAGTAGACTAGTGATTACCAAAGGCTGGGAAGTGTAGAGAGCGGGGCCGGGAGAAGTTGGTCAATGGGTACAAATTTACAGTTAGACAGGAAGAATAAGTTCTGGTGTTCTATAACACAGTAGGGTGACTATAGCAAATAACAATGTAGTATGTATTTCAAGATAGCTGGAAGAGAAGATTTTGAATGTTCTCACAACAAAGAAATGATATATGTTCAAAGTCATGGATATAGTAATTACCCCAATAATTACTCCCATTTGATCATTATACAATGTATACATGCATTGAAACATCACACTGTATGCCAGAATATGTACAATTATTACGTGTCAATTATACATGTAAAAACTAATTAGATAAAGCAAAGTTCAGACTGTTTCCAAAGCTGCTCCAGGTTTTAATTTCTCTTTTGAGTCACCTAGGCACATGCACACAGCCTCAGGACAGGGCAGGAGGCTTGTGACCTCTCAGGTTCCACCCAGGAATATGCTTGTCCCAACCATGACTACAACCTCAGGATAGTAAAGCCTGAATTGTTAGGTTCTCACCCACTTGCCCACTGTCAAGCAGTCACTTCCACTGACAATGATGCTCATCATGGGCATTGTCTACTGCTCCAAGTCAAGTGAGCTCCCATTGACAGTGGTAGGGAAACTGCAGGTGCTCATTGCCTGTACCACCCTTGCAGAACTTCTTCACTTGTCTAGCTAAGGGATGGGGATAGGAGCAACCCAAGGTCAGAATGCGATAGATTCTCACTGTTCTTGTTCCAAGTTCAGCAGTTTTTAAAGTATAAACACTTCTTAGATTGTCGTATGCCTTTGGGCTCTGAAAAAGTTGTGTTTTATCAATTTTGTCTAGCTTTATAGTTACTTTTTTTGGTAGCAAGATTTGCTGATCTCCCTATTTAGCCATAGCAGGAAATTTCTCAGGATTATTTTAGTCACACTACATAAAATTGAGAAACTGCAGTTATTTATGTTGAAGAATTTAATTAATTATCATTCAATTTATATGGGATGGATGAGCAGTTGATGGAGCTTATACTGGGAAAGGCTAATATTCCACAAAGCCACCGCTAAGCCCCTATATTACCTGGTATACACACAAATCTCTCTTTTTTGTTTTCTATTGTCTGTTTATATCCATCTCCTCTCAGGTCTTGGAATGTCTCAGGCCTAGGGACGAGGTCTGAGTGCTCTCTGGTTCCCAAACTTCTCCAGCAATAACCTAGCACAGAGAATTTTTCTGTAAATGTTAAGATGAATGAATCCACCAACTGGGGAAGAGACCCACTGGAGGTGTGACCCACTGACATTACCCCCACAGTGTGGATTATCCCCAACATGACTCAGCTAGACAGGGTGAATAACAGCCTTGAAGAAGGACTTGGCAAGTTTCTCTGCCACTAACTTACTGTGAGATCCCAGTCAAAGTCTTTTCCCTCTCTAGGCCTCAGCTACTGCATCTGAGAAAGGAGAGTATTGGAGTGGAGAGTCTTTAAGGTACCTCCTACCTCTGCTTGTCTGTAAGGAATAATAATAACATTAAATACCATTTATGTATTGGAACTTGAGTTGGGTACTATGAATATGTATATGTGCATATAAATACATATATTTCATCCTTAAAACCCTGCAAAATAGGACTGATTCTCTCCATTTTACAAAGCAGAGACAGACTTAGCAGGGAGAGCTGACTGAGTCACACAGCAGGGGAGAAGGAAATGATGTGTGCCCACACCTACTCAAGTGGATGACAGTAGAGGAGACTGGACACTCTGTTCTGTACCATCAGTCTTTTGTACCATCAGTCTTTTGTACCATATATCTGTTTGCTCTTAGCCCTAGTGGTCCTTGAGCTGTAGCCCTGGAACCCTGGAGGCACAGGTTTAACCATCTCCTATGCATCCTAAGAATTTTCTGGGTCTAATGTGAACAGACAGTTAGTGACTACGTAGGGACCAGATAAGAAAGAAGAGGATTAAGGGTAGAGACTGAATGCAATGCTCTCTTCCTCTTCTCTTGCTTTTTGAAGTCTATCCATCTCTGAAGGTCCAGAAGCTTCACTTCCTCTGGAATCCCTCCCAATATTAAAACTTGTTCCAGAGGATTTGGTGCTATTTTCCTAAGCATTCCTATGTGGGTGAAGCACTCACTCCAATCAGCCTTGAAGGAGAACAGGGAGGAGGACATCTCTCTTGTAATCTCCACATTTTTCTCCTAGTGTTGCTAGTTTACCATACTTGGGAAATGCTTATTGAGCAACTGGTCGCAGAGTATGTGGTTCCACTGTAGAAGCCCTGGATAGAGTGATACTAAGGCCAGATATAGTGGGTATTTTACTTCTATTTTTGGTCACCAATTCTTTTCTTGTGCTTGGTAATACACTATCTTATGAGGTAGAGCCTATCTGCCACCAGAGAAGCTGAAAAAGCCACCTATTCACTACTCAAACTTCTTTGAAAGTAGGGCTTCGGCACATGACCAGACTCCACCAGTTACATTAATATATCCCTTGGAATCAGGAGTTGATGCTGAAGGAAGGAGGGAATGCATGGAATCTATTCTGGTGATGGGTGAATGCAGCTGAAGATGGGACAATCTGGTTTCCAGAGGCAATGGAAGTGTCCAGTCCACCACTACAAATGGTGGCATCCAGTTTCTAGTGGTGTTGTGAACAGTGTTTCCTCTTGGAAACTTCTGAGGTGAGATTTTGGGCATCATTCCTGGTTATGTTGCTTCTGTACCTGGTTCTCCAGCTCTTTCAGACTCTGTGAACTATCTAATACCTGTTTTGCAAATTCCTTTCTACTTAAATCAGTCAGAGCTTATTTCTATTGCTTATAACCAAGAACTGACACATTGGGGATTCTAGTCCTGGTTCTGCCATTGACTTGTTCTGTCCTCCAAATTAAATCGTGCACACTTTCTTTGCCTTTTTTTTTTTTTTTGAGACGGAGTCTCGCTCTGCTGCCCAGGCTGGAGTGCAGTGGCCGGATTTCAGCTCACTGCAAGCTCCGCCTCCCAGGTTCACACCATTCTCCGGCCTCAGCCTGCCGAGTAGCTGGGACTACAGGCACCCGCCACCACACCTGGCTAACTTTTTTTTGTATTTTTAGTAGAGACGGGGTTTCACAGTGTTAGCCAGGATGGTCTCGATCTCCTGACCTCATGATCCGCCCACCTCAACCTCCCAAAGTGCTGGGATTACAGGCGTGAGCCACCGCGCCCGGCCAGCCTCATTTTTATCGTCTGTTCACAATGGCGTTGCCAAATTGCAGATTCCACCTGACTTACATAAAGGCGAAGGGGATGTGATTGTTTTGACATCTATCATTGATTGTTGTGAAGAAACAGCTACATGAGGATCTGTCAGAGCTCATCACTGTGTTGTCATTTTGTGCCATGGCTTCTAGGAAGGTCAAGATTTTTGGCTGCATTGCAATAGCTTTATCTTGACTTGATCTTCTGGTACAAGTGCTACTCCATTATTATTGGGTACTTATTCCTTTGAACTGGTTTACAGTGTTTATTATAGCGAAACCATTTATTCTAATGTAGTGACATGCTTGGTGGTCTATCCAGCATCAATTTTACCCCTCATCCAATATACAGCAGCTATGCAGTTAGGTGGGGTTGACATAACCCTTACATCCAAGAATGGGCCCATATTTGTCCTAAGCCAGTTAGCACAAACTCATATCCTAGGACACAATGATTGGTTTTGAAATGGACATGCACCCAAATTAGAGTGAACATCAACTTTTCTTCAGTGGTTGTTGCTAATGGTAGTCACCCTGTGATCAGGAGTGTCAAGCTTAATATAGAGTGGCTTTGTGGAAGGGAGAATGGAGAGATGGAAAGAAGCTGGATCCTTGATGACATGATTAAGCAGCTGGACTTGTTTAGCATTCATCTGAAGCCCACTGTACTTCTGGATTCCTTTTCAGTTACATAAGCTGATACATTCTCGTTACTAAAGCAATTTGAATTGGATTTTCTGTTACTTGCAATCAAAAGCATCCTAACAAAAAGATCTATAAAATCTCAAGATGTTTGGAGAAAGAGGTGAGATTAATTAATGAATAAATGTTTTGGGAGGCCCACAGACATCTTACACTAATATATGTTCCCTACCAAAGCTTGTTTCTCCTGTGTTCCTCCATCTTAGGAAATGGCTCCAACATTCACTCAGCTGCCCAAGCCAGAAATAAACATGGAAGTCATGCTAGACTCCTTTCTCTCCCTTACCTCTAATCAAATCAGTTATCATAACATCTGCTTTTTACCTCTTTGTTATCTCTGCAGTCTGCCCTCATCTCTCCAATTCATTGCCACTGTTCTAGTCCTAATACCATGGTTCACAAGAACCTCCGTGATCTGGCTCCTGCTCCCCTCACATCTCATCCTCCTCTCCTGCCCTTGAATTCTCTACTCTCGCTATGCTGAACTGTTTCCTGCACAAAATTTGGCAGTTTTATTTATTCCCTTGTAGCAGGTCAGCTCTATGAGTGAAGGAACCATGTCCAGGTGTTCCCTTCTGAATTCCCAGCATGCAACAAAAGTGCTTGGTACATGCTAGGAGCTCAACAATGTTAGTAGAATTAATGAATGAATAAAAGAATGAATCTTTCAGCCCTTGCTCAAGATAACCCCTATGTCTGAGACGCTCTTCTCTGATGCTGTCTCCTCTTTGACTAATTCTTTGTCCTTTTAGACTAGGCTTGGATATTACCCTCTCTGGAAAGCCTGCCCTCTAACTCCCAGGCTGGATTCCTTGAATATCTGGGGCTCCTACAGATCCCTGTGCTCACTTTTGTGCTAGCACTGGTCATATTGTATTGTCATTGCTTCAACATCTGTATCACCATGTAGGTACGGTTTTCCTGGAAGTCAGAAGCTAGGTCACATTATCTGTTTTATTCCTAGGGCCCAGCATAAGGTCAGGCACAGAGAGCCTGTGGTGAAAGTTTATTGAATGAAAGGTGTACATGTGAGTCAAGAATGGAGGCTTTGTGTTGATTCATTCCTAACCACTGACTCCTCAGCAAAGCCCAGCCTTCTCCCTTATCTTTTCTTCTTCAAGTCTAGTTCCAAATACATCCACTTCTTGCCTCAGGCTTTACTGGTTCTACTGGAACTGGAAGAAAGCTCACATTCTCATCGATACTCCCTCCTTCCACTTCACTTGTTTCTCCCTGTCATCCGTCTTCCTCTTCAGCCAGCACTCTCCTCACACAGAACACTCTCATGCCCTCCTGTTTCAGGACTCAGGATGAGACCCCTTTCTTCCCTATTCTCTCCTTTTCTCCTCTTTGATAATGGTAGAGCACTCTGGTTCTGTCAGGCTTGGCATCAAGAGTATTTCAGATTCTTTGTGTTCCACTGTCTGTGCACCCTACTGTCTGTATGTCCCATTGTTTGTGTATCCCAGTGTCTTTGTGTTCCAATGTCTGAGTATCACAATGTTTGAGTATATCCCAGTGACTGTGTGTCCAAGTGTCAGCATGTTTCTGCTTCTGTGCATCCTAGTGTCTTTGTGTTCTAGCGTCTCAGTGTCCCAGTGACTGTATGATCTAGCTTTTCTCTATGCCAAAGTGTCTATGTGTCTTAGGGTCAGGTTAGTGTCTTTATATTTACCTCTATGTGTAGGTGGCAATGTCTCTGTGCCCCAGTGTCTGTGATGTCCCAGTGACTGTACTGGACAGTGTTCCGGTGTCTCAACGTCTGTGTATATATCTCAGTGTCTTTGTTTTTCCAGTTTCAGTATGTCCCAGTGACTGTGCATCTCAGTGTCTGTTTCTGAGTGTTTGTGTATTGTAGGGTCTGGGTGTGTTTCAATAACTGTTTGTCCCAGTCTGTGTGTTCCATGTTTGCATATCTCAGTGTCTGTGTGCCCCAGTGTTTGTGTGTGTTACAGTGTCTGTGTGTGTCTGTTAACTATGTGTGGTGAGGTTTGTATGTTCCAGTCAATACATTCCGTTGTCTGTATCTCCTAATGCCTGTTTCCCAGAGTCTGTACATCCAATTTTCTGTATGTGACAGTGTTGTTATTTCCCAGTGACTGCATGTCCACGTGTCTGAGTGTCTTGGTGTCTGTGCAAGTCCAAGTGTGTGTGTCTGTGTGTGTGAGTTTCCGTGTCCCAGAGCCTGTGTGCCCTAGTGTCTGTATGCCCCATTATTTGTGCATCCCAATGCCCGTGTTTCCTAGTGTTTGTGTGTCACAGAGTCTGTGAATGTCCCTATGTTGGTGTGTCCCAATGCCTGTGGAACCCGTGTGTGTGCACCATTATCTGTGTGTCCCAGAGCCTGTATATCCCAGTACCTGTGTCCTAGTGTCTGAGGGTCTCAGTGACTATAGATCCCCATGTCTCTGTATATTCCAGTGCCTATCTGTCTTAAGGGCTATGTATGTGTCTCAGTGTCTGTGTATACCAATTTCTCTTTATGTAGATGAGTGCACTAGAGTTTGTGTGCCCCCAGCATGTGTGTGTCATAGTGGCAGCATTTGGGCTGTGGATCTGAGTTTCAGTGTTTCTGTATACCTCAGCATCTGTATCTTAGTCTGTGTGTCCTAGTGTCTGTATGTCCCAATGTCTGTGTATTCCCATGTTTGTAACTTCCAGTGTCTATGTGTTCTGGAATCTGTGCATGTCCCGATGACTGTTCCAGTTAGTGCCTGTGTCAATATCTGTACGTCCCATGTTTGTGTGCCCTACTGTCTGTGTGTCTCTGGGTCTTTGTGTCTCAGTGTCTATATATCCTAGCATCTTTGTGCCCAAGAGTGTGTATATCTTTTTTTTTTTTTTTTGAGATGGGGTCTCACTCTGTCCCCCAGGCTGGAGTGCAATGGCATGATCTAGGCTCACTGCAACATCCACCTCCCAGGTTCAAGCAATTCTCTTGCCTCCTGAGTAGTTAGGATTACATGCATGCACCACCACTCCTGGCTAATTTTTGTATTTTCAGTAGAGATGGGGTTTTGCCACGTTGGCCAGGCTGGTCTCTAACTCCTGACCTCAGGTGATCCACCTGCCTCAGCTTCCCAAAGCACTGGGATTACAGGCATGAGCCACTGCACCTGGCCTGCATATCTTTATATGTATATATGACAGTGTCTTTATGTTTCAGAATCTATATGCTTCCCAATGAATGTATATCCCTGTGCTTGCATTTCTTGGTGTGTGTGTCAAAGTGTCTGTGTTCCTTAGATTACATGTGTCCCAGTGCCTGTGCATGTACCTCAGTGTATGTATGGCCCAGTGTCTACATGTTCCACTGGCTGTGAGTCACAGTGTCTGTGTATTTCTCAGAGACCATTTGTGCCTGCATCTGTGTGTCCCAGTGCCTATGTGTCTCTGAGCTTGTGTATGTCACAGTATCTGTATTTTTCATTATCAGTGTGCCCCAGTGTCAGCATGTTGCAACTGAAGTCTCAGCTTCAGTTTCTGTATGTCTCCATCTCTGCATCTTAGTGTCTGTGTGTCTCCATATCTGTGTATTCCAGTATCTGTGTGTCCCAAGGTCTATGTGTACCAGATGTATATCTCCCAATGTTGATTTAACTCCATGTCCCAGTGTCTGTGTATGTCTCAGTGTCAATGTTGCTAAGTGTCTGTGTCCCAGTGCCTCTATATATCAGTGTCGATGTACCCCAGTGTCTGCGTCTTAGGTGTCTCTCTCATGTCCCAGTGTCTGTGTTTCTGGGTCTGTGTATGTTTCAGTGCCTGTGTGTTTCTGGGTCTGTGTATGTTTCAGTGTCTGTGTTTCTGGGTCTGTGTATGTTTCAGTGCCTGTGTGTTTCTGGGTCTGTGTATGTTTCAGTGTCCGTGTTTCTGGGTCTGTGTATGTTTCAGTGTCTGTGTTTCTGGGTCTGTGTATGTTTCAGTATCTGTGTTTCTCAGTGTCAGTGTGTCCCACTGTCTGTGCATTCTAGCGGCAGCATGTTGCATTGTTTCTAGTTTCAGTAATTCTGTGTGCTTCACTGTTTGTATGCCTGTGTCACTGATACTGTGTACCAGTATCAGTGGTACATGTGTGTACCTGTGTCTATGTCCAACTGTCTGTATGTCTCAGTGTCTGTGTATCCAGTAATTTTGACCCCAGCATCTCTATGTCTCAGTGTCTGGAATGCCAGTGTCTGTGTATCTCAGCATCTGTGTATGTCCCAGTATCTGTGTTTCTTAGATTTTGTATGTGTCCCATTTCCTGTTTACTTTTATTTCAATAGATCCCAGTGCTTGTGTGTTTCAGTGAGTGGGTGTTCCAGAGTAAGCATGTGTCTGTATTTTCAGTGTTTTTGTGTGTCTTGCTGCCTGTACCCCAGTTTCTGTATGTTTGTTTCTGCATATCCCCAGTGTCTATATGTCCCAGTGTTTGTGTCTCCAGTGTCTATGTATTCTAGTGACTGTGTATTACAGCGTTTGAATATTTTCCAGTGTCTGTATGTCTTAGTTTCTTAGTACTCCAGTATTTGCATGTTCCAGTATCCATGTGCTGCAATGTCTGTATGTGTCCGTCTACGTGTCTCAGTGTCTGCACATCCCAGTGACTGTCTCAGTGTTGGTGCACCAGTGTCTTTTTCTCCCACTGTCCGAGTGTCCCAATGACTGCATACTCCAGTGTTTCTGTACATTCAAGTCTCCATGTGTCTCAGTGTCTATATACCCAAGCACCTATATGTTCCAATGTTTATGTATCCCATTGTCTGTATACCCTGATGTCTATCAGTTCTAGCTCTGTCTTTGTCCCTGACTGTGCACCAGTGTCTGTGTGTCTCAGTGTCTATGAGTCCCAGTGTCTATGTTTCCCAATGTCTGTGTGTCCCAGTATCTGCTCTCAGTGCCCATGTGTCGCAGTGTCTGTGTGTCCCAGCATCTATGAGTCTCAGTGTATGTGTCCAGTGTCTGTGTGTCCCAGTGTCTATGGGTCTCAGTGCCTGTGTGTCACAATGTCTATATATTTCCTAGTGTCTGCAGATCACAGCCTCTCTGTATTCTAATACCTGGGTGTCCCAGTATGTTTATGTCCTAATGACTGTATGTTTCAGTGTCTGTGGGTCTTGATGTCTGTGTCTGCCCCAGTATTTATGTTCCTCAGTGTCTGTATGTCCCAGTGTTTGTATACCTTAGTGACCATTGCATGTTGCATTGTGTTTCTTAGTATCAGTGTTTCTGTGTTCCTCTGTATTTGTATCCCAGTGTCTGCGTCAGAATGTATGTTTGCCCCAGTATCTGTATAGCACATTTCTATGTAGTCCCAAGTCTGCATGCATAACTGTTTGCATATGCCTCAATGACTGTACGTCCCAGTTTCTGTGTGCCCCAGTGCCAGTGTACCTCACTGTATGTATATCCCAGTATTTGCTTGTTCCACTCTTTGTGAGCCCCAGTGTCTGTGTATCTCAGTGTTTTTTTTTCATGCCCTTCTCACTGTGGGACTCAGTTTCTGTGTGTCTCTGCGTCAGCATGTAGTTGTGTCTCTGAGTTCCAGTTTTTGTGTGCTTCAGTCTCTGTACCTCAGTTTCTGGCATCCCAGTGGCATGTGTGTCTCAGGTTCTGTATATTCCTCTGTCTGTGTATTGCAGTGTCTGTGTATACCTGTACCTGTGTACTAGTGTATGGTCCAACTATCTTTGTATGTCAGTGTCCCTGTGTGTTCTGACATGTGTTCTAATGTCTATGTGTGTTAAATATTAGTGCATGCCAGTGCCTCTATGTGTTTTAGTGGGTGTCTATGTTTTCCAATGGCTGTATGCATCTTTTTTTTTTTCTGAGACAGAGTCTCGCTCTTGTTGCCCGGGCTGGAGTGCAATGTCACGATCTAGGCTCACTGCAACCTCCGCCTCCTGGGTTCAAGCGATTCTCCTGCCTCAGCCTCCTGAGTAGTTGGGATTACGGGTGCCTGCCACCATGCCCAGCTAATTTTTATATATATTTTTTAGTAGATACAGGGTTTCACCATGTTGGCCAGGCTGGTCTTGAAATCCTGACCTCAGGTGATCTGCTCTCCTTGGCCTCCCAAAATGCTGGGATTACAGGCATGAGTCACTGTGCCCAGCCGGCTGTATGCATCTTAATATCTGTATGGCAAGTGTCTGGCAGTGTTCCAATGTTTACATATTCTAGTTTCTCAGGGTCTATGTGTCCCAGTGTTTCTGTGTTCTGGTGTCTTCTGTTTCTTCTGTATATCATTGTCCAGTACCTGCATGTCCTTTGTTCTTTGTAAATCTGTGAGTTCCCGTGTCCCATTCCTTATGCATTCCTATGTTATACATTCTATTAATCTCTGTGTTTCAGGGTCTGTACATCCTCATTTCTGGATGTCCCTGGGTCTCTGTAGTCCCTTGATTTTGCCATTTTCTCTGCACGTCCCTGACCTCTATGTTTTCATGTATGTGCATCCTTGTCCTTGAACGTACTTGAGTTTTTGTATATCCTGAGCCTCTGTTCTAGTGTCTGTGTCTCCTTGTCTCTGTGTGCTTGTGAATCTCTGCCTCAGTATCTGGGAATCCAATGAGCCCCTGTATTCAAATGTTTGTGCACCCTTTCTCTGTATATCATTGAATTTTTGTGTCTTCCTGATTCTTTACATGTCTCTGAATCTTTGCACATCCCTGAGTCTGCATATCCCTGAACCTTTACATGTCCCTGAGTCTTTGCATCTGATGCAGTGTCTGTCTGTGTCTGGATGTCCATGAAGCTCTGTGTTCCAGTTTGTGTGTTTCTGTCTCTAGGCATCGCCAAGTCTTTGCATGCCCCTGAATCTCTGCACTCTATTGTGTATCCATGAGTCTCTGTATTCTTTAATTTTTAATTTTTTGTGGGTACATTGTAGGTGTATGTATTTATCAGGTACATGAAATATTTCGATACAGGCATGCAATGTGAAATAAACACATCATGGAGAGTGAGGTATCCAACCTCTCAAGCATTTATCCTTTGAGTTACAAACGATCTAATTGTACTCTTAATTATTATATAATGCACAATTAAGTTATTATTGACTATAGTCACCCTATTGTGCTATCAAATAGTAGGTCTTATTCAGGCTCTCTAACTATTGTTGGTACCCATTAACCATTCCCACTTACCCCCCAAACCCCCCACTACCCTTCCCAACCTCTGGTAACCATCCTTCTACTCTCTATCTCCAAGTTTAATTGTTTTAATTTTTAGCGCCCACAGATAATTGAGAACATGTGATGTTTGTCTTTCTGTGCCTGGCTTATTTCACTTAACACAATGACCTCCAGTTCCATCCACGTTATTGCAAATGACAGGATCTCATTCTTTTTAATGGCTGAATCATATTTCATTGTGTATATGCACAACATTTTCTTTATCCATTCATCTATTGATGGACACATAGCTTCCAAATCTTAGCTACTGAGAATATATTGCTGCAACAAACATGGGAGTGCAGATATCTCTTTGATGTACTGATTTCTTTCTTTTTTTTTATACTTTAAGTTCTAGGGTACATGTGCACAACGTGCAGGTTTGTTACATATGTATACGTGTGCCATGTTGGTGTGCTGCACCCAGTAATTCGTCATTTACATTAGGTATATCTGCTAATGCTATCCCTCCCCTCCACCCTCCCCACAATAGGACCCAGTGTGTGATGATCCCTTTCCTGTGTCCAAGTGATCTCATTGTTCAATTCCCACCTATGAGTGGGAATATGTGGTATTTGGTTTTCTGTTCTTGAGATAGTTTGCTGAGAATGATGGTTTCCAGCTGCATCCATGTCCCTACAAAGGACACAAACTCATCCTTTTTTATGGCTGCATAGTATTCCATGGTGTATATGTGCCACATTTTCTTAATCCAGTCTGTCACTGATGGACATTTGGGTTGATTCCAAGTCTTTGCTATTGTGAATAGTGCTGCAATAAACATACGTGTGCAGCTGTTTTTATAGCAGCATGACTTATAATCATTTGGGTATATTCCCAGTAGTGGGATGGCTGGGTCATATGGTACTTCTAGTTCTAGATCCATGAGGAATCGCCATATTGTTTTCCGTAATGGTTGAACTAGTTTCCAGTCCCACCAACAGTGTAAAAGTGTTTCTATTTCTCCACATCCTCTCCAGCACCTGTTGTTTCCTGATTTTTTAATGATTGCCATTCTAACTGGTGTGAGATGGTGTCTCATTGTGGTTTTAATTTGCATTTCTCTGATGGCCAGTGATGATGAGCATTTTTTCATGTGTCTGTTGGCTGTATGCATGTCTTCTTTTGAGAATTGTCTGTTCATATCCTTTGCCCACTTTTTGATGGGGTTGTTTGTTTTTTTCTTGTAAATTTGTTTGAGTTCTTTGTAGGTACTGGATATTAGCCCTTTGTCAGATGAGTAGATTGCAAAAATTTTCTCCCATTCTGTAGGTTGCCTGTTCACTCTGATGGTGGTTTCCTTTGCTGTGCAGAAGCTCTTTAGCTTAATTAGGTCCCATTTGTCAATTTTGGCTTTTGTTGCTGTTGCGTTTGGTGTTTTAGACATGAAGTCCTTGCCCATGCCTATGTCCTGAATGGTATTACCTAGGTTTTCTTCTAGGGTTTTTATGGTTTTAGGTCTAACATTTAAGTCTCTAATCCATCTTGAATTAATTTTCATATAAGGAGTAAGGAAAGGATCCAGTTTCAGCTTTCTACTTATGGCTAGCCAATTTTCCCAGCACCGTTTATTAACTAGGGAATCCTTTCCCCATTTCTTGTTTTTGTCAGGTTTGTCAAAGATCAGATGGCTGTAGATGTGTGGTATTATTTCTGAGGGTTCGGTTCTGTTCCATTGGTCTATATCTCTGTTTTGGTACCAGTACCATGCTGTTTTGGTTACTGTAGCTTTGTAGTATAGTTTGAAGTCAGGTAGCATGATGCCTCCAGCCTTGTTCTTTTGACTTAGGATTGTCTTGGCAATGCAGGGTCTTTTTTGGTTCCATATGAGCTTTTTTTTTTTTTTAATTAATTTATTATTATTATACTTTAAGTTGTAGGGTACATGTGCATAACGTGCAGGTTTGTTACATATGTATACTTGTGCCATGTTGGTGTGCTGCACCCATCAACTCGTCATTTACATCAGGTATAACTCCCAAAGCAATCCGTCCCCCCTCCCCCCTCCCCATGATAGGCCCCGGTGTGTGATGTTCCCCTTCCTGAGTCCAAGTGATCTCATTGTTCAGTTCCCACCTATGAGTGAGAACATGCGGTGTTTGGTTTTCTGTTCTTGTGATAGTTTGCTAAGAATGATGGTTTCCAGCTGCATCCATGTCCTTACAAAGGACACAAACTCATCCTTTTTTATGGCTGCATAGTATTCCATGGTGTATATGTGCCACATTTTCTTAATCCAATCTGTCACTGATGGACATTTGGGTTGATTCCAAGTCTTTGCTATTGTGAATAGTGCCGCAATAAACATACGTGTGCATGTGTCTTTATAGCAGCATCATTTATAATCCTTTGGGTATATACCCAGTAATGGGATGGCTGGGTCATATGGTACTTCTAGTTCTAGATCCTTGAGGAATCGCCATACTGTTTTCCATGATGGTTGAACTAGTTTACAATCCCACCAACAGTGTAAAAGTGTTCCTATTTCTCCACATCCTCTCCAGCACCTGTTGTTTCCTGACTTTTTAATGATCGCCATTCTAACTGGTGTGAGATGGTATCTCATTGTGGTTTTGATTTGCATTTCTCTGATGGCCAGTGATGATGAGCATTTTTTCATGTGTCTGTTGGCTGTATGAATGTCTTCTTTTGAGAAATGTCTGTTCATATCCTTTGCCCACTTTTTGATGGGGTTGTTTGTTTTTTTCTTGTAAATTTGTTTGAGTTCTTTGTAGGTTCTGGATATTAGCCCTTTGTCAGACGAGTAGATTGCAAAAATGTTCTCCCATTCTGTAGGTTGCCTGTTCACTCTGATGGTAGTTTCTTTTGCTGTGCAGAAGCTCTTTAGTTTAATGAGATCCCATTTGTCAATTTTGGCTTTTGCTGCCGTTGCTCTTGGTGTTTTAGACATGAAGTCTTTGCCCATGCCTATGTCCTGAATGGTACTACCTAGGTTTTCCTCTAGGATTTTTATGGTATTAGGTCTAACATTTAAGTCTCTAATCCATCTTGAATTAATTTTCATATAGGGAGTAAGGAAAGGATCCAGTTTCAGCTTTCTACTTATGGCTAGCCAATTTTCCCAGCACCATTTATTAAATAGGGAATCCTTTCCCCATTTCTTGTTTCTCTCAGGTTTGTCAAAGATCAGATGGCTGTAGATGTGTGGTATTATTTCTGAGGACTCTGTTCTGTTCCATTGGTCTATATCTCTGTTTTGGTACCAGTACCATGCTGTTTTGGTTACTGTAGCCTTGTAGTATAGTTTGAAGTCAGGTAGCGTGATGCCTCCAGCTTTGTTCTTACTTAGGATTGTCTTGGAGATGCGGGCCCTTTTTTGGTTCCATATGAACTTTAAAGCAGTTTTTTCCAATTCTGTGAAGAAACTCATTGGTAGCTTGATGGGGATGGCATTGAATCTATAAATTACCTTGGGCAGTATGGCCATTTTCATGATATTGATTCTTTCTATCCATGAGCATGGTATGTTCTTCCATTTGTTTGTGTCCTCTTTTATTTCACTGAGCAGTGGTTTGTAGTTCTCCTTGAAGAGGTCCTTTACATCCCTTGTAAGTTGGATTCCTAGGTATTTTATTCTCTTTGAAGCAATTGTGAATGGAAGTTCATTCCTGATTTGGCTCTCTGTTTGTCTGTTACTGGTGTATAAGAATGCTTGTGATTTTTGCACATTGATTTTGTATCCTGAGACTTTGCTGAAGTTGCTTATCAGCTTAAGGAGATTTTGGGCTGAGACAATAGGGTTTTCTAAATATACAATCATGTCATCTGCAAACAGGGACAATTTGACTTCTTCTTTTCCTAACTGAATACCCTTGATTTCTTTCTCTTGCCTGATTGCCCTAGCCAGAACTTCCAACACTATGTTGAATAGGAGTGGTGAGAGAGGGCATCCCTGTCTTGTGCCAGTTTTCAAAGGGAATTTTTCCAGTTTTTGCCCATTCAGTATGATATTGGCTGTGGGTTTGTCATAAATAGCTCTTATGATTATGAGGTATGTTCCATCAATACCGAATTTATTGAGCGTTTTTAGCATGAAGGGCTGTTGAATTTTGTCAAAAGCCTTTTCTGCATCTATTGAGATAATCATGTGGTTCTTGTCTTTGGTTCTGTTTATATGCTGGATTATGTTTATTGATTTGCGAATGTTGAACCAGCCTTGCATCCCAGGGATGAAGCCCAGTTGATCATGGTGGATAAGCTTTTTGATGTGTTGCTGAATCCGGTTTGCCAGTATTTTATTGAGGATTTTTGCATCGATGTTCATCAGGGATATTGGTCTAAAATTCTCTTTTTTTGTTGTGTCTCTGCCAGGCTTTGGTATCAGGATGATGTTGGCCTCATAAAATGAGTTAGGGAGGGTTCCCTCTTTTTCTATTGATTGGAATAGTTTCAGAAGGAATGGTACCAGCTCCTCCTTGTACCTCTGGTAGAATTCAGCTGTGAATCCATCTGGTCCTGGACTTTTTTTGGTTGGTAGGCTATTAATTATTGCCTCAATTTCAGAGCCTGCTATTGGTCTATTCAGGGATTCAACTTCTTCCTGGTTTAGTCTTGGAAGAGTGTAAGTGTCCAGGAAATTATCCATTTCTTCTAGGTTTTCTAGGTTATTTGTGTAGAGGTGTTTATAGTATTCTCTGACGGTAGTTTGTATTTCTGTGGGGTCGGTGGTGATATCCCCTTTATCATTTTTTTATTGTGTCTATTTGATTCTTCTCTCTTTTCTTTTTCTTTTTTTTGAGACGGAATCTCCCTCTGTCGCCCAGGCTGGAGTGCAGTGGCGCGATCTCGGCTCACTGCAGGGTCCATCTCCTGGGTTCACGCCATTCTCCTGCCTCAGCCTCTGGAGTAGCTGGGATTACAGGCGCCTGCCACCTTGCCCGGCTAGTTTTTCGTATTTTTTTTAGTAGAGACGAGGTTTCACCGTGTTAGCCAAGATGGTCTCTATCTCCTGTCCTCGTGATTTGCCCGTCTCGGCCTCCCAAAGTGCTGGGATTACAGGCTTGAGCCACCGTGCCCGGCCTCTTCTCTCTTTTCTTGCTTATTAGTCTTGCTAGCAGTCTATCAATTTTGTTGATCTTTTCAAAAAACCAACTCCTGGATTCTTTGATTTTTTGGAGGGATTTTTGTGTCTCTATCTCTTTCAGTTCTGCTCTGATCTTAGTTATTTCTTGCCTTCTGCTCGCTTTCGAATGTGTTTACTCTTGCTTCTCTACTTCTTTTAATTGTGATGTTAGAGTGTCAATTTTAGATCTTTCCAGCTTTCTCTTGTGGGTATTTAGTGCTCTATTTTCCCTCTGCACACTGCTTTAAATGTGTCCCAGAGATTCTCGTATGTTGTGTCTTTGTTCTCATTGGTTTCAAAGAACATATTTATTTCTGTCTTCATTTCGTTATGTACCCAGTAGTCATTCAGGAGCAGGTTGTTCAATTTCCATGTAGTTGAGTGGTTTTGATTGAGTTTCTTAGTCCTGAGTTCTAGTTTGATTGCACTGTGGTCTGAGAGACAGTTTGTTATAATTTCTGTTCTTGTACATTTGCTGAGGAGTGCTTTACTTCCAATTATGTGGTCAATTTTGGAATAAGTGTGATGTGGTGCTGAGAAGAATGTATATTCTGTTGATTTGGGGTGGAGAGTTCTGTACATGTCTATTAGGTCTGCTTGGTGCAGAGATGAGTACAATTCCTGGATATCCTTGTTAACTTTCTGTCTCTTGGATCTGTCTAATGTTGGCAGTAGTGTGTTGAAGTCTCCCATTATTATTGTATCGGAGTCTAAGTGTCTTTGTAAGTCTCGAAGGACATGCTTTATGAATCTGGGTGCTCCTTTATTGGGTGCATATATATTTAGGATAGTTAGCTCTTCCTGTTGAATTGATCCCTTTCCCATTATGTAATGGCCTTCTTTGTCTCTTTTGATCTTTGATGGTTTAAAGTCTGGTTTATCAGAGACTAGGATTGCAACCCCTGCTTTTCTTTGTTTTTCATTTTCTTTGTAGATCTTCCCCCACCCTTTATTTTGAGCCTATGTGTGTCTCTGCATGTGAGATGAGTCTCCTGAATACAGCAAACTGGTGGGTCTTTACTCTGTATCCAATTTGCCTGTCTGTGTCTTTTAGTTGGACCATTTAGACCATTTACATTTAAGGTTAATATTATTATGTGTGAACTTGATCCTGCCATTATGATAATAACTGGTTATTTTGTTCGTTAGTTGATGCAGTTTCTTCCTAGCATTGATGGACTTTACATTTTGACATGTTTTTGCAATGGCTGGTACCTGTTGTTCCTTTCCATGTTTAGTGCTTCCTTCAGGATCTGTTGTAGGGCAAGCGTGGTGATGGCAAAATCTCTAAGCATTTGCTTGTCTGTAAAGGATTTTATATCTCTTTCACTTATGAAGGCTAGTTTGGCTGGATATGAAATTCTGGGTTTAAAATTCTTTTCTTTAAGAATGTTGAATATTGGCCCCCACTCTCTTCTGGCTTGTAGAGTTTCTGCCGAGAGATCTGCTGTTAGTCTGATGGGCTTCCCTTTGTGGGTAACCCGACCTTTCTCTCTGGCTGCCCTTAACAGTTTTTCCTTCATTTCAACTTTGGTGAATCTGACAATTATGTGTCTTGGAGTTGCTCTTCTTGAGGAGTATCTTTGTGGCATTCTCTCTATTTCCTGAATTTGAATGTTGGCCTGCCTTACTAGGTTGGGGAAGTTCTCCTGGATGATATCCTGCAGAGTGTTTTCCAACTTGTTTCCATTTTCCCCGTCACTTTCAGGCACCCCAATCAGACGTAGATTTGGTCTTTTCACATAATCCCATACTTCTTGCAGGCTTTGTTCATTTCTTTTTACCATTTTTTTCTCTACACTTCTCTTCTAGCTTCATTTCATTCATTTGGTCTTCAATTGCTGATACTCTTTCTTCCAGTTGATCGAGTCGGTTACTGAAGCTTGTGCATTTGTTACATAGTTCTCAGGTTATGGTTTTCATCTCTCTCAGTTCTTTTAAGGTCTTCACTGCATTGATTATTCTAGTTATCCATTCATCCATTTTTTTTTGAAGGTTTTTAGTTTCTTTGTGCTCGTTATGTAGTTCCTCCTTTAGCTCTGAGAAGTTTGATGGACTGAAGCCTTCTTCTCTCAACTCGTCAAAGTCATTCTGCATCCAGCTTTGTTCCATTGCTGGCGATGAGCTGGGTTCCTTTGGAGGGGAGATGCACTCTTATTTTTTAAATTTCCAGCTTTTCTGCCCTGCTTTTCCCCCATCTTTGTGGTTTTATCTGCCTTTGGTCTTTGATGATGGTCACATACTGATGGAGTGTTGGTGTGGGTGTCCTTCCTGTTTGTTAGTTTTCCTTCTAACAGTCAGGACCCTCAGCTGTAGGTCTGTTGGAGTTTGCTTGAGGTCCACTCCAGACCCTGTTTCCCTGGGTATCAGCAGCGGAGGCTGCAGAAGATAGAATATTGCTGAACAGTGAGTGTTGCTGTCTGATTCTTGCTCTGGAAGCTTCATCTCAGGGGTGTACTCCACCGTGTGAGGTGTGAGGTGTTGATCTACACCTAGCGGGGGATGTCTCCCATTTAGGCTACTCAGGGGTCAGGGACCCACTTGAGCAGGCAGTCTGTCTGTTCTCAGATCTCAACCTCCATGCTGGGAGATCGACTCTTCTGTTCAAAGCTGTCTGACAGGGGCATTTACCTCTGCCGAGGTTTCTGCTGCTTTTTGTTTAGCTATGCCCCGTCCCCAGAGGAGGAGTCTATAGAGGCAGGTTGGCCTCCTTGAGCTGTGGTGGACTCCACCCAATTCGAGTTTCCCGGTGGCTTTGGTTACCTACTTAAGCCTCAGCAATGGCAGGCACCACTCCTGCAGCATCACTGCTGCCTTGCAGTTAGATCTCAGAATGCTGTGCTAGCAATGAGGGAGGCTCTGTGGGCATGGCACCCTCTGGGCTAGGTGTGGGATATAATCTCCTGGTGTGCTGTTTGGTAAGACGCTTGGTAAAGTGCAGTATTAGGGTGGGAGTTACCCGATTTTCCAGGTGTTGTGTTTCTCAATTTCCTTTGGCTAGGAAAAGGTATTCTCTTCCCCCTTGCACTTCCCAGGTGAGGTGATGCCTCACCCTGCTTCAGCTCTCGCTGGTTGGGCTGCACCTGTGGACTAGCACCAACTGTCTGACATGCCCCAGTGAGATGAACCCGGTACCTCAGTTGAAAATGCAGAAATCACCCATCTTCTGTGTCACTCATGCTGGGAGCTGGAGGGTGGAGCTGTTCCTATTCATCCATCTTGGACGCACCCCTGATGTACTGATTTCTTTTCCTTTGGGTATATACCCAACAGTGGGATTGCTGGATCATAAGGTAGCTATATATTTATTTTTTTGAGGAATCTCAAAACCGTTCCCCAAAGTAGTTGTACTAATTTACATTCCTACCAACAGGGTATGAGGGTTCCCTTTTCTCTACATCCACATCAGCACGTGTTATTGCCTGTCTTTTGGATAAAAGCCATATTAACTGGAGTGAGATGATATCATATTGAAGTATTGTAGTTTTGATTTGCATTTCTTTGATGATCAGTGATGTTGAGCACCTTTTCATATGTCTATTAGTCATTTGTATGTCTTCTTTTGAGAAATGTCTATTCAAATCTTTTGTCCTTTTAGACTGGATTATTAGATTTTTTTCCTATAGAGTTGTTTCAGCTCTGTATACATTCTGGTTATTAATGCCTTGTCAGATATGTAGTTTGCAAATATTTTGTCCCATTCTGTGGGTTGTCTCTTCACTTTGCTGATTGTGCCTTTTGCTGTGCAGAAGCTTTTAAACTTAATTCGATCCCAGTTGTCCATTTTTGCTTTGGTTGCCTGTGCTTGTGGGATATTGCTCAAGAAATTTTTGACCAGACCAATGCCTTGAAGATTTTCCCCAAATTTTTTTGTAGTAGTTTCATAGTGTGAGGTCTTTGATTTAAGTCTTTAGTCCATTGTGATTCGATTTTTATATGTGGTGAGAGATAGAGGTCTAGTTTTATTCTTCTGCATATGGGTATCCAGTTTTCCCAGCACCACTTATTGAAGAGACTCTCCTTTCCCAATGTATGTTCTTGGCACCTTTGTTGAAAAGGAGTTCACTGTAGTTGTGTGAATTAGTTTCTGGGTTCTCTGTTCTGTTCCATTGGTCTATATGTATGTTTTATGTGAGTGCCATGATGTTTTGGTTACTATACCCTTGTAGTATAATTAGAAGTCAGGTAATGCGATTCCTCCAGTTTTGTTCTTCTGGCTTAGGATAGCTTTGGCTTTTCTGGGTCTTTTGTGGTTCCATACAAATTTTAGAATTATTTTTTTCTATTTCTGTGAAGAATGTCATTGAGATTTTGATAGGGATTGCATTAAATCTGTAGATTGCTTTGAGTAGTATGGACATTTAAAAAATATAGAGTCTTCCAATCCATTAACATAGAATATCTTTCCATTTTTAAATAACTTCTTCAATATCTTACATCAGTGTTTTATAGTTTTCATTGCAGAGATCTTTCACTTCTTTAGTTAACTTAATTCCTGGGTATTTTATTTGTAGCTACTGTAAATGGAGTTACTATCCTAATTTCTTTTTCAGATTGTTTATAATTGCCATATAAAAATGCTACTAATTTTTGTGTGTTGGCTTTGTATTCTGAAAATTTACAGAATTTATCATTTCTAATACTTTTCTTGTGGAGACTTTAGGTTTCTCCAAATATAAAATCCTATCTTCTGCAAACAACGGTAATTTCACTTCTTCCTTTCCCATTTGGATACGTTTTATTTCTCTCTCCTGTCTAATTGCTCTAGCTGGGACTTCCAATACTACATTGTGTAACAGTGGTGAAAGTGGGCATGCTTGTTGTGTTCCATAGTTTAGAGGAAAGGTTTTCAGTTTTTCCCCATTTGGTATGATACTAGCTGTGGGTCTGCCATATATGGCTTTTATTATGTTGAAGTATGTTCCTTCTATAACCAATTTTTGGTGGGTTTTTATCATGAAGGAATGTTGAATTTTATCAAGTACTTTTTCAACATCAATTGAAATGATCATATGGTTTTGTCCTTCATTTGGTTGATAATAGTGTATCACATTGATTGATTTGCATACATTGAACCACACTTGCATCCCTGGGATAAATCCTACTTGGTGATGATGATCTTTTCAATGTGTTGCTGAATTCAGTTTACTATTTTTTTGTTTTTGAGACAGAGTCTTGCTCTGTTGCCCAGGCTGGAGTGCGGTGGCACAATCACAGCTCACTGCAAGCTCTGCCTCCCAGGTTCACACCATTCTCCTGCCTCAGCCTCCTGAGTAGCTGGGACTACAGGCGCCCACCACCATGACTGGCTAATTTTTTGTATTTTTAGTAGAGATGGGGTTTCACTGTGTTAGCCAGGATGGTCTTGATCTACTGACCTTGTGATGCACCTGCCTTGGCCTTCCAAAGTGCAAGATTATAGGTGTGAGCCACTGCACCTGGCAGTTTACTAATATTTTACTGAGGATTTTTGCATCCATGCTCATCAGAGTTGTTGGCCTATAGTATTCTTTTCTTTTCTTTTTTTGATGTGTCTTTGTCTGGTTTTGATATCAGGGCAATACTGGCCTCGTAGAATGAGTTTGGAAGTATTCCCTCCTTCTCTATTTTTTTGGAATAATTTGAGTAGGATTTATATTAGTTTTTTGAATGTTTAGTAGAATTCAGCAGTGAAGCCATCAGGTCCTGGGCTTTTCTTTTCTTTTATTTATTTATTTATTTATTTTTAGATGGAGTCTTGCTGTGTTGCCCAGGCTGGAGTGCAGTGGTGCAATCTTGGCTCACTGCAAGCTCTGCCTCCTGGGTTCATGCCATTCTCCTGCCTCAGTCTCCTGAGTAGCTGGGACTACAGGTGCCCACCACCATGCCTGGCTAATTTTTGTAGTTTTAGTAGAGACAGCGTTTCACCTTGTTAGCCAGGATGGCCTTGATCTACTGACCTCGTGATCTGCCCACCTCGGCCTCCCAAAGTGCCGGGATTACAGGTGTGAGCCACCACGCCTGGCTGGGTTTTTCTTTTCTGGGAGACTTTTTGTTTGATCCTGTGAATAGTTACCGGTTTGTTCATGTTTTGGATTTCTTCATGGTTCAATCTTGGTAGGTGGTATGTGCCTAGGAATTTGTCCATTTCTTCTAGATTTTCTAATTTATTGGCATACAGTTGCTCATAGTATCCACTAATGATTCTTTGAATTTCTGCAGTATCATTTTGTAATGTCTCTTTTTTCTCCTCTTATTTTATTTATTTGGATTATCTCTCTTTTTTCTTAGTCTGGCTAAAGGTTTGTTAATTTTGTTGAACTTTTCAAAAAAACAACTTTTTGTGTCATTGATGTTTTGTATTGTTTTCTTCATTTCAATTTCCCTTATTTCTTCTCTGATCTTCATTATTTATTTTCTTTTACTAATTTTGGGTTTGGTTTGCTCTTGCTTTTCTAATTCCTTCAGATGAGTCATTAGGTTGTTTAAGCTTTTCTTCATCTTTAATGTAGACATTTATAACTCTGAGTACTGCTTTTGCTGTATCCCGTAGGTTTTGGGATTTTGTGTTCCCATTATCTTTTCTTTCAATAAAATTTTAAATTTCCTTCTTAATTTCTTCATTGACCCATTGGTCATTCAGGAGCATATTGTTTAATTTCCATGTATTTCTATACTTGCCAAAATTTATCTTGTTATTGATTTAGAAATGAATAATTTTACTTCATTGTAGTCAAATAAGATCCTTGAGGTTATTTCAGTTTTTTGAATGTTTCAGGACTTGTTTTGTGACCTAACATATGGTCTTTCCTTGAAAATGATCCAGGTGTTAAGGAAAATAATGTGTATTCTGCAGCCATTGGATGAAATATTCTGTAAATATGTATCAGGTCCACTTACTCTATAGTGCAGATTAAATCTGAGTTTGTTAATTTTCTGTCTGGAAGGTCTGTCCAATATTAAAAGTGGGATGTTGAAGTCTCCACCTATTATTCTATCGGCGTCTATCTCTCTCTTTGGTTGTAATAATATTTACTTTATATATTGGGGTATTCCATTGTTGGGTGCGTATATATTTAAAATTGTCATATCCTCTTGCTTATTGATCCCTTTATCACTATATAGTGAAACTCTTTGTTTCTTCTTATAGTTTTTGCCTTGAAATCTATTTTCTTCTGATACAAGTACAACTACTCCCACTCTTTTATGGTTTCCATTGTCATGGAATATCTTTTTCCATCCCTTTATTTGCAGTCTATGTATGTCTTTATAGGTGAAGCATGTTTCTTGTAGGCACCAGATTAATGGATCTTTTTTTTTTTTTTAAATCTATTCAGCCACTCTATGTCTTTTGATTGGAACATTTAGGCCATTTGCATTCAATGTTATTATTGATAAGTAAAGAATTACTCCTGGCATTTTGTTATTGGTTTTCCTATTTTTTTGTGGTCTGCTTTTCCTTCTTTTTTCCGTTCTGTCTTCCTTTTAGCAAAGGTGATTTTCTTTGGTGATATGATTTAGTTTCTTATTTTCTTGTGGTTTTTTTTTGTATCTGTCATACATTTTTTGCTTTGAGGTTACCATGGCTTGTAGTTCGCCTTGAAGAGATCCTTTACATACTTTGTAAGTTGGATTCCTAGGTATTTAATTCTCTTTGAAGCTATTGTGAATGGGAGTTCATTCATGATTTGGCTCTCTGTTTGTCTGTTACTGGTGTATAAGAATGCTTGTGATTTTTGCACATTAATTTTGTATCCTGAGACTTTGCTGAAGTTGCTTATCAGCTTAAGGAGATTTTGGGCTGAGACAATGGGGTTTTCTAAATATACAATCATGTCATCTGCAAACACGGACAATTTGACTTCTTCTTTTCCTGACTGAATACTCTTGATTCTTTCTCTTGCCTGATTGCCCTAGCCAGAACTTCCAACACTATGTTGAATAGGAGTGGTGAGAGAGGGCATCCCTGTCTTTTGCCAGTTTTCAAAGGAAATGCTTCCAGTTATTGCCCATTCAGTATGATATTGGCTGTGGGTTTGTCCTAAATAGCTCTTATTATTTTGAGATACATTCCATCAATACCGAATTTATTGAGAGTTTTTAGCATGAAGGGCTGCTGAATTTTGTCAAAGGCCTTTTCTGCATCTATTGAGATAATCATGTGGTTTTCGTCTTTGGTTCTGTTTATATGCTGGTTTACATTTATTGATTTGCATATGTTGAACCAGCCTTGCAGGTTACCATGAAGCTTGAAAATACTATCTTATAACCCTGGGTTTTGTGTGTGTGTGTGTGTGGTCTTCTCTTTTTTTTTGAGCCGGAGTCTCGCTCTGTCGCCCAGGCTGGAGTGCAGTGGCATGATCTCGGCTCACTGCAAGCTCCGCCTCCCAGGTTCCCACCATTCTCCTGCCTCAGCCGCCGGAGTAGCAGGGACCACAGGTGCCGCCACCATGTCCGGCTAATTTTTTCTATTTTTATTAGAGACGGGGTTTCACCATGTTAGCCAGGATGGTGTCGATCTCCTGACCTCGTGATCCACCCGTCTCGGCCTCCCAAAGTGCTGGGATTACAGGCTTGAGCCACCGCTCCCAGCCTTTTTTTTCTTCTTCTTTTTTAATTATTATTATACTTTAAGTTCTAGGGTACCTGTGCATAACGTGCAGGTTTGTTACATATGTATACTTGTGCCATGTTGGTGTGCTGCAACCATCAACTCGTCAGCACCCATCAACTCGTCCTTTACATCAGGTATAACTCCCAATGCAATCCCTCCTCCCTCCCCCCTCCCTATAATAGGCCGCTGTGTGTGATGTTCCCCTTCCGGAGTCCAAGTGATCTCATTGTTCAGTTCCCACCAATGAGTGAGAACATGTGGTGTTTGGTTTTCTGTTCTTGTGATAGTTTGCTGAGAATGATGGTTTCCAGCTGCATCCATGTCCCTACAAAGGACACAAACTCATCCGTTTTTATGGCTGCATAGTATTCCATGGTGTATATGTGCCACATTTTCTTAATCCAGTCTGTCACTGATGGACATTTGGGTTGATTCCAAGTCTTTGCTATTGTGAATAGTGCCACAATGAACTTACATGTGCATGTGTCTTTATAGCAGCATGAATTATATCCCCAGTAATGGGATGGCTGGGTCATATGGTACTTCTAGTTCTAGATCCTTGAGGAATCGCCATACTGTTTTCCATAATGGTTGAACTAGTTTACAATCCCACCAACAGTGTAAAAGTGTTCCTATTTCTCCACATCCTCTCCAGCACCTGTTGTTTCCTGACTTTTTAATGATTGCATTCTAACTGGTGTGAGATGGTATCTCATTGCAGTTTTGATTTGCATTTCTCTGGTGGTCAGTGATGATGGGCATTTTTTCATGTGTCTGTTGGCTGTATGCATGTCTTCTTTTGAGAAATGTCTGTTCATATCCCTTGCCCACTTTTTGATGGGATCCTTTGTTTTTTTCTTGTAAATTTGTCTGAGTTCTTTGTAGGTTCTGGATATTAGCCCTTTGTCAGATGAGTAGATTGCAAAAATGTTCTCCCATTCTGTAGGTTGCCTGTTCACTCTGATGGTAGTTTCTTTGCTGTGCAGAAGCTCTTTAGTTTAATTAGATCCCATTTGTCAATTTTGGCTTTTGTTGCCGTTGCTTTTGGTGTTTTGAACATGAAGTCCTTGCCCATGCCTATGTCCTGAATGGTATTACCTAGGTTTTCTTCTAGGGTTTTTATGGTATTAGGTCTAACATTTAAGTCTAATCCATCTTGAAATAATTTTCATATAAGGAGTAAGGAAAGGATCCAGTTTCAGCTTTCTACTTATGGCTAGCCAATTTTCCCAGCACCGTTTATTAAATAGGGAATCCTTTCCCCATTTCTTGTTTTTGTCAGGTTTGTCAAAGATCAGATGACTGTAGATGTGTGGTATTATTTCTGAGGACTCTGTTCTGTTCCATTGGTCTATATCTCTGTTTTGGTACCAGTACCATGCTGTTTTGGTTACTGTAGCCTTGTAGTATAGTTTGAAGTCAGGTAGCGTGATGCCTCCAGCTTTGTTCTTTTGACTTAGGATTGTCTTGGAGATGCGGGCTCTTTTTTGGTTCCATATGAACTTTAAAGCAGTTTTTTCCAATTCTGTGAAGAAACTAGTTGAGCGGTTTTGATTGAGTTTCTTAGTCCTGAGTTCTAATTTGATTGAGCTGTGGTCTGAGAGATAGTTTGTTATAATTTCTGTTCTTGTACATTTGCTGAGGAGTGCTTTACTTCCAATTATGTGGTCAATTTTGGAATAAGATGTGGTGCTGAGAAGAATGTATATTCTGTTGATTTGGGGTGGAGAGTTCTGTAGATGTCTATTAGGTCCGCTTGCTGCAGAGATGAGTTCAATTCCTGGATATCCTTGTTAACTTTCTGTCTCGTTGATCTGTCTAATGTTGACAGTGGAGTGTTGAAGTCTCCCATTATAATTGTATGGGAGTCTAAGTGTCTTTGTAAGTCTCGAAGGACATGCTTTATGAATCTGGATGCTCCTGTATTGGGTGCATATATATTTAGGATAGTTAGCTCTTCCTGTTTAATTGATCCCTTTCCCATTATGTAATGGCCTTCTTTGTCTCTTTTGATCTTTGATGGTTTAAAGTCTGTTTTATCAGAGACTAGTATTGCAACCCCTGCTTTTTTTTGTTCTCCATTTGCTTGGTAGATCTTCCTCCATCCCTTTATTTTGAGCCTATTTGCATCTCTGCATGTGAGATGGGTCTCCTGAATACAGCAAACTCATGGATCTTGACTCTTTATCCAGTTTGCCAGTCTGTATCTCTTAATTGGAGCATTTACTCCATTTACATTTAAGGTTAATATTGTTATGTGTGAACTTGATCCTGCCATTATGATATTAACTGGTTATTTTGCTCATTAGTTGATGCAGTTTCTTCCTAGCATCAGTGGTCTTTACATTTTGGCATGTTTTTGCAATGGCTGGTACCGGTTGTTCCTTTCCATGTTTAGTGCTTCCTTCAGGATCTCTTGTAGGGCAAGCGTGGTGATGACAAAATCTCTAAGCATTTGCTTGTCTGTAAAGGATTTTATATCTCTTTCACTTATGAAGGCTAGTTTGGCTGGATATGAAATTCTGGGTTTAAAATTCTTTTCTTTAAGAATGTTGAATATTGGCCCCCACTCTCTTCTGGCTTGTAGAGTTTCTGCCGAGAGATCTGCTGTTAGTCTGATGGGCTTCCCTTTGTGGGTAACCCGACCTTTCTCTCTGGCTGCCCTTAACAGTTTTTCCTTCATTTCAACTTTGGTGAATCTGACAATTATGTGTCTTGGAGTTGCTCTTCTTGAGGAGTATCTTTGTGGCATTCTCTCTATTTCCTGAATTTGAATGTTGGCCTGCCTTACTAGGTTGGGGAAGTTCTCCTGGATGATATCCTGCAGAGTGTTTTCCAACTTGTTTCCATTTTCCCCGTCACTTTCAGGCACCCCAATCAGACGTAGATTTGGTCTTTTCACATAATCCCATACTTCTTGCAGGCTTTGTTCATTTCTTTTTACCATTTTTTCTCTACACTTCTCTTCTAGCTTCATTTCATTCATTTGATCCTCAATCACTGATACTCTTTCTTCCAGTTGATCGAGTCGGTTACTGAAGCTTGTACATTTGTCACATATTTCTCGTGTCATGGTTTTTCTGTCAGTTCGTTTATGACCTTCTCTGCATTGATTATTCTCGTTATCCATTTTTCCATTTTTTCCCCAAGAGTTTTAGTTTCTTTGCACTGGGTACGTAATTCTTCCTTTAGCTCTGAGAAGTTTGATGGACTGAAGCCTTCTTCTCTCAACTCGTCAAAGTCATTCTGCATCCAGCTTTGTTCCATTGCTGGCAATGAGCTGTGTTCCTTTGGAGGGGGAGATGCGCTCTTTTTTTTTTTTTTTTAATTTCCAGCTTTTCTGCCCTGCTTTTTCCCTATCTTTGTGGTTTTATCTGCCTTTGGTCTTTGATGATGGTGACGTACTGATGGGGTTTTGGTGTGGGTGTCCTTCCTGTTTGTTAGTTTTCCTTCTAACAGTCAGGACCCTCAGCTGTAGGTCTGTTGGAGATTGCTTGAGGTCCACTCCAGACCCTGTTTGCCTGGGTATCAGCAGCAGAGGCTGCAGAAGATAGATTATTGCTGAACAGCGAGTGTACCTCTCTGATTCTTGCTTTGGAAGCTTCGTATCAGGGGTGTACCCCACCGTGTGAGGTGAGGGGTGTCAGTCTGCTCCTAGTGGGGGATGTCTCCCAGTTAGGCTACTCAGGGGTCAGGGACCCACTTGAGCAGGCAGTCTGTCTGTTCTCAGATCTCAACCTCTGTGTTGGGAGATCCACTGCTCTCTTCAAAGCTGTCAGACAGGGTCGTCTGCATCTGCAGAGGTTTCTGCTGCCTTTTCTTTTGTTTAGCTGTGCCCTGTCCCCAGAGGTGGAGTCTACAGAGCCAGGCAGGCTTCCTTGAGCTGCTGTGGGCTCCACCCAGTTCGAGCTTCCCAGTGGCTTTGTTTACCTACTTAAGCCTCAGCAATGGTGGGCACCCCTCCCCCAGCCTCGCTGCTGCCTTGCCCTTAGATCGCAGACTGCTGTGCTAGCAATGAGGGAGGCTCAGCGGGCATGGGAATCTCCCGGCCAGGTGTGGGATATAATCTCCTGGTGTGCTGTTTGGTAAGACCCTTGGTAAAGCGTAGCATTGGGGTGGGAGTTACCCGATTTTCCAGGTATTGTGTGTCTCAGTTCCCCTGGCTAGGAAAAGGGATTCCCTTCCCCCTTGCACTTCCCAGGTGAGGCAATGCCTCGCCCTGCTTCAACTCTCACTGGTCGGGCTGCAGCAGCTGACCAGCACCAATTGTCCGGCACTCCCTAGTGAGATGAACCTGGTACCTCAGTTGAAAATGCAGAAATCACCCGTCTTCTGTGTCGCTGGCTCTGGGAGCTGGAGACTGGAGCTATTCCTATTTGGCCATCTTGCTCTGCCCCCTCAGTCATCTCTTTTTTCTCCTTCCTGTCTTCCTTTTAGTGAAGATGATTTTCCATAATGATATGATTTAGTCTCTTGCTTTTTTATTTTTTGTGTGTCTGTTGTGTGTTTTTCATTTTGCGGTTACCATGAGGCTTTCAAATACTTTCTTATAATCCATTATTTTAAGCTGATAACAACACTGTTTGCACAAACAAACAGGCATAAAGAAAATTATTAAAGACTTTATGCCTTAACTTCATCTCCTTACTTTCTAACTTTTGGTTGTTACTGTTTGGGTCCTATTGTACTATGTCTTGGAAAGTTGTTATAGTTAGTATTTTTGATGCATTCATCATTTAGTCTTTCTACTTAGGATAAGAGTAGTTTACACACCACAGTTACAGTGTTATATTCTGTGTTTTTCTGTGTACCTTCAGGTGATTATTTATCCCTCAGTCATATCCTTGTCTTTCTGATTGAAGTACTCCTGTTAGCACTTCTTGTAGGACGTGTCTGGTATTGATGAAATCCTTCGGCTTTTGTTTGTCTGGGAAAGTCTTTATTTCTCCTACATGTTTGAAGGTTGTTTTCATGAGATTTACTTTTCTAGGGTAAAAGTATTTTTCCTTTCGCATTTTAAATATGCCATGCCACTCTCTCTTGGCCTTTATGGTTTCCACTGAAAAGTCTGTTGTCAGACACATTGGAGATTCATCATCTGTTATTTGTTTCACTGCTTTTAGGATGCTTTCTTTAACCTTGACCTTTGGGAATTTGCTTATTAAATACCTTGCTGTAGTATTTTTGGGGTGAAATCTGCTTGGTGTTCTATAACCTTTTTGTACTTGAATGTTGATATCTTTTTCTAGGTTTGGGAAGTTCTCTGTTATTATCCCTTTGAATAAACTTTCTACCCCTATCTCTTTCTCTACCTCCTCTTTAAGGCTAATAACTCTTAGATTTGCCCTATAGAGGCTATTTTCTAGATCCTCCAGGCATGCTTCATTGTTTTTTATTCTTTTTTCTTTTGTGTCTGTGAATTTTCAAATAGCTTGTCTTGAAGCTCATTAATTCTGTCTTCTACTTGATCATTTCTGCTATTAAAAGACTCTGATGCATTCTTCAGTATATCAATTGCATTTTCAGTCCCAGAATTTGTTTCATTCTTTTAAATTATTTCAATCTCTTAGAATTCTGAATTCCTTCTTTGTGTTAGCTTGAATTTCTTTGAGTTTCCTTAACGCAGATATTTTGAATTCTCTTTGATATCGCATTTCTTTAATATGTGAAAGGTCACATATCTCTATTTCTCCAGGATTGGTCCCTGGTGACTTATTTAGTTCATTTGGTGAGGTCATGCTTTTCTCGATGGTCTTGAGACTTGTGAATGTTCACCTGTGTTTGGGCATTGAAGAGTTAGGTATTTAGTTTAGGCTTCACTGTCTGGGCCTGTTTGTACCCATCCTTCTTGGGAAGGCTTTCCAGATATTAGAAAAGACTTGGGTGTTGTGATCTAAGCTCTATCTGCATTAGGGGCAGCCAAAGTCCAGTAATTCTGTGGTTCTTGCAGACTTGTAGAATTATTATCTTGATGGTCTTGGACAAGATCTGGAAGAATACTTTGGATTTCCAGGCAGAGACTCTTTTTTCTTTTCTCTGTCTTTCTCCGAAACAAACAAGTCTTTCTGTTATGAGCCACCAGGAATTCTGGGTGGAGTGAAACAAGCACTTCTGTGGCCACCACTATTAAAACTGCACTGTGTCAGACTTGAAGCCAGCACAGCACTGGGCCTCACCCAAGTCTTGGCATAACCACTCTCTGGCTACCACCTATGTTTGCTCAAGACCCTGGGGCTCTATAATCAGCTGGTGGCAAAGTCAGTCAGGCTTATGTCCTTCCCTTCAGGGCAGTGAGTTCCCTCAGGCCCTGAGCAGGTCCAGAGATGTCACCCAGGTACCAGGTACTGAAGTCAAAAATCTTAGAAATCTACCTGGCTTTCTATTGTACTGTAGCTAAGATGATCCTCAATCCATAAGACACAGTTCTTCCCAATCTTCCCTCACTTTTCTTAAGGCAGAGGAGCCTTGCCCCATGCCCACTGCCACTGCAGGCTCACAGGGAGTACTGCCAAGCTACCGCTGATGTTCCCTTAAGAATCAAGGGTTCTTCAGTCAGCTTGTGTTGGATATTGCCTGGCCTAGGACTCACCATTTGGGGCAGTGGGCTCCCCTCTGGTCTAAGGCAGGTCCAGAATTGCCATCCAAGATCCAATACCTGGAATTGGTAACCCTAAGAGACCTCTTCGTGCTCTACCCTGCAAGGTTGAGCTGGTACCCCTAAGGTGCAAGACAAAGTCCCCTTTACTTTTCCTTCTACTTTAGTGGAAGGAGTCTTGCTTCATAGCCATCACAGCTGGGAATGTGTTGAGTCTCATCTGAAGCCAGCAAGTCTCAGAGTCTCACCCAAGGCTCTTGACATGGTACCTGGATATCACTGTTAGTTATACAGGGACCAAGGGCTCTTCAGTTAGCAGGCAAGGAATCCTGCCACAACTGGGTCCTTCCCTTCAATGCAGCAGATTCCCTTCTGGCCCAGGGTGTGTCTAGAAATGTTGTCTGGGAACTGGGGCCTAGAAAGGGGGCCTCACAACTCTGACCAGTACCCTGTCCCATTGTAGCTTAGGTGATATCCAAGATGCAAGACAAAGTCCTCCCCACTCTTCCCTCTTCTCTCCTCAAGTGGAAGGAAGAAGTCCCTTTTGGAGCTGTCAGCTGTGCAGCCTGGGGTTAGGGGAAGTGTTGTGCCAGTACTCCTTTTGCCACCCTGCCTAATGTCTCTGTTGGTTGAGTGCCCTCCCCTCCCCAGTCCACTGTCTCAGAGCCCAGTTTAGCACTAGGACTTGCTTAGGAGTTGCAGTCCTTGTGTCCTAGACTGCCTTTCCTGTTTACTTGGGGCCCCAAAACACTTTGGCCCAAGGTGGTGTGTCTTGTGGGAATTCAAATTTCAACTGCTGGGATGGGCAATTCCCCTCTGGCTAGGGCTGGTTTAAATGTTCCCTCTGCATGCAGGCATCAGCTGAGTTCGTTATTTTGCTTTCTGCTATGACAGGGCAGCACTGAGTTCAATGCCTCACTTCAATTGCTGTGCTTTCCCTCTCCCAAGTAGTCAGATTCTCTCTCCACACCCCTCAGCCACTGCTAGGGGATGGGGAGGTGGTGTTGGTGAGTCAAGACTGTTTTTCCTACCTCTTCAGTGCGTCTTTCAGTGATATGAAGTTTAAAACCAGGTACTGTGAGTGCTCACCTGATTTTTTGTTCTTATGAAGCTGCTTTTTGTGTGTGTGTAGATAGTCGTTTAATTGGTGTCCTTGCAGGGAAGGCGGGGAATGATAGGTGGAGCCTTCTATTCCGCCATCTTACACTGTCTCCCTCTGTGTTCTTCTGTCTGGGTGTCTCTGAGGCTCTGTATTCCAGGGTCTGTGTATTCATAAATCTGCATATGCCTCTTTCCATATGCCCTGTGTTAGTGAGTCCCCGAGTCTGTGCATTTCTGGAACTTTGCTTTCCATGTCTGTGTCTCTGTATTTCTGTATCCTCTTCTCCATCTATTTTCCCCAGCTTTTGTCAATATCTCTGTATTATTGTTTCTTTATGTTACTGTGGTTGTGTTTTAAGTTGTTCTGTGATTCAGTCCCTCTCTTTTTCAGTTCCTGTGTCTCTTTCTCTGGGTTCCCATGGCTGTTGACATTTCTATGAGTCTGTTTGTCAGCATGTCTTTCTGTATCTGTTTCTCTTTCTGTGTCACTCTGCCCCTGGTTTTGTTTTGGCCTGGCTCACCTCCTCTGTGTTCCTGCCTCTCTGTTTGCATCTGGTGTCTGATTCCACATCTTTTTATCTTTAAGCCACTATCTCTGTGTACCTGGGTCTGATTCCCTGTTTCCATGCTTTCTGTTGTGGCTGTGGTTGTCGATTTGTGTGTAACTTTTTCTGGTGTTGCCAGGTGCATTTTGGTTCTGTGACTTTGCATCCTTGCTTCTCTGGATATACTTCTTGGTCACATGTTTATGCCCATTTGCTGATATTCTGTCTGTCTGATCTATGTGTTTAGGTTTCCTTGTTCCTGTTTCTATCTTACTAGACATGTCCCTGTGTTTCTGTCTGTGTCTAGCCTGGGTCCATATGACTGTGTTTGTGGGCTCACATCCCTATATCTACTTGGTCTGGGTTCTCTGTCTCTGAATTCCCAATGTCTGTCTCACTATGTCACAATGTCCCCATTTTACCTGGGTCTGCATCATGCCTGTCCTTATGTCTCTGTCCTGAACCTTATCTCTTTTCTTGTAACTGTTCAAGTGTCTGAGTCTCCATGTCTTTATCTATGGATCTGTGTACATATGAGTCTGTGTTCCTGTCTCACTCTTAGTGTATCCCTTTGCCTATATCCCTATCTTTGTTACCAAGCCTGGGTCTGTGTAACGTCTCTGTTTCTACATCTTTATATGTCTCTGGCCCTGTGTTTCTGTGTTCTTCTCCTATTCTCTGCCTCATGTCTGCAAATCAGTATGTCAGTGTATCTCTGAGTTTCTACCCCTCTGACCTTGGTGTCTTGGACTGTGGTCCTGGTCCGTGTCTCCCTGGTTACCTATGTCCCCATGTCTCTGTGTGTCTTGATACCTCTGCTTCTGTGTCTGAATCTCTGTGTTTATCTATCTCTTTGTATATAGTTATATATCAGTGTCTTTACATTACTCATTTTGTGTCTGTACCTAAGTGACCTTTTTTACTCTTTGCCTCTTTGTAACAGGGACAGTAACTGAAAACCATGAAGAAACAGAGATGCAGCCAGAGAACATCTGTTCCTTTTTCTCTGAGTTTATGTCCCTGATGCTGCCACCCTGGCTCCCTCTCCCCATCTTTTAATGTCTCTATACTCCTATGTCCATGTTTGTTTTGTGATTCCTGTGTTTCCATAAGTTTATCTGTCCCTCTATTCTCCATCCATATCTGTGTCCTTGTCCAGTTTTTCTGGGTGTGATCCTGTGTCTTTGGTTGTGAGTATGTATATATGTCTGTCTATTGCTATGTTATGGGATCCTTTTTTGTTAATTAATTCATTCTTTTAATGAATACTTACTAAGCACCTATTATGTGAGAGGCACTGGGGTTACATAGATGATTCAGAAAATGTCCTTGCCCTCAAAGAGCTCACAGTCTAAGTTAGGGATCCAGACAAGTAAACAGATGATTACTACACAGTATAAGTGCTGTGAGCGTGGAGGGGTGGGGGTGGGCTATAAGAACCCAGAGGACAGGACCAAACTCAATCTAGGGCAGGCATCAGGAAAGGCCTCCTAGAAGAGGTAACAACAAGGACTTGAAGGATGAATTACATTCACCTACAGGAACAAAGGAAGAGTGTCTCATGCAGAAGGAAAAACACATGCAATGGTCCAGTGGTAGGAGTGAGCACGGTTTGTTAGGGAAACTCTGAGAACCTCAAATATGCCATAGGAGTCAGGGAAAGGACAATGAAGATTCAGGAGTCCCTGACTCTACGTCTCTGCATGCCTATGTATTTTTATACGCTGGGATATGTGTTCCTTAGAACATGCGTGAGTCTGTGTGTCCCTGTGTGTGCTTCCATGTCCTTGGGTCTCTGTCCCTGGCTCACCCCATGCCCTGGTTTCCAGATCTCCCAAATTCGGGTCTCCTGGCTCTGGAATTCAGAAGCCATCACAGGACATAGGAGAGGTAGGGGTGGCCCAGAAGCAGCTCTACATGAGAGCGCTTCACCAGCCAGCAGGAAGCCCAGCGGGGCAGCAGCCTTGGTGAGTCCTTCAGCAGCCTCTTGCCTAGAATCACAGGCACATCTGGGCCATGGTGCCTTCGTAAGCATGGCCCCATAGGTCCTGTCACCAGTCGGATGTCTGCATGCTGGAACTGCCCTGAGGGAGAGAGATGCAGTGCTAGTCAGGGAGGTGGCCTGAGTCCCTGCTCAGAGATCTGCAAGGAAACTCAGCAGGAAATCCAGAGGGATTTAAAGGAGGAAGAAGGAGGGGCAGCAAAGGACCAGAGGAGGGAAGAGGCTGGGCATTGTGGGAACTGTGCAGGAGCCAGATGGGGCTGGAGTGTAATATGGAAGTAGGGAGCCAAAGTGGATGAGATGGCAGAGAAAGGGGGGCAGCCAGGCTTGGAGGAGAAGACAGGGAAGATTAGAAAGGAGACAAGAGGAGGGAGGAGACCTAGAGGAGGTAAAAATATCTGTTCAACCCACTGTCGCTCTTTGATGTGAGCCTCTGCTTTAGGTTCTGCCAGTGTCTCCTGACCTATAGCCTGGCATTCTGCAACCTCCCTTCATAGCTGTCTCCAGAGGGATCTTTGTAACACCCAGATATGACTGTGTCTCTCTTCTGCTTATGACCCTTCATGGCTCCTCATTGCTTTCAGGATAAAGCCCAATTCCTCATCCTAGCATTCAACTCTGACAACTCAACTCCATTTCCTCCAACTTCTGTTCCTTTCCTCCACTCTTGTTTAGCCTTTCAGACTCAGTGTGGGTGTGTCTACCTCCTCCAGGAGGTCTTTCTTGAGCTCTGAGGCTGGGCAAGTTCCCCCACTCTGGTTTTCTCTAGCTCCCTGGGCAGCTTTCTGTCCAGCAATGATCCCTTCCTGTGTTCAGTATCCATATCTGGGTCTATCCTCTGTCAAGATGAGGAGCTACCCGAGGGAAGAGCCTGTCTCTGATTCCTCTTCCTGGTTGGGGGTATAGGTGCCTTTCACCCTGACAGAGTCTTTTGGGGGGCTGGTGCTCCCTGGCCCCTCTCAGCCTCAGCTGCACTTACCTATCAGGCCACGGGCTGAGGGGCTGAGGCCTGAGCCATTGGCCACATAGAACCCCAGGTGGGGTAGTTGCAGGGTACTGGGATGTCTGTAGCGGTGCCGGAGGACTAGGAACTCAAGGTAGGGCCCAAGGCGGAGGGTAAGGCGGGCTGCAGCAGCCACATAGAGCTCCAGCTGGGGCCTCTTCAGTAGGGCAGGTCGGTCCCAGGACAGGCGCAAGGTACCCTCACCTCGCAAAGATATAGAACTGCGGCTGATGGTGATAGTGTAGGCCCGGGGTTTATCTGTAGTGACTGTGATGATCTGGAAGTAGGTGCGAGTCTGGTCCTTGTGGCCCGGCCTTGGTGGTGCGCCAAGCAGCTTCCCACTCACGTGCAGCCCTGGAGGGAGGGGAGTGTGGGCCTGGAGCGGGGGCTTTTGCATGGTCGTTTACATGGTCACCCACAGCATGGGCAGATGAAGTAGTGCAGATTTGTAGCTAGAGGGCCAGCTCCTGATAGAACTACTTTTACCATGGTCCACCTGGCTGCTGCTTCCTGAGCAGTGTGTGGGGTGGGGGCATATAGTATGTGTGCACATGCTTACCCCAGTGTGGTTGTTTGCATATATATGTGTGTTTGCCTCTGAGTGTGTAATGTGTGTGTTTGGTTATGTTCATATGAGTAACTCTGGGCATATCAGTACATCTGCATGTTTGGAGAAGGTGGTATGTTAGAGTGCATATATTTGGTTGTACATTTATATATGTGCCTCTGGATATGTTGGTGTTATATGTCTTTGTGCAATAGTGTATGTTGTGTGTACCTGGTTATGTGTTGGTGTGTACTGATGTGTATCTGGAGTGTCAGTGTGTGTGCATCTGGATTTGTGTCATTGTTTGGCTTGGTGGGTATTTCTATGCATCAGTGTTTTTCATATAACTAAAGTAACAGAGTGTGTTTGCTGCCTGTTATGTGTTGAATTCCTGGAAATTGGGATTAACCCGGGGGTATTCAGTGCTTGTATGCCCAAGTGTGTTGATGTGCATGCCATTGTGTATATCTGGGCATGTACTGTGTGTCACCATGTGTCTAGGTGCATATTTGCATATTTGTGGGTGGAAGGAGTGTCAAAATATGCACACCACAGTGTGTATGAGGAGTCTTCAAAAAGTTCATGGAAAATGCATTTTATGAAAAACCATGCATGGATTTCAAAATTTGTTGCACCAAAATAAGCTAATTTGTTACAACACAGATGAACCAGATCTAGTTTGAAGCATTGAGAAGGACAAGACATCAGTTTGAAAAGAGCGCCTATCAGAGCAGCATGAACTCTGCTAAAATTGAAGGAAGAACAATTTATGGTGAAGCTTGGGTGCAAGAATGGTAAAATTATTGGTGTTTTATGAAAAGTTTATAAGGACAATGTCCTAAAGAAAGCAGCACTTTACAAATGGATAACTCGTTTTAAGAAGGGATGAGACAATGTTGAAGATGAAGAAGCCTGCAGCGGCAGACCATCTACATCAATTTCCGAGGAAAAATTCATCTTGTTCATGCTCTAATTGAAGAGAACTGGCAATTAACAGTGGAAACAATAGCCAACACCATAGACATCTCAGTTGGTTCAGGTTACACAATTCTGACTGAAAAATTAAAGTTGAGTAAACTTTCAACTCGACAGGTGCCACAACCATCACCAGATGCACCCAGATCACCTGCAGACAAGAGCAGAGCTTTCAATGAAAACTTTAAACAAGTGGGATCAAGATCCTAAAGCATTCCCTTAAAGAAGTATAACAGAAGATGAAACGTGGCTTTATCGGTATGATTGGTATGATCCTGAAGACAAAAGCACAATCAAAGCAATGGCTACCAAGAGGTAGAAGTGGTTCAGTCAAAGCAAAAGCAGACTTGTCAAGAGCAAAGGTCATGGCAACTGGTTTTTGGAGATGCTGAAGACATTTTGCTAGTTGACATTCTGGAGGGCCAAAGCATGATAATATCTGCTTATTATGAGAATGTTTTGAGAAAGTTAGCCAAAACTTTAGTAGAAAAATGCCTGGGAAAGCCTCACCAGAGAATTCTTCTCCACCATGACAATGCTTCTGCTCATTTCTCTCATCAAACAAGGGCAATTTTTCAAGAGTTTTGATGGGAAATCATTAGGCATCAACCTTACAGTCCTGATTTGGCTCCTTCTGACTTATTTTTGGTTCCTGATCTTAAACAATCTTTAAAGGGCACCCAGTTTTCTTCATTTTTAAATAATGTATAAAATACTACATTAACATGGTTAAATTCCCAGGACCCTCAGTTCTTTATGGATGGACTAAATGACTGCTATCCTTGCTTATCTTGTATTTGATGGAGCTTATGTTGAGAAATAATGTTTATGTTTTTAATTTTTTATCGTTTAATTCCATTTTACCACAAACTTTTTGAAGTTCCATCATATTTGTGTGAGTTTACTCTATGCCCTTTTGTGTGTTTATCTGTGAGTATCTTGGTGTTTGAGTGTATTCACGTGTGTTTTCATGTGTGTCTTGGTGTGTTCTTGTGTGTTACCATGTGTTAGTGAGGTGCATTGCTATGTGTCTGGGGTATTAGCCCACAAATGTCTAGGGTTATTGACATGGATCTATCCAGCTGTGGTGTATGGGGATGGAGTTCTTAGGGCTCGTACCTGCCTTTGGGTCCTCTATGAGCTGCAGCAAGTCCCCAGGGTGCCCATTCAGTGTGAAGCAGATCTTCTCTTCTGAGTGTGGGATTTGGATCACAAAGTGGGGGTCCCCGTCCACTGCAAGGCAGAAGATACAAGTCTAAAGTTAAAAGAATAAATGGAAGGGAGAGGGGAAGAGAGAGTAGGGAAAGGGAAGAGGTTATGTCTATTTCCCCAGCCCCAGTCCCAGTGCACAAGCTCCCCTGTACTCAAAGAGGGAAGCCATGGGAGTGACTGGCTTACCTGAGGAGGAGAAGGTGAAGATGCTAGGCAATGTGCCTGCAAAGGAGAGAGAGACTGTGTTGGGAAGGGACTAATCTATCACATCCCTAGGAATTCTGGGACCTCCTCCCAGATAAAGGCCAAATTCCTGTGTTCAGCATTTAAGGCTTTTCTGAAATCTAGTCCCTGCCTAGCTCTCCAGTCTTTAGGCTCTAGCCCAACCAAACTATTGTTATGAGTGTCCTACCTTCTCTTCCTAGGGACCCTTTACTCCTGTTTTTCCTGCCACCTGGAATGTTTTCCTTTCCCTTAACTACCAAGGATGAATTTCTAGTTATCCTTCAAGGCCAGCCCGAATGCTATTTTCTCTTGCTCTCTGCCTGTGGTAGATAGAATTCTAAGATGGCCCCCAGGATCCCTTGGTGTACACACTCTGTAAAATCCCCAGAGCTGTGAATATCATGAAATATCCTCCCAGAAATAGGTTATTTCATGTGACCCTATTGACCTTATGAAGAGTATATTATCCAGGTGGGCCTGACCTAATCATGTAAGCCCTTAAAATTTGCATCTAGAGGTCAGAGACAGAGGTGTCAGAGAAATTTAAAATGTGAGAAGGGTTTGGTATTAGGGGAATGCTCCATGGCTGCCTTTGAAGATGGAGGGGGACTACATGGCAAGGAATGCAGGAGATTTTTAGGTACTGAGAGTGGCCCCAGGTAACCTCTAGCAGCTGACAGCGATCCTCCAGCCAATGGCCAGCAAGTAAACAGGGACCTCAGTCCCAGCAACACAAATAACTAAATTCTGCTAACAAAGTGAATGAGTGTGGAAGAGGATGAGAGCTCAGTGTGACAGACACCATGATTTCAGTCTTGTGAGACCCTGAGCAGAGAATCTAACTAAGCTATTTCTAGACTACTGACTTACAGAACTGTGAGATTATTAATTGGTGTTGTTTTAAGCCACTAAATTTGTGGTAAATGTTACACAACAATAGAAAACTAATACATTACCTCCCTCTGGGCTCCCACAATGTCAATAAGAATTCTAATGGAATGGAAATGAAGGCCCAGGGGATCTTTGTCAGGGGAGCTCTTTGCTCACCTTTTGCTAACCCCACAGAACTTCCTTGAGATTCCATGCTGCCTCCAGCTCCTCCCAGGATCTCCTCAGAATTGCCATCCCAGTTTGGACTTCCTGCCAAGCACAAAAGAAATAAGAAAACTCTTCAAATTCCCAGGGCAAAAGCTCACAATCCTCTGACAAGGAGAGCCCTCACTGGCTCTGCAGGCTGACCTGCCCATCTCCAGGACTGGGACCTTATGCTCTCCACAGCCTCTTAGTCTTTCAAGCTCAGATATGTTCAAAGTTCTTCCTTATAGAATTTGTACATTCATTTGTCCATTCATTCATTCATTCAGGCATTGCTTAGGTATCAGGTATATGGTGGTGAAAACTAGAGACATAGTTTCTGACCTGGTGAAGCTCGTAATTTAGTAGGGGGTGGCAGACATGAATGAAATAATAATTTATCACAAATGGTGATAAATGTTATTAGAAAAAAATAATGGGGTGACCAAAGGAGTTAAACAGAGACCTGAAGTAGCCTGCTTGGGGGACGGTGGGTAAGGAGATCTGAGCTGAGATCTAAGGCATGAGCTGGAGTTTGAAGGGTAATGGAAGGGATGAGGGCAGCAGGAAGGGGTAGGACAAAGCTGGTCAGGTGATTATGAAGCAGAGAGAGTAGCTTGAAAAAAGTTCCTGGGTGAAGATGGGGTAGGGTGTTCATTGGAGGAGCAAAGTAGAGACCAGTAGGGCCGGAGTTCAGAGAATGGGTGGGAGAGGGTGAGGTCATAGAGGAAGGGGGGTAGGCAGCAGATCACACAGACCCTGTTGGCCATGAAGAGGACTTTTAACTTCATTCTAAGTATGATGGGAAACCCTTGAGGGATTTTAAGTAGGGAAAGTGCATGACATGATTTGTGTCTTTAAAGGATCCCTTTGGCTGCTGGGAGAGATTGGCCTGTAGCAGGACAGGAGAGGAAGCAGGGAAACCAGTGAGGAGGCTGGAACAGTTTTCTAGGTGAGATACAATGGTGGTTTGCTGTAGCACAGTGACATTTGGGGTGGTGGGAAGTGGATGGATTTGGTAAATATATTAGAGGTAGCATTGTCAATAACTGAGGGTGGATAGGATATTGGAGGGGTGTCTGAGGAGAGAGGCATGTAGAGGATGTCATACCCAAATTTGCATCCCTGTGATTTAGGCACCCTCAATGTGTTCTAATCCTGCCCTATAAGGTCACCTAGGAAATGTCACTCCTTCTCTTAGGAAGGCAGGATACTGGAGTGGTGAATCACATTCATTCTGTGACCAGATTGTATGAGTTCAACTCTCCGACTAGCTGTGTGACATTGAGAAATTTATTTTACCTCTCTGTGCTTCATTCTCCTCACGTGTAAAATGAAGATGTCAACAGTTTCTTGTGAGGATTAAATGAGGGACAAGTACAATATGCAGAGCAGTACTTGTGCATAGGAAGAGCTGACAAATGTTAACTTATTATTTCATAGTTTTTTTGGAAATTAAAGATAATTTTAATTATCTTCCCCAATTCTTCTACCCCTGTCATTAAGCAGGACTATTCACAGAGCACAGAAAAACCAATAAGACCCGCCTTGTCCAATGATGCATTCCTCCCCTGCTTGGGAAGCATCAACAATTCTCTTGTCGAACAAAGCAAATGTCAAAGCTAACCCCTGGCCAATTTGTTTCTGTTCAGCCTTCCCAGCCTCAACACTCCTCCTCTCCCAAGGCCTCTAATTCCGTGCATGTATACTGAGGCCCAGATAAGTTAAGTAACTGGTCCAAAGTCCCAAAGCAAGCAAGCAATCAAGCAAGGAAGCAGCTGTCCCATCACTGGAGTCTACATAAGCCTTGTAGATTCCCAGCTCCTAGTACTGTCCATTCATAGCTTACCCTCATGGCTCGACCCCTCACCCATGGCACTCACCATCTTCATCAGGAGTGAGGAGGGTATAGAAAACTGGTGGGTTCAAGGACTCCACGAACTTGGATTCCACCATTGATTCAGACAGCAGCTGTAGCTCCTCGGGGAGAAGGAGCAGACTGATGGCCTCAGGGAGGATGCTAGAAGGCAGCAAGATTGGCAGGTTTGGGGGGCTGCCTTCTGGTGTAGGCCTGGAGCTGTTGAGTAGGCTCATTGTTGGAACTCCTGGCCTAGATGGTCTCAGAACTTGTCTGGTCCTCTGGGGACCCGGGAGCAGATCATGCTGATGCCAGAACCTTCCAGGGGGCAGAGTGGGAGTAAAAGGTGTGGGGAGGGGTTCTCCAAGGACAGAGGTGGTTGTGGTACTGCTGGGACCTGTGGAACTTGAGACTGTATTTGGAAATGTGCTTAGGCTCTCGGGAAGTGGGGGCCTTGGTCTGTCAGGTCTAGGAGGTAGTGGGGTTTGGGGCATATGGGGATTTGGGGTCTCAGGCTTGGAAATTGATGTGCTTGTGGAAATTTGGTGTGGTGGGGCACTTGGTTTAAGAGATAATGAGACTTTAGGGGTCTTGGACAAGAGGATTCCAGGCCTGGGGTGTGGCATGTTGTTTCGGGTCTTGGGAGCAGGAACCCTAAGTCTGCTGTGTGGTGGGTACTTGGGAACCTGAAGTGTAGAGACTCCAGGTCTTGACTGTGGCAGGCCTTTAGGTGACTGTGATGTGAGTGCCCCAAGTTGGGGGTGTGATGGAGCACCAGGTCTGCAATGCAGTGGAGTAACATGTTTCACAGTGTCAGCTTTGGGCAAGGCTGGGATGCCAGGTTTCAGAGGTGAGACTTGTGTCTTGGAGTTCATGGGTAATATATCAAGATTCTGGTGTGATAGAGTGCTGAGCTTCAGAGGCAACAGAGTACCAGAATTTGAGGGCACAAGAACGGTAGGTTTTGTCCTGAGAGTTGCCTGGGCCAAGGTGCCAGAATCCTGTTGTGCTGGAGTTTTGGCCTTTGGGTATGTAGGCGTTGATAGAGTATGAAGGCTCTCTCCCAATGGCTCCAACTCTTTGGAACTTAGCATCTTCTTGGTAGAGGCAGTAGTAGTTGAGGATAAGTAGAACTTTGGTTTCACAGGCCTTGATTTGGGGGAAATGACCTTGGGCACCAAGGCTGGCTGAGCTGTGCTTATCCCTAGGCCATGCCTGCTGCTGGATGAGGGCATTATGGTGTCTGGCCCAGCAGAGGTGGAGGTCTGTCTCCTGGTCTCCTCACTGGCCTCCTTGGGTTGCACCATGACCAGCGAAGTCAGAGGTGTGACAAAGTTGTATTCAAGGGACAGGTTGAGGACTTTGGCAGCCAGCAGGTGGCGAATGGTGGTGTCACGAGCTTGGAAGCGTGCATCCAGCAGCTCTCCAATGGTGACGTAGGCCCAGAGACGGCGGATGAAGTGGGCCACATTGGGGGCTGGCTCCCCTGGGCAACCAAAGGTCTTCTGGCTGTTGTTGGTGGCCCCTTCACTGTGGCAGGCCACAAGAAGCTGATCCTTGGGGCCACGGGCTGCCAGGTGGATGCCCAGTTCCTGTTTGCCTGGCTGTACCTGTCCTGCCACCACCAGCTCTGAGCCACCAAAGTAATTGGGGAAAACGGCCCAAGGGGAGGCCCCAACCAAGCCACCCAGGTAGTTCAGATGCACATCTGCCAGCAGAGGCATGGAGATCTCCTCATAGAGGCCCTCCAACTGTAAGGCCGCATCAGTGTCCTCATATATGCGCCGGGCTATTCCCCGGTTTTCCAGGGACAGGCGGCGCAGCAGTGTAAAGTCAGCATCATCCCCAAAGGCCAAGGTGAAAAGGGATACCCTGTGGCCTACTGCCTGACGGACATTGGAGAGGATCACACTGGGGGTCGTCACACCAGCCGTGGGCTCCCCATCTGTCAGGAAGATGATAAGAGGGATCCTCCCCACACTGGGGCCCCTCCCAGGCTCCTGGTTGCTATGGTTCAGCACTGAAGCAGCTGCCAGCAGAGCTGAGTTGATGTCGGTCCCTAATTGGGGAATAGATTGTGAGACCATCTTCTCTGGTCACTTCTACCCCCATTGCAGACAAACTGGGCACCTCACCAACCTCCCAGGCTCGCAGCTCCTTATCTTTGCTCAGGCAGTATCCACTGTTTCTCCTTCCCAACTTCTCCACTCCCACCCAGACTTGCTGAAATCTGACATTGAGGCCCACATGTCCTTGGCTTTTATCACTCTCTGTCTCACACTGTTCTTTGTCTGTTTCCTTGGTGGTGCAGGGTCGAGGGGGGAGATGTCTCATTCCCCAGCGAGACTGGCAGGTTCCCAAGGATAGCACCCCCCCGCCTTCTTCTTGCTACAGGGGAAGAAAGGACAGAGTTGACAGGAGGCAGTGGATAGAGGAGAATTCAGTAGTTGTCAGAGACGATTGCTCAAAAGCTAGAATCAGGGCAGCAGCTTCCTCAAATGCTTGGAAATAAATATATAGATTATTGATTTAAAGAAAGTTTAGCAAATTCTTTCAAGTGTTTGCTTTAAAGAGGAGGAAACTGAGGCCAAAAAGAAATGTGTCCTAAGACACATGGAGAATCAGCTGTGCTCTTTCTACAAGGAAAGGGTGATGGGAGAACACAGAGGACCAAGGACCACATTTGTGTGAAATGTAGTCTTGATATTTCAGGCACTGTGAGAGTTGAGGAGGATGGGGAAATGAAGAGAGGATTTCAGGAATTTCCCATATCACCACAGCCTGCCCATTTGAGTGGGTAGATCTAACACTTACAACCATCAGCTTCCATGCGATGCAGGTAGTCCTTGGCACTGTGGACATTCTGGATGGTGGCCTGGATAGAGCCTCCAGCTTTCCAGACATTAATAGTGTCAGAAAAGGATATGATGTTGAAGTAGTCATTGGCTCGAAGGTCACTGAGGATCACATTCATGGCCTTTTTAGTCTGTGGGATATGGATGAAATGAAGGGAATGGGACAAGACTTGAGGTCTATGAGATTGAAAGGCTTTTTCTACACAAGGCATTAAAATCTAAGTGTTATATGGTTTTAAGACCCTCTGACTGCAGGACTCTGTGAATCTAGGATTCTCAGGTGAAAATATGGGTTCCAAGGCATTGAACTGCACCGTTTAATATGGTAGCTAATAATAGTCACATGTAGCTACTTATATTTGAATATAAACTAGCTAAAATTAAAGAAAAATTTAAACATTTAATTCTTTACTTGCAGTAGCCACATTTCAAGTGTTCAATAGCCACATGTTGCCAGTGGCTACTAAATGAGATAGCACAGAATTTTAGGTCATTTCTGTCATCACAAAAGTCATATTGGACGCTGATGGTCTAAAAGGTTCAAGCTCCATGTTTTTAGAGCTCTAGAATTCATTTGCTATATGGTTCCTGGGCTCCATGACCCAGGATTCAATGATTCCAGAATTCTAATGTTTAGGACCTTTATGATCCCAGGTCTTTATAGCTGCCTTTCAATGACTTTCCATGCTTTAGTTCTGCTGTAATCTGCTCTTCTGCCTCACCCTCCATTTCTTCCTAGTCTCACCAGCCCCTAGAAAACTCAGATTCCAGTTTAACTCCATAAACCTTGCTCTTTTGTGCTCTTTAGATAGCATACTCCTCTCCAACTTCCCTTTATTTATTCACATCTTTACTGTTCTTTCAATTGCTCCTTCTCTGGAAAGTTCTTCCTTAAATTGCCAACCCTGACCCATGCCCTTCTCACTTAGATATTCCCTGTCCCAGTCTGTTCACTGACTGTTTTACATGAAATATTTTTACTTTCTATCCAAATATTGAACTCTTTGAGAGAAGGGTTTATAATGCTTCTTTTTCTTGTCTCCCTTCTCTATGGCAACACTAACATAGGGCTAGGCCCATAGGAGGTTCAGGGAATACAGTATATAGGATCTACTATTAGGTATCATTTACAGGACACTTGCTATGTTCCAGGCACTGTGCTAAATCCTTAGATGCATCAGCTCATTTAATTATCACAGCAACACAATGAAGAAGGTACTAATATTATCCTCATTTTACAGGTGATGACACTGAGACTCAGAGAGGTGGTGACTTGCTTAAGGTCACACAGCTAGTCATTGATGGACAAGGGATTCAAATCCACATTTGGGAGGTTTTAAGTCCAGTGACCCTAAGCACAATATTATGATATTATGCTTTCAATCCTTTATATAGGTATGGATTTCAGAGACCACAGGCAGGACACTTGAGACCCACCTTTCTCTACACCTTAAACTGATAGGAAATGTCTTTAATGCTTCTAAGTGGATTAGAGTCTTTTCTGCCATAGGGAGAGCTCTGGGGATAAGTCATACATTCTGGGACAGGGAGCTAAGCACCATACTCTTGTTTCCATTGAGAGAGAAGAGACTTAATAGGATAGCTTTTCCTGAGAAGAGCAGTAGAAAAGTGAGAGCCTATGAGGTCCTGGAAGTCAGAATCTCTTGTCGACCAGGAATAGATTGTAGAAGTGTGCTGTTTGATCTCCAATTACTTTGAGATTTCCCAGCTATCTTTCTGTAATTGACTTCTAGTTTAATTTCATTTTATTTGAAAGCATACTTGGTATGATTTATATTATTTTAAATTTGTTAAGGTATGTTTTAAGGCCAAGGATATGGTCTATCTTGGTAAATGCTCCATGTGAGCTTGAGATGAATGTGTAATCTGCTGTTGTTGAATAAAGTATTCTAGAAATGTCAATTCAATCCAGTTAATTGATGGTGCTGTTCAATTCAACTATGTCCTTACTGATTTTCTGCCTGCTGAATCTGTCAATCACTGATAAAGGGATGATGAAGTCTCTAATTATAATAGTGGATTCATATATTTTTACCTTCCAGTTTCATCAGTTTTTACTTCATATATTTTGGTATGTTGTTGTTCGTTGCATGCACATTAAGGATTGTTTGTCTTCTTGGAAAATTTCCCCTTTACCATTATATTTCTTTTATTGTTATATCATATAATGCAACTGTTTATTGCTGAAAATTTCCTTGCTTTGAAGTCTATTTTGTCCAAAACTAATACAGCTACCCCAGCCAGCTTTCTTTAATTTGTGTTAGCATGGTATATCTTTCTCTATCCCTTTGCTTTTGATTTTTCTGTGTCTTTATATTTATTATTATTATTTTTATTACTTTTTTTCATTTATTTATTTATTATTATTATTATACTTTAAGTTCTAGGGTACATGTGCATAACGTGCAGGTTTGTTACATATGTATACTTGTGCCATGTTGGTGTGCTGCACCCATCAACTCGTCAGCACCCATCAACTCATCATTTACATCAGGTGTAACTCCCAATGCAATCCCTCCCCCCTCCCCCCTTCCCATGATAGGCCCCGGTGTGTGATGTTCCCCTTCCCGAGTCCAAGTGATCTCATTGTTCAGTTCCCACCTATGAGTGAGAACATGCGGTGTTTGGTTTTCTGTTCTTGTGATGGTTTGCTAAGAATGATGGTTTCCAGCTGCATCCATGTCCCTACAAAGGACACAAACTCATCCTTTTTTATGGCTGCATAGTATTCCATGGTGTATATGTGCCACATTTTCTTAATCCAGTCTGTCACTGATGGACATTTGGGTTGATTTAAAGTCTTTGCTATTGTGAATAGTGCCACAATAAACATACGTGTGCATGTATCTTTATAGCAGCATGATTTATAATCCTTTGGGTATATACCCAGTAATGGGATGGCTGGGTCATATGGTACTTCTAGTTCTAGATCCTTGAGGAATCGCCATACTGTTTTCCATAATGGTTGAACTAGTTTACAATCCCACCAACAGTGTAAAAGTGTTCCTATTTCTCCACATCCTCTCCAGCACCTGTTGTCTCCTGACTTTTTAATGATCGCCATTCTAACTGGTGTGAGATGGTATCTCATTGTGGTTTTGATTTGCGTTTCTCTGATGGCCAGTGATGATGAGCATTTTTTCATGTGTCTGTTGGCTGTATGAATGTCTTCTTTTGAGAAATGTCTGTTCATATCCTTTGCCCACTTTTTGATGGGGTTGTTTGTTTTTTTCTTGTAAATTTGTTTGAGTTCTTTGTAGGTTCTGGATATTAGCCCTTTGTCAGATAAGTAGATTGCAAAAATGTTCTCCCATTCTGTAGGTTGCCTGTTCACTCTGATGGTAGTTTCTTTTGCTGTGCAGAAGCTCTTTAGTTTAATTAGATCCCATTTGTCAATTTTGGCTTTTGTTGCCATTGCTTTTGGTGTTTTAGACATGAAGTCTTTGCCCATGTCTATGTCCTGAATGATACTACCTAGGTTGTCTTCTAGGATTTTTATGGTATTAGGTCTAACATTTAAGTCTCTAATCCATCTTGAATTAATTTTCATATAAGGAGTAAGGAAAGGGTCCAGTTTCAGCTTTCTACTTATGGCTAGCCAGTTTTCTGAGCACGATTTATTAAATGGGGAATCCTTTCCCCATTTCTTGTTTCTCTCAGGTTTGTCAAAGATCAGATGGCTGCAGATGTGTGGTATTATTTCTGAGGACTCTGTTCTGTTCCATTGGTCTATATCTCTGTTTTGGTACCAGTACCATGCTGTTTTGGTTACTGTAGCCTTGTAGTATAGTTTGAAGTCAGGTAGCGTGATGCCTCCAGCTTTGTTCTTTTGACTTAGGATTGTCGTGGAGATGCGGGCTCTTTTTTGATTCCATATGAACTTTAAAGCAGTTTTTTCCAATTCTGTGAAGAAACTCATTGGTAGCTTGATGGGGATGGCATTGAATCTATAAATAACCTTGGGCAGTATGGCCATTTTCACGATATTGATTCTTCCTATCCATGAGCATGGTATGTTCTTCCATTTGTTTGTGTCCTCTTTGATTTCACTGAGCAGTGGTTTGTAGTTCTCCTTGAAGAGGTCCTTGACATCCCTTGTAAGTTGGATTCCTAGGTATTTTATTCTCTTTGAAGTGATTGTGAATGGAAGTTTATTCATGATTTGGCTCTCTGTTTGTCTGTTATCTGTTACTGGTGTATAAGAATGCTTGTGATTTTTGCACATTGATTTTGTATCCTGAGACTTTGCTGAAGTTGCTTATCAGCTTAAGGAGATTTTGGGCTGAGACAATGGGGATTTCTAAATATACAATCATGTCATCTGCAAACAGGGACAATTTGACTTCTTTTCCTAACTGAATACCCCTGATTTCTTTCTCTTGCCTGATTGCCCTAGCCAGAACTTCCAACACTATGTTGAATAGGAGTGGTGAGAGAGGGCATCTCTGTCTTGTGCCAGTTTTCAAAGGGAATCTTTCCAGTTTTTGCCCATTCAGTATGATATTGGCTGTGGGTTTGTCATAAATAGCTCTTATGATTTTGAGGTACGTTCCATCAATACCGAATTTATTGAGCATTTTTAGCATGAAGGGCTGTTGAATTTTGTCAAAAGCCTTTTCTGCATCTATTGAGATAATCATGTGGTTCTTGTCTTTGGTTCTGTTTATATGCTGGATTATGTTTATTGATTTGCGAATGTTGAACCAGCCTTGCTTCCCAGGGATGAAGCCCACTTGATCATGGTGGATAAGCTTTTTGATGTGCTGCTGAATCCGGTTTGCCAGTATTTTATTGAGGATTTTTGCATCGATGTTCATCAGGGATATTGGTCTAAAATTCTCTTTTTTTGTTGTGTCTCTGCCAGGCTTTGGTATCAGGATGATGTTGGCCTCATAAAATGAGTTAGGGAGGATTCCCTCTTTTTCTATTGATTGGAGTAGTTTCAGAAGGAATGGTACCAGCTCCTCCTTGTACCTCTGGTAGAATTCAGCTGTGAATCCATCTGGTCCTGGACTTTTTTTGGTTGGTAGGCTATTAATTATTGCCTCAATTTCAGAGCCTGCTATTGGTCTATTCAGGGATTCAACTTCTTCCTGGTTTCGTCTTGGAAGAGTGTAAGTGTCCAGGAAATTATCCATTTCTTCTAGATTTTCTAGTTTATTTGCGTAGAGCTGTTTATAGTATTCTCTGATGGTAGTTTGTATTTCTGTGGGTTCGGTGGTGATATCCCCTTTATCATTTTTTATTGCGTCTATTTGATTCTTCTCTCTTTTCTTCTTTATTAGTCTTGCTAGCGGTGTGTCAATTTTGTTGATCTTTTCAAAAAACCAACTCCTGGATTCTTTGATTTTTTGGAGGGTTTTTTTGTGTCTCTATCTCCTTCAGTTCTGCTCTGATCTTAGTTATTTCTTGCCTTCTGCTAGCTTTTGAATGTGTTTGCTCTTGCTTCTCTAGTTCTTTTAATTGTGATGTTAGAGTGTCAATTTTAGATCTTTCCAGCTTTCTCTTGTGGTCATTTAGTGCTATAAATTTCCCTCTACACACTGCTTTAAATGTGTCCCAGAGATTCTGGTATGTTGTATCTTTGTTCTCGTTGGTTTCAAAGAACATCTTTATTTCTGCCTTCATTTCGTTATGTACCCAGTAGTCATTCAGGAGCAGGTTGTTCAGTTTCCATGTAGTTGAGCGGCTTTGATTGAGTTTCTTAGTTCTTAGTTCTAGTTTGATTGCACTGTGGTCTGAGAGACAGTTTGTTATAATTTCTGTTCTTGTACATTTGCTGAGGAGTGCTTTACTTCCAATTATGTGGTCGATTTTGGAGTAAGTACGATGTGGTGCTGAGAAGAATGTATATTCTGTTGATTTGGGGTGGAGAGTTCTATAGATGTCTATTAGGTCTTCTTGCTGCAGAGATGAGTTCAATTCCTGGATGTCCTTGTTAACTTTCTGTCTTGTTGATCTGTCTCTGTGTCTTTATATTTAAAGTGGTTTTCTTATAAACAACCTACAATTGGGTCTTATTTTATTATCCACACTGAGAGTCTCTGTCTTTTAATTGGTATATTTAAACCATTTATGATTACAGTCGTTACTGACATAGTTGGTTTAATATTTGCCATAGTTGTAAATGTTTTCTCTTCTTTTAAAATTCTTTATTCTTATTTCTTCCACTCATTTTCTGGCTTCTCTAGTTTTAAGTGGACATTTTACATGATACTGTTTTATCTTCTCTCTTAGCATATGCATTAGACTTCAAACATTTTAGCAGTTCCCCTAGAGTTTACAGTATACATTTACAACCAATCCAAATCCACTTTCAAATAACACTATGCAGCTTTATGCATAGTGCAAGTACCTTGTAACAGAGTATTCCCAATTATTCCCTCCCATCCTATACAATATTACTCTCATTAACAATTTCACTTATTCATAAGCTACATTCACTAAATGCATTATTGTTTATTATTATTTTGAAAAATATTATCTGTTAGGTCAGCTAATAAGAAACCTAAAGTATTTTATTTTACCTTCCTTTATTCCTTCTCTAACACTTTTCCTTTCTTTATGTAGATCCAAGTATCTGAGATATATCATTTTCTTCCTCTATGTAGAACTTCTTTTAACATTTCTTGCAAAGCAAGTTTGTTGGTGACAATTCCCAAAATTTTTGTTTGTTTGAGAAAGTCTTTATTTTTCTTTACTTTGGAATAATCATTTTGATGTATACAGAATTCTAGGCTGGTGGGTTTTTCCTTTCAACACTTGCAGTATTTCACTCTACTTTCTTCTTGCTCCCATGGTTTCTGAAGAAAAGTCTGATATAGTTCCCATCTTTGCTCTTCTATAGGTAAGGTACTTTTTACTCTGGCTTTTTAAAAGATTTTTCTGCTGTCTGAATATGATATGCCTAGGTGTAGATTGTTTAGTATTTATCCTGCTTTGTGTCCTCCTAAGCTTCTTGGACCTGAGGTTGGTGTGCATAATTCATTTTGGAAAATTTGTATCTATTATTACTTCAAGTATTTCTTCTGTTCCTTTCTCTCTTTCTTCTCCTTCTATTATTTCCATGATGCATATGTAACACTTTTAAAATTGTTCCACAATTCTTGAATATTCTAGGGTGTTTCTTAAAATTCTTTTTTATTTTTGTTTTTTAGCTTCAGGAATTTCTATGAATGTATCTTCAAGCTCATTGATTCTTTACCCAACCATGTCCAGTCTACTGATGAGTGAATCAAAGGGATTCTTCATTCCTGTTACAGTATTTCTGATATCCAGTATTTCCTTTTTATTTTCCTAGGGTTTTCATGTCTCTGCTTACATTACCATGTGTTGTCCTTATTTGTGGTGCACTCTATCATTAGTTTCCACAGCATATTAATCATGGGTTTAAAAATTCTTGGTTTGACCCATTAAAAAATTGGCAAAGGATATGAACAGATACTTCTGAAAAGAAGACATACATGTGGACAACAATCATACGAAAAAAATGCTTAACATCACTGATCATTAGAGAAATGGAAATCAAAACCACAATGAGATACCATCTCACACCAGTCAGAATGGCTATTAAATAGTTAAAAAAACAACAACAACAGATGCTGGCAAGGTTGTGGAGAAAAGGGAGTGCTTATATACTGTCAGTGGGAGGGTAAATTAGTTCAACCATTGTGGAAGATAGTGTGGCGATTCCTCAAAGATCTAAAAACAGAAATACCATTTGACCCAGCAATCCCATTACTGGGTATATATCCAAAGGAATATAAGTCGTTCTGCAGCACAATTCACAATAGCAGAGACATGGAATCAACCTAAATGCCCATCAATAGTGGACTTGATAAAGAAAATGTGGTACATATACACCATGAAATACTATGCAGCCATAAAAAAGAATGAAATCCTGTCCTTTGTGGGAACAGGGATGGGAACTGGAGGCAATCATCCTAAGTGAGGTAATGCAGGAGCAGAAAACCAATGTTACATGTTCTCACTTATCAGTGGGAGCTAAACATTGAACACACATGTACACAAAGAAGGGGACAACAGACACTGGGGCCTCCTTGAGGGTGGAAGGTCGGAGAAGGGTGAAGATTGAAAAATGATATACTACATACTGTGCTTATTACCTGGGTGACAAAATAATCTGTACACCAAACACCTGCAATACTGAATTTACCCATGTAACAAACCTGCACGTGTATCCACTGAACCTAAAATAAAAGTTGGAAAAAAATATTTCAATAAAAAATAAAATTGTTTGATAATTTCAACATCTCTAACATTGAAGTCTGGCTGTGATGTTTGTTTACTCTCTTCAGACAGTGTTTTTTTTCCTTTTAGCATGCCTTCTCATTTTAGGTTGAAAGCCAGACATGATATATCAGGTAAAAGGAAATAAACTAAATGGCATTTAGTGTGGGGTTTTAAGTTTATCTGGCTATGAGTTAGGTAATGTTTCCTGTTTGGAGCAGTTTTAGGTGCCAGAGGCTAAAATTACTACTTTTTTTTTTTTTTGACAGGGTCTTGCTCTGTTGCCCCAGCCTGAGAGCAGTGGTGCGATCTTGGCTCACTGCAAGCTCCACTCGCTGGGCTCAAGCCATTTTCCAAAGGCAGCCTCCTGAGTAGCTGGGACTACAGGTGTGCACCACCACACCTTGTTAATTTTTGTATTTTTAGTAGAGACAGGGTTTTGCCATGTTGCCCAGGCTGGTCTCAAACTCCTGGGCTCAAGTGATCTGCCTACCTCAGCTTCCCAAAGTGCTAGGATTACAAGCGGGAGCCGCCGTGCCTGGCCAAAATTACTTCTAGTGTCCATATTTTTGTTGCTTCTGTTGTCTTTGGTTTTCCCTAGTAACATTTTCTTAAATAGGGTTTGGGCTTGTAGTTCTATCAGCTGTAACTTTCCATTATTGTCGAGGATCCCAGTTGATGTGGTGATAATGTGTGGAGTGAGAGGAAGCATTCTATACTCTTATGAGGAGGTCTCAGTCTTTTAGTGAATTGATGTCCCTGATATAGAAACTTTACAAGTGTTTCTGAGATTTTACCCCTCTTGATTGAGACAAAAAGGCAAGAAAGGGCTGGATTTGGGGAGATCCCTCCTGCTACACTGGGGCTGGGGAGCTGGCTTGGGGTACTACCCATTTTTCCCCAGGTTGCTTGACTCTGGTAAAACAAACTCAGCCTTAGGTCCCAAGGGCTATGTGATTGAAAGATTAAGGAGCAACCGTTATATAATTGCAAGATACCAGAACAAAAAGCTCCAGGGTATTATGGTATGAAATGCTGCTTGCAGAACTTTATGGATTCAAGGGCTAAAGTCAAAGCGTGCTTGGTCTACGGCCTCAGAACTCTGACCCATGGGCACAGTGGTAGAAGTGCAACAAGATTAAAATTGATATTGCTCCTGACTCTATAGTTTCTAACTCTATAATGCCAATACTCTATACTATTAGGCCTTTAAAGTAAAAAAAAAAAAAAAAAAAAAAAAATAGCAAAGACCCAAAACCTTGTGGCCTCAGGAAGACTCAGAGTCTCTGTGACCTAAGGTTTTCTTGCTTCTGGATTCTGGGATCCTAGGGTGCTCTAGCTTGAGGGTCCTATATGACCCTGTGCTTTTGTGGTTGAGGGTCTCAATGGTTTCACATTGACCAATGTGTCAATGTTCTTAGGACTCTGTGGCTCCAGGTCCACAGGCTCCTGTTAGGTAAGATACCAGGACCATAGGGTAGGCCCAAGCCTGTAAGACTCAAGGGTCATGGGATGGTGGAATCTCTCCTCCCAGGGTCCCATTGTTACCACACTCTCTGCTTTCTGGGTCTTCTGATACTAGGACTAAGAAAGGCTTCCAGGATCCTTGTTACCTGTTCCATCTTGGTACCAAACATGGAGCCGCTTACATCAATAACAAAAACCACATTCTTCTCCATAGGTGGAAGGCCTCTGGGGGCAAAGTAGTGAATGAAATAGCCATCGTAAATCTGGACAAAAAAAAAAAAAAAAAAAGTAAAACCAAGAAGGACTGTGAAAGCCAATCTAAATCAGGTCCCCTCTTATTTTCCTTCATAACACTGTGCTTTGTTTCCCAGGACTCCAGGACTTCTCACTGTTTCTAAACAGGCATGTGTGTGACTGTTTGCTCACTGTCCATCTCCTTCACCAGAACCACGTCTCTGCCATTCAGACCTTCATCCCGGGGCCTGCCCCAGAGCTGTGGAGGGAATGAGACAGGCTTGTAGCCCAGCACTCCAAGGATCAGGATCTCTGCAATATGTGAGTTCCTGTCTGTGAGAGAGTTGGGCTTGCACAGCCTTAAGGGTCCCTAGGGATATTTTGCCTGGGCTGCAGGAACTTCAAGTATTGTTTTAACCTCCCTGTATAGAGTGAGCCTGGGGCCCAGCTCTTTGCTGCCAGGGGCTGGGAGTTGCAGGGCCTCCCTCTCCTCCTAAAACCTTTCTGCTGTTGCTGGGCAGAGCAGGGAGAGGAGGAGGGAGCCTAAGCAGAGTGAGTTGTTTATTCAGAGGGGATTGGTTACACCAGGTACAGATGCCTTGGGCTGTCCTGGATGTGATTGGCTGCTGACTCCCCTCCCCCACTCCATTCCTCCCTCTGCTGAGCCTCCGGGCTGGGACAGCTGAGGGAAGGGGAGGGAGGCTAGGAGGGTCCCTCAGGACCAGTCTCAGCTCAGCTCAGGGATGTCTGCGCTGGCTGAGGGTCTGTGCTCCCCTGAAGCTGAAGGAGGCTCTGCCCAGGGTCACAGGCTTTTGCTCCTCTCTGCCCTTCAGGCACTCTCTGACCACAAGGCTGGACATTGCCTCTTCCTTCTCAGGGGGAAAGAGAAGATGGGAGGACATCCTGTTCTTCCCCTCCATTCCAGCCTTTGAATTAATTCACATGTGCAATTGCATTCTCTGTCTCCACTAATCCTGGCACTCTGGTACAGTTCAAAAAGGCCTGTGTCACCCACACTACAACTGCCCAATCCAAGAGCGGAACCCAGTGGCTTCTGCACACCTCCCACACCTGGGCTGGTGAGAGCTCCCAGGAAATTCATGCCTACCTTTCCCTGATCCCATGCCCACCGGGGCCCCCACTTCCTATCACATAACCCACGGGCAGGACCTTGCTCACCAACCTCTCCCAGTCACCTCAGCAGTCATTCCATCCTACCTACCTGACTCAAGGAGAGAATTAAGAGCACAGAGCCAGGGACACTTTGACTGCCCACCCCACCCTTCTACAGGGTCCACATCCCCATACACCTCCTCCCTCAGCCTAAGGAAAGGTGGTCCTGCCTTGGACCCCATGCACTCCAAGTGCCCAGCCCCTCCAGTACTCCTCAGGTCCACTCTCTCCAACCCCCTTTAACATGTACCCCACTGGGTCTTCCTTGAAATATAGAATTGTTTTGTCTTTTCCATGCACTAAGACTAGCTCTTGTCCCCAGTCCACTCCCAAACTTCTCTCTAGCCTCTTTTTTCCCTGGAGCATCACAGGCTGAGAAAGTGGGCACCCTCAATGGGCTCAAATGAAGATCACTCCCGGGGACCACCACAGACTAGCTACTGTGCCCACCCCGCATAGACACTTCCCTCACTAAAGGCAACCGTGACTAGCTTGCCTCCAAACTCAGTGGCTGGAAGAGGGGTGAAGCAAGATGGTGGAATAAAAAGCTCCACCAATCGCACCCCTAGGAAGGACACCAATTTAACAACCATCTACACACAAATAAGCACCTTCAAAAGAACCAAAAGCTCTGTACCTGGTTTTAAGTTCATATCAATGAAAAAGGCACTGAAAGAACAGTCTTGAATTGCTGACACCACCCCTATTCCACCCTCCAAGTCTGCCCCCAGCAGAGGAGGCACGGTGTGCAAGAGCATTTCTTTGTGTTAGGGGAGGGAGAGCGCAGCTATTGTGAGGCATTGACCTCAGTGTTGCCCTTTTAGAGCACTAAAAAACAAACAAACAAACAAAAAAACACAACAAAAAAAACTGAACCAAACTCGGCTGATGCCTGCATATGGAGGAAGCATTCAAAACAGTCCTAGCTACACATGAATTACCCATGTCAGCATGTCAGCAGTTGGCACTTGAGCTCCTGCAAGCCTTGCCACCATGGGCTAAAGTGCTTTAGGGCTCCAAATAAACTTGAAAGACAGCCTAGACACAAGGACTGCAACTCCTAGTAGGGGCCTAGTGCTGAACTGGGCCCAGAGACAGTGGACTTAGGGGGCACACAACCTACTGAGACACCAGCTGGGGCAGTTAAGTGAGTGCTAGCATCACCCCTCCTCTAACCCCAGGCTCCACAGCTTGTGGCTCCAAAAGAGACCCCTTCATTCTGCTTGAAGACAGGAGAGGGAAGAGTGGAAAAGACTTTGTCTTGCATCTTGTATACCAGCTCGGCCGCAGCAGGATAGAGCACCAGTAAGAGTTGTGAGGCTCCTTTTCCAGGCCCTAACTCCCAAAACACATTTCTAGACACACTCTGGGCTAGAAGGAAACCTGCTGCCTTGAAGGGAAGGACCCAGTTCTGGCTGCATTCTTCACCTGCTAAATGAAGAGCCCTTGGGCCCTGAATAGCCAACAATAATGCCCAGGTACTACATTGAGGGCCTTGGGTGAGACTCTGAGACTTGCTGGCTTTAGGTGATGCACATTCCAAGCTGCAGTGGCTATTAGGAGAGAGTGCTTATGTTTTACAAAAGCAGAGGATAAAGTAAATAGGACATTGTCTTGAAGCTTAAGTACCAGTTTGGCCACAAGGGTGTAGAGCACCAAGCAGGCTCTTAAGGTCCTAGATTCTAGGCATTGGCTCTTGGATGGCCTAGAATCCAACTTCCGGTCCTCCCCTAGGCCAGAGAAGAGCCTACTGCCCTGAAAGGTGAGGCTAAGGATAGGCAGCATATAGCACAAGCTGACTGAAGAACCTTGGGGCCTTAAGGGAGCATCGGTGGTTATCTGTCAGTATTCCTTGTGAGTTGTGGTGGCAGTGGCCATGAGGTGAGGCTCTTCTGCCTTTGAAAAGGGGAAGGAAGAGTGAGAAGAAGTGTATTTTGTGGTTTGACTGCCAGTTTACCAGCAGGACAATAGAAAACCAGGTAGAATTCTAAGGTGATTGACTCTAGTCTCTGGCTCCTGGATGGCACCTCTGGATCCACCCAGGGCCTGAGGGAACTCACTATCCCAAAGTGAAGGACACAGGCCCGGTTGTTTTTGACACTTTCTGATTGTACAGCCTCAGGGTCTTGAGTGAACATAGGCAGAAGCCGGGACGTGTTACAGCAGGCCTGGGTGAGACCCAGTACTGCGCTGGCTTCAAGTCTGACCCAACGCAGTCATAGGTGGTGGCCACAAGAGTGCTTGTGTCAATCCACCCCCAGCTTCATGTGGCTCACAACAGAGAGAGAGAGAGAGAGAGAGACTTTGGGAGAAAGTAAGGAAAGCGAATTAGTCTGCCTGGTAATGGAAAGAATTCTCCCAGATATTGTCCAAGACCATCAAGACAATACTTCTATGAGTCTGCAAGAACCACAGCATTACGAGGCTTGGGGTGCCCCTAAAGCAGATACAGCTTAGATCACAACATATACATACATTCGAATATCTGGAAAGCCTTCCCAAGAAGGACAGGTACAAGCAAGCCCAGACGGTGAAGACTGTAATAAATACTTAACTCTTCAATGCCCAGACACAGAAGAACATCTAAAAGTATCAAGACAATCCAGGAAAATACATGACATTACCAAATAAACTAAATAAGTCACCAGGGACCAATTCTGAAGAAATAGAGATATGTGACCTTTCAGACAGAGAATTCAAAATAGCTGTGTTGAGGAAACTCCAAGAAATTTGAGATAACACAGAGAAGGCATTCAGAATTCTATCAGATGAAAGTAACAAAGAGATTGCAATGAGATTGCAATAATTTAAAATAATCAAGCAGAAATTCTGGAAAATGCAATTGACATACTGAAAAATGCACCAGAGTCTTTTTTTTTTTTTGAGACAGAGTCTCCCTCTGTCACCCAGGCTGGAGTGCAGTGGCACGATGTTGGCTCACTGCAACCTCTGCCTCCTGGGTTCAAGCGATTCTCCCACCTCAGCCTCCCGAGTAGCTGGGATTACAGGCATGTGCCACCATGCCGAGCTAATTTTTGTATTTTTAGTAGAGACAAGGTTTCACTATGTTGTCCAGGCTGGTCTCAAAGTCCTGACCTCAAGTAATCCACCTGTCTCAGCATCCCAAAGTGCTGGGATTAAAGGTGTGAGCCACTGCACCCGGCCTGTACCTGAGTTTTTTAAAAGCAGAATTGTTCAAGCAGAAAAAATAATTAGTGAATTACAAGATAGGCTATTTGAAAATAAACAGTCAGAGGAGACAAAAGAAAAAAAAAAAAGAAGCAATGAAGCATGCCTACACGATCTAGAAAATAGCCACAGACGGGCAAATCTAAGAGTTAGTGGCCCTAATGAGGAGATAGAGAAAGAGATAGGGGTAGAAAGTTTATTCAGAGGGATAATAACAGAGAACTTTCCAAACCAAGAGAAAGATATCAATATCCAGATACAAGAAGGTGACAGAACACCAAGCAGATTTTACCCAAAAAAGACTACTTTGAGGAATTTAATAATCAAACTCCCAAAGGTCAAGGATAAAGAAAGGATCCTAAAAGCAGCAAGAGAAGAGAAACAAATAACAGACAATACATCTCCAATATTTCTGTCAGCAGACTTTTCAGTGGAAATCTTTAAGGCTGAGAGAGTGTCATTACATATTTAAAACACTGAAGGAATAAACTACTGTTACCCTAGAATAGTATATCTGGAGAAAATATCCCTCACACGTGAAAGAGAAATAAAGAATTTCCCAGACAAAAAAGAGCTGAGGGATTTCATCGTTGCCAGACCTGTCCTACAAGACATGCTAAAGGGAGTACTTGAATCAGAAAGAAAAGGACATTACTGAGCAATAAATAATCACTTGAAGGTACAAAACTCACTGGTAATAGTAAGTACACAGAAAAACACAAAATATTATAACAGTGTAACAGTGGCATATAAACCACTCTCATGCTAAGTAGAAAGATTAAATGATAACCTAATCAAAAGTACTAAGTAAACAACTTTTCAAGACACAGTACAAGGAATTACAAATAGAAACAACAAAGAAATAAAAAGCAAGAGGATGAAGTTAAGGCATAGAGTTTTTATTAGTTTTCTTTTTGCTTGTTTGTTAGTGCAAACAGTGTTAAGTTGTTATCAGCTTAAAATAATGGTTAATAAGATAGTATTGACAGGCCTCATGGTAACCTCAAAACAAAAAACATACAAAGGATACACAGAAAATAAAAAAGTAGGAAACTAAATCATATTACCAAAGAAAATAATCTTGCTAAAAGGAAGACAGGAAGGGAAAAAAGAAGGACGAGCAGACCACAAAACAAAACAAAACAAAACAAAACAAAAAAACAAAATAGGAAAACCAATAACAAAATGGCAAGAATAAATTCTTACTTGTCAATAATAACATCAAATGTAAATGGGCTTACCTCTCCAATCAAAAGACATAGAGTGGCTGAATGGATTAAAAAAATAAGACTCACTGATCTATTGCCTATAAGAAAAACATTTCATCTATAAAGACACACATAGACTACAAATAAAGGGATGAAAGATGGTATTCCATGCCAATGGAAACAAACAAACAAAAAAGATGAGGAGGAGCCATACAGAGACAAAATCTACAAGAAGAGACAAAGAAGGTAACAATATAATGATAAAGGGGTCGATTTAGCAAGAGGATATAACAATTGTGAAAATATATGTACCCAACACTGGAGAACAAAGATATATAAAGTAAATATTATTAGAGCTAAAGGGAGAGATGGACTCCAACATGACAATCACTAGAGTCCTCAAGACCACACATTCAGCACTGGACATCTTCCAGACAGAAAATCAACAAGGAAACATTGGACTTCATTTGCACTATAGTTCAGAAACCTAATAGATATTTACAGAACATTTCATCCAATGGCTGCAGAATATGCATTCTTTTCTTCAGCACATGATTCATTCTCAAAGATAGACCATATATCAGGTCACAAAGCAAGACTGAAAATTTAAAACAATTCAAATACCATCAAACATCTTCTCTGACCACAATGGAATAACACTAGAAATCAATAACAAAAGGAACTTTGGAAGATATAGAAATACACGGAAATTAAACAACATGCTCCTAAATGAACAGTGGGTCAATGAAGAAATTGAAAAATTTCTTGAAACAGATGACAATGTAAAGACAACATACCAAAACCTATGAGATACAGCAAAAGCAGTTCTCAGAGGGAACTTTATAGCTATAAGTGCCTACATCAAAGAAGAAGAAAAATGTAAGCAACATAACGATGCATCTTAAGGAACCAGAAAAGCAAGAGCAAACCAAACCCTAAATTAGTAGAAGGAAACAAAAAATAAAGATGAGAATACAAATAAAGAAATTGAAATGAAGAAAACAATATAAAAGATCAAGGAAACAAAAAGGATTTCTTTTGTTTAAAGTTTAACAAAATTGGCAAACCTTTACCCAGACTAGTTAAAAAAAGAGAAGATCGAAATAAATAAAATCAGAGATGAAAAAGTAGACATTACAAAGTGATACTGCAGAAATTCAAAGGATCATTAATGCCTACTATGAGCAATTATATGCCAATAAGTTAGAAAATCTAGAAGAGGCTAGAGAACCCAGGATAAGGCCACACATCTACAACTATCTGATCTTCAACAAACCTGACAAAAACAAGCAATGAGGAAAGGGTTTCCTATTCAGTAAATGGTGGTGGGATAACAGGCAAATCTTTTGCAGAAAAGTGAAACTGGACCCCTTCCTCATACCATATACAAAAATTAACTCAAGATGTTAAAAAACTTAAATGTAAAGCCCCAAACTATAAAAACCCTGGAAGACAATCTAGGCAATACCATTCTGGACACAGGAAAGGGCAAAGATTTCATGATGAAGATGCCAAAAGCAGTTGCAACAAAAGCAAAAATGGACAAGTGGGATCCAATTAAACTAAACAGCTTCTACATAGCAAGGAAAACCATCAACAGAGTGAACAGACATAAGAAAATGTTTGCAAACTATGCATCTGACAAAGGTCTAATATGCAGCATCTATAAGGAACTTAAACAAATTTACAAGAAAAAAAACAAGCGGCCACATTAAAAAGTAAGGAAAAGCATGAACAGACACTTCTCAAAAGAAGACATACATGCGGCTAACAATCATATGAAAAAAAGCTCAACATCGTTGATCATTAGAGAAACACAAATCAAAACCACAATGAGATACCATCTCACAACCAGTCAGAATGGCTACTATTAAAAAGTCCAAAAGCAACAGATGCAGGCAAGGTTGCAGAGAAAAGGGAATGCTTAAATTCTGTTGGTGAGAGCACAAATTAATTCAACCACTATGGAAGACAGTGTGGCAATTCCTCAAAAACCTAAAATCGGAAATAGCATTTGACCCAGCAATCCCTGGGTATATAATCAAAGGAGTGTAAGTTTTTCTATTATAAAGACACATGCATACGTATGTCCATTGCAGCACTATATACAATAGCAAAGACATGGAATCAACCTAAATGTCCATCAGTGATAGACTGGATAAGAAAATATGGTACATATACACCATGAAATAGTATGCAACCGTTAAAAACAATGAGATTATGTTTTTAACAGGAACAGAGAAGAAGCTGGAGGCCATTAGCCTTAGCAAACTAACACAGGAACAGAAAAACAAATACTGCATGTCCTCAATTATGAGTGGGAACTAAATAATGAGAACACATAGACACATAGAGGGGAACAACACACACTGGGGCCTGTCAGAGGGTGGAGTGTGGTAGGAGAGCGAGAATCAGGAAAAATAACTAACGGGATTGGGCGCAGTGGCTCATGTCTGTAATCCCAGCACTTTCAAAACTGGAGGCGGGCAGATCACCTGAGGTCGGGAGTTCGAGATCAGCCTGACCAACACGGAGAAACCCCATCTCCACTAAAAATACAAAATTATCTGGGCGTGGTGGCACACACCTGTAATCCCAGCTACTCAAGAGGCTGAGGCAGGAGAATCGCTTGAACACAGGAGACCGAGGTTGTGGTGAGCCGAGATTGCGCCATTGCACTCCAGCCTGGGCAACAAGAGTGAAACTCTGTCTCAAAATAATAATAATGATAATAATAATAATAAAATAGAAATAACTAATTGGTACTAGGCTTAATACTGCGGTGACAAAATAATCTGTACAACAAACCCCCATGACCCACATTTACCTATATAACAAACCTGTATGTGTACCCCTGAACTTAAAAGTTAAATTAACAAAAAGAAAATCGAGAAGAAATGGACAAATTCCTAGACACATACAACCTAACCATGACTGAAGCATAAAGAAATTCAAACATGAACAGAACAATAACATGCAACAAGATCAAAGCCATGATAAAAAAAAAATCTCCCAGTAAAGAAAGGACCAGGACCTGATGACTTCACCGCTGAATTCTACCAAACAGTTAAAGAAGAACCAATACAAATCCTACTCAAATTATTACAAAAAATAGAGGCGGATGGAATACTTCCAAACTCATTCTACATGGTCGGTATTGCCCAGATACCAAAACCAAAGACACATCAAAAAATGAAAACTATAGGTCAATGACTCTGATGAATATGGATGTGAGTGTCCTCAACAAAATACTAACAAACTGAACTCAATAACACACTCCAAAGATCATCATGACCAAGTGGGATTTATCCCTGGGATGCAAGGATGGGTCAACATATGCAAAGCAATCAATGTGATACATTGTATCAACTGAATGAAGGACAGAAACCATGCGATCATTTCAACTGATGCTGAAAAAGCATTTAATAAAACTCAACATTTCTTCATGACAAAAACCTTCAAAACACTGGGGATAGAAGGAACATACCTCAACATAATAAAAGCCATATATGACAGACCCACAGCTAGTATTATACTGAATGGGGAGAAACTGAAAGCCTTTCCCCTAAGGGCTGGAGCATGATATGGATGCTCACTTTCACCACTGTTATTCAACAAAGTACTGGAAGGCCTACCTAGACCAATCAGACAAGAGAAAGAAATAAAGGGCATCCGAATTGGAAAGGAAAAAGTCAAATTATCCTTGTTTGCAGATCATCTGATCTTATACTTGGAAAACCCTAAAGATCCCACAAAATATATTAGAACTGATAAACAAATGCAGGAAAGTTGCGGGATACAAAATCAACAAAACAAAATCAGTAGCATTTCTAAATGCCAACAGTGAAAAATCTGAAAAAGAAAATTAAAAAGAAACCCCATTTACAATAGCCACAAACAAAATTAAATACTAGGAATTAACTTGACCAAAGAAGTGAAACATCTCTATAATGAAAAGTATAAAACACTGTTAGAGAAAATCGAAGAGGACACTAAAAAATGGAAAGATGTTCCATGTTCATGGATTGGAAGAATCAATATTGCTAAAATGTCCATACTACCCAAAGTAATCTACAGATTCAAAGCAATCCCTATCAAAATCGCAAAGAGATTCTTCACAGACATTGAAAAAACAATCCTAAAATCTAAATGGAACCAGAAAAGACCCAGAATAACCAAAGCTATCCTAAGCCAGAAGAACAAAACTGGAGGAATCACATTATCTGACCTCAAATTATACTGGAGAGCTATAGCAACAAAAACAGACTGGTACTGGGATAGAAACAGACACATAGACCAAGGGAAAACAATAGAGACCCCAGAAACAAATACACTAACCTATAGTGAACTGATTTTCAACACAGAAGCCAAGAACATACATTGGGGACAGAACAGTCTCTTCAATAAATGGTGCTGGGAAAACTGGATATCCATATGCAGAATAATGAAACTAGACCTCTCTCTCACCATATACAAAAATCAAATCAAAATTGATTAAAGACTTAAATCTCAGACCTCAAACTATGATACTATTGATACTACAAGAAAACCCTGGGAAAATCTCCAGGGCATTGGTTTGGGCAAAAATTTCTTGAATAATACCCAGTAAGCACAAGCAACCACAGTAAAAGCGGACAAATGGGATCACATCAAGTTAAAAAGCTTCCACACTGCAAGGGAAATGATCAACAAAGTGAAGAGACAACCCATAGAATGGGACAAAATATTTGCAAACTACCCATTTCACAAGGGATTAATAACCAGAATACATAAGGAGCTCAAACAACTCCATAGGAAAAAAGTCTAAAAATCTAATCAAAAAAGGGCAAAAGATTTGAACAGGTATTTCTCAAAAGAAGACATACGAATGGCAAACAGACATATGAAAAGGTGCTCAACATCACTGATCATCAGAGAAGTGAAAATCAAAAACTACAATGAGATATCATTTCACCCCAGCTAAAATGGCTTCTATCCCAGAGACAGGCCATAAGAAATGCTGGTGAGGATGTGTAGAAAAGGGACTCCCATACACTGCTGGTGGGAATGTCAATTAGTTCAACCATATGGAGAACAGTTTGGAGGCTCCTCAATAAACTAAAAATTAGAGCTTTATCATACAATCCGGCCATTCCACTTCTGGGTATGTACCCAAAAGAAAGAAAATCAGTGTATCCAAGAGATATCTGTACCCTCCTTTTTGTTACAGTGCTGTTCACAATAGCCAAGACTTGGAAACAACCTAAGTGTCCATCAACAGATGAGAGGATAAAGAAAAGGTGGTACAGATACACAATGGAGTACTATTTAGCTACAAAAAAGAATGAAATTCTGTCATTTGCAACAACATGAATGGAACTGGAGATCATGATGTTACATGAAATAAGTCAGGCACAGAAAGACACATCTCGCATGTTGTCACTCATTAGTGGGATCTAAAAAATAAAAGAGTTGAACTCATGGAGATAGAGAGTAGAAGAGTGGTTACCAGAGACTGGGGGTAGTGGGGTAGTGGGGAGATGGTGAGAAGGCAGGGATGGTTAATGGGTACAAAGAAAAGTGAGAAATAATGGATAAGACTTAGTATTTGATAGCACGACAGGGTGACTATAGTCAATAATAATTTAATTGTACATTTAAAAATAAGTAAAAGAGTATGAATGGATTGTCTGTAACACAGGGACAAATGCTTGAGGGAATGGGTACCCTGTGATGCGATTATTACGGATTGCATGCCTGTACCAAAACATCTCACTTACCCCATAAACATATACATCTACTGTGTACCCTCAAAAATTAAAAGTAACAACTTTACTAAAAAACAAACCCAACGTCTGTATTTTGAGTCTCTTGGGACTGCCTTCCCCACCCATGAACATCACAGCTGAACATGGATGACTTCTGCTATCTTCAAAAGTAGTTTTCCCTGCGATCTGTGACAGTGAACTCTCCTTATTCTCCTACCGCCTCTGTCTGCCCACTCCCTTCGCAGTGCTTCCCAATATTTGTCAGGTCGAAGCATGAAAAGAAAATGATTATGCTGGTGCAGCTCAATGGAGTGAACTGCTGGGGACTGGGGCTCGGGGCAGGCTGTGTGCAGTTGATGAGGGTATCCATAGCTGCTGCATTGGGCCGCTTCACCTTAGCTGTGCCTTCAGGGATTTTCCCTTCTGGCTCCACACATGCTCCCTGGGTGACCTCCCTCTGTCACTTGGCTTCCACCACAGGACCCCTACCAATCAATCCACATCGCTTCTCCCGTCTAGAGCTCCCACAGTTGCCCCTTACCAGTGGGTGCACACTCACTGTTGGACCTGTGCCCCAGGATGTTTCAAGAAACCTCTGATGCATCCTGCCCAAGCAATGAATTCATTGTCCTGCCCCGACGTGGCCCTTTTATGTCTTCCTGGTCAGGGGCACCATCATCCACATGATCACTCTGGAGATAAATCTGAGTGTTGCCTTCAGTCCTTGGGTGGCCCCCATTCCCTGCAGCCAATCAGCCTCCTGTTGCTTTTCTCTGCTGGATACTTCTCCAGGCCACCCTCGTCTTCATCCCTAACTGACAAAGCCCAAGCTCAGGTCTCATTTCTCTCAGGTTTCCCTCTTCTACTTCGACCTCTCCCATCCATGCTGCTTGGAGGCAGTGGCTGAGACCCTGTAAACACGACCTCACAATGTCATTTTCTCTCATGGCTCCCTGCTCACCTACAGGACAAATCCCATGTTCCTTTTGTTGCCCTGCAGGACTCTCCAGCCTTCTATGTGGCTCTTTGGATTTTTCATCTCAAATTTCTGCTCCAGAACGCCAAGCTATTTGCAATTCCCTACACAGGTTTGGTGAGTTTCAGCCTGTTTCTTTTCTTGTGCCGCCCCCACTTTGCTGGAATGCCTTTCCCTCCCACAGGCCCCGTCCCATGGCCCACTTTTATTCATTCCATAACACACAGGTCAGCCTTAGTCGCCTTCAGGGAACCTTCTGGAACTGCCTTTCCTCTTCATTATGGCTTCTATCCTACCTTGTGTGTCATGGGAAGGGCACGTCTACCTTAGTGTCAGTATTGGGTTTTTGTGTCTCACTCAGAAACGATAAGTAGGCTGTGTATGTGATACCCTTCTGGGTTCCCAATGTCGGCCAACACAAGGTATGACACAGATTAGGTGCCCAGTGAGCCCCAGCGGGGTGGATGATCTGATGATGTGCTGGGCTTTGAACAAAGGGCACACTCAAATAGGAAGTGGGAGATGAACTGAGTGTTCCTGGCAGGTGTCAGGAGGGGTAAGAGCTCACAGTGTATGGAAGTTCCTGGTTGTACTGGTCAATGCCTTCCATCTATATTTCAACTGCAAGCAGCTGTGGTGATGGTAAAGCTTGAGCGAGCAGAGGGGTACCTCCAAGAACTAAACACACCCACCAGGTTAAAGGCCCTGCTGCCACCTGCTGGCAAGGTACCCTCAGCTCCTATCCTGGCAGGAGAATAACTTTTATTCCCCCTACACAACAGACTGAGCCACACCTCTCCGCCTCTGCACATGCTGTTCCTTCTCTCTGCATGCCTTTCCCTTCACCTTATTGACCGACTTGCAGATACATCCAATTCATGTTTCCCATGCTTACTTAAATTCCAACTCCTTTAGGATGATGGTCCTGAAACCCCCCTCCACTGGCACCCCCACAGAACCCATGACATACTTACACACACACTACAACATCTGATGACTGTCAAGGCTCTGTGTATCTGGGTGCTTCAGGATGGGGTGATGGCAGAGGGAGATGAGTGGCTGTGTCCGACTCCCTTGTGAGTTGTCAGATTCAATGAGTACAGGACTGGCCTAGTCCACATATTCATTCAACATATGAATGAATGAATGTTGCACGAGAAGAGGTTTAACGATAGGACACTTTTAGTCCAGGGTAGACAAATGAATTGTTGGTGGAATGGAGTCATCAAGGAGGAGGTGTTTCGGCAGTGTTTCAGGAACACGAGGATGCCGAGCAGTGGACCAGGGAGGAAGAAGTCATTCTCAGGGCAGCGGCCACCATGAGCAAATGCTCACACAGATGAGAGGAAGGCTCGGGTGTTTTGGAGAAAGGTGTGGTGTGGTGTGGTGTGGGGCAACTGGAGGGTGGTTTGTGTGCTGGGGTTGAGGGTTCTGTGGTGGGAGAGGCAGAGTGGGACCAGATGTCTCAGGCTGCCCCACCATCTTTGTGCTCACGCTGGGGCCCTGGGATCAGTGCTCTGTGCTTTCTCATCTGAAAGAGCGTGGGACCTCTGCTCTTTCTTCATGAATGTGGAGGCTCACAATTGAAGGCCTCCCTGTTTAGGCAGATGGCTTCACTGAAGCAATAAGGATTGTTAAAAGGCGACAGAGAGCAAGGAAGCCCAAGAGAACACAGAAGAGTATAGGAGCTGCAGAATGCATGAGAGCCCATGAACACGGATGCCCAATTAGTGGCCAAGGGTTTACTTTGCAGAAGGACTGTTTTTGAGTAGGCTATGACTTGATTCAGTCAGGGATGGGTCCTTTGGGCACTAGATTCACTGGAGACAGTTCCAGGTCTACAATCCTTTGGGGGATTCGATGTGCCTCTCCAGGTTGAAGCCATGTGTCTTTTCACGTCAGCCTATCCTTGTTTGCTAGCTCTCGCTTATCCCTAGGGAAACTGGAGTGAACAGCTGGAGAGGCCTGAGCATTGCTCAGGCCTGTCTGACTCCAGAGCCCATCCTCTCTCTCCTTTCCCAGGCCCCCTCACCTGCACATCTCCAATGATGTCTTCCATGACCACATCGTACTGAACCAGGAAGTCAGCCATGATGCCTGAGTCAGAGATGGCCGACTGGTCTTGCAATGTCGGGCTGTAGGTGATTCGGACACAGGTCTCTCCCCTCTCGATCCTGGTAGATGGGGGTGAATCCACCTCACCTGTATGGGTGGGGAGGATTGGGACGGCATGGTACGAAGGACTCGCTAGACAGAAGAACCAGTGAAAGGGCAGCACAAGGGGCACTATCTGGGGAGGTACCAAAACCTCTGGTGCCTCCTGCCTACAACATCTTTCCACCTGCCCCAGACTCCTCTCCCAGTCCCACAGCCAGCTCCTCTCTGCCTCCTCCATCGAGCCCAGCTGGACAGACCCAGCCTGGCCCTCAGCTCCCAGGCCCTGGAAATGTGGCCCTCGCTGGCAACCTCACCCTGCCTCATTTTCCATGCAACCTGGGGCCAAGTCTTTGGAGGCATGGCATGTCCGGAGACCAGCAGCCCACATCTCCTCCCAGAGAGGCAGTGCAGTAAGAGTGTGTCCAGGAGAGAGACAGACAGACACACAGACAAGGTCTAGGTCTCCTCCCATCCCCCCACTGCTGTGGGAAACAGCAGCCTAGCAAGGTTGTCCTCTGGATCTGATTTAATATTTCTTCTTCCCTCTCTTCCTTCTGACTTTGGGCATCACGTGTGTGAACAAGCCTTTTAGAGTCTCATGAAATAACAGATGAATCTCTAGTCCCGGATGTTTGCTGAGCTGGCCACAAGAGCAAGTTCTCTGGAATCCAAGACAAATGTCCATTTAGAAATGTCACTGTGCCTCCTTTTTTCCAGAAAATGGAAACTTGGGAATTCTGCCCCCCCCCTTCCTGCTACAGCTGTCAGGAAGCTCAGGGGCACACTGAGCCCCATACTCTCTGAGGCGCCTGCTCACATACATTCCCTTGGCTTCCTTCCTCTCAGAGCTCTTTGTTGTTTTCTCCCCCACAGGATTGGTTCTACCCTCTGTTTTAACCTTTAAGGAGAATGGGGGAGGGACCTGCCATTTATAGCTTAGGGCTGAAGAATGCAGGCTGCAGGAACTCAAATGGCCTGTGGGCCCAGCTCCCGGCTGCTGCTGTGTGTCCCTGGACAAGCGACTCATTCTCTCTAGGCCTCTGGCTCCTCATCTACAGCGCAGGCATGACCACAGCTCCTACTTCATAGGCAGTGCTGTTGGAAATAAATGAGGCCATTCATGTAAAGCGTTTGGAGCCATACCTGCATCTCAGTGAGTGCCACCTAGTCCTAACGGGTACAATGATCATGCAATCTTCTCTGCACCACGTAATTGGGAGGGAGGAATTCTCTCAAAGTCTCACAATGGTCCTGAGCTGTAGATGGCATCTCGTCCATTTTACAGATGGGAAAAGTGAAGTCGAGCAGTGGAGTGACTGGCTTTGATGGTCCCACATCAAGGGAGTGTCAACACTGGGATTTGGATCCAGTCTGTGTCTGTCTGTGTCTGCTACATCCACTGTCCACCCCAGTGCCTCTCTGGGTCAACAGTTGAATGAGTTGGGACCTCCTATGCTAAGCAGCTTTAGAGGGGCGGCCACATGAGCCAGGGATTTCTCTGCGTCTGTCCTCTCATCTCAGATGAGGTGAGCAGGCCAGCTCCGTGATTCTCCAACCTGACTGGACATCAAGGTCGCCTGAGACTAGTTGATGACACGGCTTCCTGGGCCCCACCCCCATGCTACTGAACCAGACCCTGAAGGTTTGGCTCCAGGAATCTGCATTTCTAGAAGCCCATGTTGTGATTCTGATGTAGCCAGTCTGGCCTTCCAAAACCTGTAGGTGATATTTGAAGCAAGTCTCTGAGGCAAGATGCTTCTCTTCCCTTCAGGGCCTGAGATGGTGTCCTCCAGGGAGCCTGCAGTTGCTGTGCGCTCACTGTCCTGCCATTCTCAGTGGGGATCCAGGGAAAAGCATGATTTGGCCAGTGTGGCTTCTACAGCCTTCAGCATGGTTAACACACGATTTAATTTCATTAGCCCACCCAGCAAACCCTCCCTTATCACTGACTTTTTTTTTTTAGGGAAATCAAGAGTCTGGGAAGTTTGTAATGTGCCAGGTCATACAGCTTGTAAGGACCAGGCCAAGGTTAAAATCCAAATATTTTCACCTTCAAACATGCCCTCTTCTCACTGAATCAGGAAAGAACTTGGCAGTGAGTACGGAGCAGAAGTGGCACTAGAGGGAAACCCAGTGGAATCGGGAAGGTTTTCATTCAGTGAAGGCCAGTCTGATGGGTGACCTATAGTGCTGCCCACATACTTGCATGGGCATTGGTGCGCAGGCGGCTGGTCCTCAGGGGTGGTATGTGCACATAGGAGATGCCTGTCCTTTCTGACACTGTAACCTCTACGCTCAGCCTCTTCACCAACCGGCCGGGCCTCAGGCTCACCACCAGCTGGTAGTGGCCCTGGTGACGCTGAAGCAGTTCCTCATAGGCCAGGGAAAAAGTCACCTCTGTGCCTGCTGCCAGGCTGGTGGAGATGCGGAACTTCTCTGATTCCCGGTCCCTAGGCAGGAAAAGGAGGAGGGTGGGAAGAGAAAGGGATCTTCTGAGGAGTACAGGGGCTGTTAGATGACCTAGATTTGCTCCCCCCAACCCTGGTCCCAGCAGACCTGACTAGGCTTCTGGTTCAACTGAGTCACTGGCCATGGTCCGTCATCCATGCATCCACTTATCAATCTCCCTCTCCCTCCCTCATTCAGCCTCCTAAATATTCTGCTTGCTAAATTATCTCACAGGTGGTCCACCCTCAAGGGAACTTTAGTCCATGAAGATCTGAATATAGAACAGACCAACTAGGGTCTAATGATTCATTTTACAAAAGAGTTTTCAATTTACATACAATGCCTCATCCCCTTCAAATAGACCCTCCCACTATCCCCTCCCCTATGCTTTTGAAGGAGCTTGTTTATATGGCAGTAACTCAGTTTGCTGGAGCCAAAGCTAAAGCTTTCGCTCCATGAAACTCTCTTGGAAGCTGGGAGGGAACACTGAAGGAAGACAATACATTTCTGCCTGCTGAATGGAACTCAGGAAACAAAATTCAATTTAGAAAAATCTCACTTGCATATAACCTTCCCGGAAGGTGCCAATTCTTAAATAAGCCACAATCTGCTGACAGTAGAAAAGTGGAAATGGGGAAATAAATTTCCATTTATTGAACACCCACCCTGTTATAGGCTTTGATAGTCATTAACTCACATATTCTTCACATGATCCTATGAAGTAGAGGTCATGTCCCCACTCTGCAGAGATGGAGACTGAGGACCAGAGAGAACGTGCATCTCCCCTTATCACACAGCTAAGATTATTAAGTCATGTTTTGGACTGGATGGGGCCTTACCTGATGCCTACGTGAGCAGCTGTCTTTCCTTGCTGATGGGCTTCTTCATAGATTTTCTTTGCCTGGTGCTTCTCTTTGACTTCTGCAATGTAGACTTTATTGTTGATGGTCCTAATGGGGCAGGAAAGAGGAGGGACAGCAGAGACAGAGAAAATAAAGAGTTGGTCAGAGGCAGAGAAAGAGACACATGAGGTAGAAAGAGGAGGAGGATAGAGACAGGGAAAGAGAAAGAACAACACAGTGCCATAAAGCCCCAGTGTGAGTGGCAAGAAGAGAAGAAGAGGAAAGGAGAGGGAGATACAGAGTGAAGTAGTTATCATTATCTCCATTTGTCATATGGGGAAATAGAGGCCACACAGCATATGGTGGATCTGGTATTAGAGTTGTGTGTTTCCCAAAGTGTTGAATAAATTCTACCTTTTGGCACACAACATAATTTTAGGTATGATATAATCGAATATTTTTGTTATCATTGTTATGTATTTACAGTAATGTTTATTAAAATACAACTAGCACATTAAACCCATGATCTCATAGATATTATTGCTCAGAATAAGACTAACTCAGATCATCTCAGAAAGTATAACTGTTGAAAAAATATATTGGGTAAATAATATGGCCATATTAATATAAAAATATATTAAGTAAATACTATGGGTGGTAAAAGTGGTAAAAATTGTGAAAGAAGTGTGCAAATTGTTGCAAAGGCTTCAGGGTCTGACTAGGGAGGAGGACTTGTCCTCAGGGAGCTCAGAGACTGATGAGTTACAAGCAGACTTGCTTACCCCCATTTTCCTCATTTCTCTAAGGAAGGTAATAAAGTGAAAAGAAGCTCAAAGAAGGGAGAGAACATTTTTGGCCAAGTCTTCAGGAAAGGGTCCTAGAGAAGGTGGCCCTGAAGCTAGGCCTGAAAGACAAGGAGGTTATGGATAAATAATCTTCACTGGCCATGCCTTCTCAGTTTCCTCTGTTGGCTCGTTCTCTTCCTAACCTCTAAACCTTTGGAACACTCCAAGGCTCTGCTGTCAACCTTTTATCCTCTCCCCTCCCTCCCTCTCCCCTTCTGTCCTCTATTCTTTCTACATTGGCTCTCTAGGAGATGTCATTTAGCACCATGGCCTTAAATACCATTTATATACAGATGACTCCCAAATCTGTATCTCCAGTGTGGACTTGTGCCCTGAACTCCAGACCCATACATGCAATTTCTTACTTGACATCTCCACTAGAATGTTCCATAGACACCTCAAGCTGAACATATCCAAAACTGAGCTCCTGATAACTCTCCCCTCCAAAATCTGCTCCTCCTCTGGTATCTTTGTTTCAGGACATAGTTGCTCAGCTAAAAATCTTAGAGTCATGTTGGATTCTCCTCTTTGTTTCACAATCCACATCCAATCCATCAGAGATTTTCTACTCCATCTTTAGAAGACATCCACAATCTGTCTGACTTCTTACCACTTTGTTTGCTGCTGTACCCCTGGTGCCTGGAATATGGCTTGGAACAGAGGGAGGTGCTCAACAATTATTTGTGGAGTGGACATCCTGGACAGACAGCAAGAAAACACAGAAAGTGTTTCAGGGGACAGCAAGTAGTTAAATTTGGCTGGAGTGGAGGGGCAGGAAAGGGAAGTATGGAGAGAAAGTTGGAGTGGTTGAGTGGGCCTAGAGAATAGGGGGCTTTGAACACAAGACTCAATGAGCTCATACAGCAGCAAAGACTTTTTGCCATGGAGAATGGAGAGTCTTGGACAAATCTTGAAAAGGGGAGAGATGGCTCAGAGCTGGCCTTTGAGGAGTGATCGTTGGGTGTCCTAGAGAAAGTTAGTGCAACTCTGTAGGAGGCGAGTACAACGGTTTCCATTTTATAAGTGGAGTAACTGAGGCACAGGTATCAGTAAAGTTGCTTGACCAAGGCAGCAGCTTCCAGAAACACTGGGGGAGGATAGGCAGGTGGCAGAAGAGACCACTCAGGGAAGAAGTGTTTCTAGGCAACTGAAACAGAGTATTGCTGTGGCTGGGCTAGTGTGGGGGGTGGGCCGAGCTGGCACCTTCCCAAGGTCTCCTGGGGTGTGAGGGGGGTAGGGTGGAGCTGGTCTGGCAGCAGGACACTGGGGCCTCTGTGTGTGTGCTGCCTCCAGCCAGCATACTTTCCACAGAGTCTGCCCAAGAACATTTCCTCCAGCCTGCTTTGCTTAATTTTTTTAAAAAATTCTTTTGGTGTTTTTTTCAATTGAAGCAAAAATCGAAATTCTGCCTGACTACTTGGCTGTTACATCATTTGACTGCCAGCTTCTCTGGTTAGCCCCCCATACTCCAGACCCATGCCTGCTCTTTTCAGTCCTCGATTCGCCTGGGTCCCAACATGCAATGATCTTGGTCCCTTCAAATCTTACCCATATGGAAATCCTGCTTTCAGGGAGCCCTCCTTGACTGCCTCAGCACTTCTCCCCCAAACTCCCTGACTCTGACTCCATACCAGTTCCCTCCTCTAACCCAATCCTTCTCCAGGGGAAGTGCTGGGAGGTTCTTGATGGCACAGCCTAGGCCCACCCTAGGGCTGCATTTGAGGTTGTACAGATTATTGATGGCACAAGAACCTCCTCCCAACTAACAGGGACAAGCGGGGCTGAACAAGGGCGGATATTCTGCTTGTGCTGGGCTCACTAATCTGGTAAATCTGATAGTCCCTCTACCCAAATCCAGGGGCCTTTTTGTAATTCACACTAAAGTGTGATACTGGCTAATGAGGCCCCACTAAGCTTTCTCTTTATCTGCTCCAGCTCCCTTGTTTATCACCTCAACAGGGTACTATCATCTACCAGGTCTAATAAGCTGAAAAAAGGTAAACACCATCTATATTTACTTATTCTCCACTACAGTCAGGTTGTTTCTCCCTCGATGGTCTCTCACATCCACTACCACTGTCCTGCTCCCACCTTCAGCATCCCCTACGTGGATTCTGCCCCTGTTCGCCTACTCAGCTCTTGGCCACCTAGCTGGCCCCTCCAGTCCACTACCACTTCACAATCACCTCTCCTTGCTTAAAACCTTGCCACGTCTCCCTATTATGGCCCACGCTTATTTCTAAAGAGGGGTGCACATGTCCCAGGGGATGCTGGAGACAAATCGAGAGGGAGTGGGAAAATAATATTCACACTCTATTTTAGGGCTTTTTCCTCATCTTTTAGGGATTAATATTTTATATGCTTCATAATATACCTAATATATTTGCTCAGCAGTATATTTATATAATGCGTAAATGAATAAGTATATATGTTTTGGGAGTATATGATCAAGTTTTTCCTGATAGGTGTGCAAACACATAAGATGGTTTGGAGACCATTAAGTGAGACCCAAGTAGGTGTTCTAACATTGGAAGTCCTCCACAGCCTAGTCTTTCTCTGTCTCTTACATCTCATTTTTTAACCACTCTTCTACCTCTTGTCTGTCCCTGACAGTACAGCGACACGGAAGTACTTGCAGTTCCCCTAATTGAGGGAACATTTATGCCTTTATTCCTTTTTCCTGGATTCCTCCAGTCCTGCCCTCACCCTGGTTGCCTGGTGAAGATGTCCTATTTCAAGCCTCAGTTTAGGTGTTATCTCTCTGAGGTTTTTTCCACCAGCCTGGGAATAGGAAACGCACCATTGTCTTCTGATCCACTTCACCATTCTAACCATTCCACATTCAGACTTCTCTTTCTCCCCAGCATACTTTATTAAAGCAATCTACTCACTGCTCCCCAACCCAACGCTCTTTTTTAGAGACAGTCTCACTCTGTCACCCAGGCTGGAGTACAGATATCAAAGTGCACTGCAGCCTCAACCTCCCATGTTCAAGCAATCCTCCTGCCTCAGCCTTCTGAGTAGCTGAGACTATAGGCATGCGCCACCATGCCCTGCTAATTTTTTTTTTTTTGTTTTCTAGAGATGGGTTCTCGCTATATTGCCCAGGGCAGTCTTGAACTCCTGGCTTCAAGCAATCCTCCCACTTCAGCCTCCCGAAGCTCTGGGATTACAAGTGTGAGTCACTGTGCTGGGCCAGTTTCCTTTTTTATATCCCCCCTTAAACTGCGAACTCTTTGAGACTAGGGACTATACGCAGTTCACCTTCCTCTTTCTGTTGGACTCAGCACAGTGTAAGTCACACAGTCAGCACCAGGAAATGTTTGTTTAAAAAGCAATAAAGCTAATATTATCAAATACTTAATATGTGCCTGGAGCTAATTTTAGCATACGTTTCCACGTATATTAATTCATTTAATCCTTGAAAGTGGGTTCTGGCCGGGTGCAGTGGCTCACGTTGGTAATCCCAGCACTTTGGGAGGCTGAGGCGGGTGGATCACAAAGTCAGAGATTGAGACCATCCTGGCTAACACGATGAAACCCGTCCCTACTAAAAGTACAAAAAATTAGCCGAGCGTAGTGGCATGCGCTTGTAGTCCCAGCTACTCGGGAGGCTGAGGCAGGAGAATCACTTGAACCTGGGAGGCGGAGGTTGCAGTGAGCCAAGATTGCGCCACTGCACTGCAGCCTGGGCAATAGAGCGAGACTCCGTGTTAAACAAACAAACAAACAAACAAACAAACAAACAAAAAAAAACAAAAGGAAAAAAAGAAACTGTATTCTAATTTTATCCCCATTTTGTAGATGTGTAAAATGAGACTCCCAGAAATGAAGTAATTTGCCCTGGGTCCCAAACTGGCAGAGCCAGGATTCAGACTCAAGAAGTCTGATCTCAGAGTGCATTCTTTTAATCACTATGCTCTGCTGACAGAATACGCACACGAATGAACAAATATATGCACAAATGAATGAAGTGGTGACTTTGGAAGCAGACTTACATAGTGAAATTGGAGATAAAGGCGAGATGAGGCAGATCCAGGTCAAAGATGGCTTCATGGGCTTCAGCATGTGGATTAAACAGGACAGAGGTGACCAAGGTGTGGGCGTAGCGAGACACCACCGTGGAGTGCATGGAATAGCTTGTCATTAACAACTGAGAGAGAAGACAGGAGGAGGTGTTTTAGGTAGACTGTGTCTTCAGCCTAGATGGGCTAGTACTTGGGAACCCAAGATTCCTACACAGGACTCAAAGTATATAGGTGGATAAACTGAGGCCTAGAGAGGGAAAACAGCCTCTGTCATCCATTTGGTGGAACTGCCTGATTACTTCAGCAAGCTTTATCAAGTCTCAGAACCCAAGACTCACAGAAGATTAGAGATCAAGGGACCTCTCTGGACAAGCACTTCTCTAACTTTGATGTGCACGTGAATCTCCTGGAAATCTTGTTAAAATGAAGATTCTGATTCAGCAAGACTGGGGTGAGGACTGAGATTTTATCTTTCTCAAAAGCTCCCACGGGATGATGCTGATGCTAGTCCACAGATTTCACTTTGAGTAGCAAGGCTTTAGAATATAGCAGAGCAGCCGCCATTCATTGAATCTTACTCTGTCCAAGGCACTGTGATAAATATTGATTTTTTTCTTCTTTAGGATCTCAGGTGTAAAGAGTCGCACTTATAAGAACAATCATGCACTGCAAGCATGGTAAGTATCTGGCATCCATGATGAGGGCACGCAGCAAGTACAATATCTATCTTCTTCCTCTCCTTTCTTGAGGTAATGGTCCCTCTATCTACCCACACGTGATGCACAGCTAGTTCCTTCCCAGTATGGGACAGTGGGAAATGGGGACAATTTGAGATCAGACGGACCTAGGTTCAAATTCTGGTTCTGCCTCTTCCTGTATCTTAACTTTGGAACCTGTTTTCTCTTCTCTATAACGGGGATAATAATATAGCCCAGCTCACAGAGATGCTGTGAAGACTAAATGAAATAATAATTCTGGGACCCCTGGTGCAGCACCTGACATGTGCTTAGCAAATAGTACCTCTTTTCTCTGGCTCTAGCTTCTCAGTCATAGGACTGAAGAAACACACGGAATAACCTTCCCAAATTCCCCCCAAGAAGCTAATTTTATCACAAATCCCCAAGCTTTGTTCCCTCATCCCAGAACTGACCTTTGTGCTTGATGAAGCAGGGACAGGGGGTCCCTGGTATGTCAGTTCAAGAAGAATGGTCAGCAAAAAGCTGACACAGATGAGGTACCTCCACCCAGACATGATGCCACCTCTGGCCTAGATCTGTTGTTCACATCCAGAAGATCTGAGCCCGATCTCCAAACCCTTGCTCTTTTAAACCTCCAGGTATCCCTTCTCTTGAGAGGGAGGGACCATCCTGAAGGGTGGGGAAGGCTCTGAATGTGGCATTGAGGCTCACACAAGCCAGGATTGTCCAGGAGCTGGGGCTGGCATCTTGCCTGGAGAAGGGCCAGTTCCATGCTTCCTTTTTTTCCCTCATCCAGCTGTAAGATGAATGGAAACTAAACATACCAGAGCCCTGGGTCTGTCTGTTTGCTGTGTTGGCTCAGGGTGGGGTTTTTCTTTCCTATAAACATCCACAGGAGCCCAGTAACTGGGGCCAGAGAAAGGTCACTTAGCATTGATCATCTTAAAAAGGTAGCGGCGATGAGAGAGGGATTGGCAAGGCAAGCCCCCAATACTGGTCTTCCCTGGTATTGACTTTAGCCTAGTGCCTGGAGGGACTTACTCAGGATCCCATAACAATTTAGGGGTCCCACAGACATAATAAGACTTACAATCTCTAGAATAGCTAGAGGCCAAGACAGGCTGGAGCAGGACTGAGAAAGAATATAACACAGTGGTTTCAAAACAGGCTTTGGACTCAGACCACCTGGGTTTGAATCTCCGTTCTGCCACTTACTGACTGTATAATATTGAGCATGTTATTTAACCTCACTGTAGCTTCAGTTTCTTCATCTATAAAATAAGAATAGTAATAGCATCTACTTCATAAAGTTCTTATGAAGATTGAGTTTGTACTTTTAGAATGCTTGGCACATGGTAAGTGATCAGTAAATAGCTGCTAGGAGGAGGACAGGATGAGGCATGACAGAGTTCAAAAGTGTGGAAACCTTCCTGCCCTCGGAGATCTGAGTGGAGGGAGAAAGGAGGAACTGAGGTGCTCTGGACTCAGGATCTGCAGATCCTGTGGAGGGTAGGGGTGAGAAATGGGGCTGAGAAAAAGGAAAGTACTTGAAGGTCTACACAAGGACTATCAGCCTCAGTCAGAATCCTGCCACTCTGGCCCTCCCGCCTCCACCCATCCATACAGGGAGCACGGACAGCTCCAGTACTTACTCTCGGGGGCAAAATCTCTGACGACATTTTACAAACTACCCCAGGAACACTCAGATTTGTCCTAGGCCATTTGGCATCACAACAAAGTCTTCTCATTCTGGCACCTGTGGGTCCCCAAACCTGTCGGTTGCTACCTCCCACAAGTCCACACCAAGTTTCCTCTCAGGATTACCTCATGAGGGAGAGCCTTAGCTAGAGAACAGCTCTGCTAGAGAACAGCTCTTAGCTAGAGAACAGCTCTGCAACAGAGAAAACTCCCATCAACTGCCCAGTCCTTTTCTCTTAAATATGAATGAGTAGCCAAGGAGCCTCAAGCAAATTAAGGTAAGCCTGTAGCATGAAAGCAAAATACTAAAAGAAACAAATAGAACAACTGACCCTAGAGCAGTTTGAGGATCTGGGAAACAAAAGAGAACTTCAGGGGAAAAATTGATGCTATTCTCAGTAAGATTCAAGAAGATACAACATGCATAAAACAAGAACTAGATGCCATAAAACAGGAACAATCAGAGAAAACAGAGATTCCTTAGAAATTAAAAATAAGTTACTGAAGTAATAAATTTCCCAGGACCAGGAAATGAGGAAATCTCCCAGAATGTAGGGCAAAAAAGCCAAGGCAACAGAAAATGTGAGAGAAAATTTAAGAGAGATGGATTAATCTAGCAAATTAAGCATTTGAATAATAGGAATAATTTTGTTTTCTAGACAGAGAAAACAAAACAATGAAGGAAACTTTAATGAAAATGTATTAGGCCAGATGTGGTGGCTCACATCTGTAATCTCAGCACTTTGGGAGGTTGAGGCGGGAGGATTCCTTGAGGCTAGGAGTTTTGAGATCAGCCTGGCTAACATAGTGAGACTCTGACTCTAAAAAAAAAAAAAAAAAAAAAAAAAAAAAAAAAGGTGAAAAGAAATAGCCAGTCATGATGGCTCTCATCTGTAAATCCCAGCTGCTTGGAAAGCAGAGGCGGGAGGATTGCTTGAGCCCAGGAGTTCAAGGTTACAGTGAGCCATGGTTGTGCCACTATACTCCAGCTTGGGAGACAGAGTGAGACCCTGTCTCAAAAAATAGATATATTAGAAGTTACAATAATTTCCTACACCTGAAGAAGGATCTCCACACAGGTGCCCAGAACAGCAAATCCAGGAAACAGCGAATCCAATTCAAGCAAAGACTGCAGCAGCCTCCTTACTGGTCCTCCTCCTTCAGCCTTCATCCTCCCCTTTTCTGCCTCCCACCAGTATGTTTTTACAACAACCAGAGGGATCCTTTTGAAACCCAAGTCAGATCCTGTCCCCTTTCTGCTTAAAACTCTCCTGTGGATCCCACCTATGGCTTACATGGTCCTATGTGAGAGGGGTCAGTGAGGCAAGCCCTCATTACCCATTTGACCCCATTTCCTATTACTTCCCTTCCTGCCTTCCTCCATCACTCTAGCAACTCTGGCCATTATGTTCTTAAAAAATGCCAGACATGGAGAAAAAAATGCCAGGCATGATCCTGTTCCATGGCCTTTGCAATGACTGTTTTTTGTGCTTGGAATGTTTTCTCACCAAGCATCCACTTGGTTAGTTCTCTCACCTTATGCAAGTCTTTGCCCACATGCTACCTTTTCAGTGAGTATTTCCCTGACCAACCTATTGACTTATTTTTAAATTTTTTTGTTATTGATACATAATATTTGTACAAATTTATGGGATACATCGATATTTCGTTACATGCATAGAATGTGTAATAATCAAGTCAGGGTATTTAGGGTGTCCGTTGCCTTGAGTATTTATCATTTCTATGTGTTGGGAACATTTCAACTTATCTTTTCTAGCTATTTTGAAATATACAACACATTGTTATGACCAGCCTACTTAAAACTGAGATTTTTCTCCATAGCACTTACAACACATTTTAATTTGAATACATTTTACTGATTTATCTTATTATCTTTTCTCTCTCCCTTACTAGAATCAGCTCCATGGGGGCCAAGGATTGCTATCTGTCTTCTTCACTGCCCTAGCCTAATCTCCCAGAACAGTACCTGGCACACGGTAGATACTCAAAAAATACTTGTTGAATGAGTGAATACAAAAAAATTCAAGGAAAAAAGGAAGGCTTTTAGAAAGTGTGTGTGTGTGTGTGTGTGTGTGTGTGTGTGTGTGTGTGATTATTCAAGAAAGTCTTGGCCAAATACAAAGCAAAATAAAATGTAATATGATTATGAGTAGCTGATAAGAGTAAAAGAAAGATTCCATTTGACCTCGATGCTAGAAACATTCTCCTCTGAGAGGCCCAAAGATTGTGACCTTGAACTTGAAGAGAAGGAAGTGTATTCCAGGCTCACTGCTTGGCTAGATTTTGAAAAATATTTACATAGCCATGATAATATGAATGCTGTTTATTGGGTTTCAGGTCATAGAGTCAACCTGGAGAGACAAAGCAGGGAAGATCTGATTGTGGCTGTAGAACAGAATGTAAATGTTAATAGCCAGGGCAATATAAAAGGAAAGATAAAACTGACAATGTGGGACATTGAATGGGCAGGGGGAGGGTTGTAGCTACAATATCCTTGTCTTAAAAAGTGGGGAGTCAAAATTGTCTGTCAGAAATGGATGGAATACAAATAGAGGTCTGAGTATATCTTTTTCAAGTTACAAAATTAACCAAAAACAAAAAAGGAACATCAGTGTTAACCATTGCAGGGGAGTAGAGGGAAAAGTGAGGCACTGTACATAAACAAAATCCTTACTGCCATCTCTGGGATATTGTCTAATTTTTTTTTAAAGAACCATTACACACACATTATCTAGAGTTGTAAAGGGAACCAACAGTAGAGCTAAAACTAAAAACTGTTAAAGGTTGGCTTTGAAGGGGTGGGATGGAGATGGGGAGGGTTGAGGCAGGGGACTATTAGTTTTTGTCATATGATCTTCTGTTCTATTTCATTTGTTGTCATGTACAAGCATGGAATTCATAAAAATCAAATGTTAAAAACTGCATGTTGATCTCATAACAATGAAATAATTATATTTCCTATGACACTTTATGACAATATCTAAATGGGCATATGGATATTCAGTGAGATGTGCCTCCACAGATGAAAAACATACTATAATGTGCCTAGCATATGTCTGTGAAGAGTGTTGGAAAGGGTATTCTGGGACTTAAATCATTGGACAAAGTATAGTGTAGTTAAGGCTTTGGTATTTGATATTCCACTGACTTGGGTTCAAGTCCTCTCTGTGCCACTCATTGGTCGCCTTGCCTTGGGCAATTTACTTCTCTCACTTTTAATATTGCCATCTGTGAAGTGGGGCTAATGTTCACACAGTATAAAAATAAACCCCTTAAGAGTAAGGGCCACCTCTGTAGAGGTGTCTAATACATAGTTGGTGCTCATTTTCTGTTGAATGGCCTAATCATAGCTCACAAGCTTGTGCTGAGGAAGGACTCAATATACAGAGAACAGGGGAGAATGAGGGTTAGTCCAAAAGTAGGTAGCAGGTTTCCTCATCTATGGGAAATTTGCCTTTTGTTAAACAAAATGTCATTTTTGCTGTGGAAAGGTAGCCCTTAGGGCTTAGAGTGAAACGAAGTTAACTAAATTGCCCTACATATAAAAGGGGAAAAATGAGATTTCACCAGCAGCTCAAGAAAGAAGACATGGCCAGGTACGGTGGCTCATGCCTGTAATCCCAACAATTTGGGAGGCTGAGGCGGGCGAATCACTTGAGCCCAAGAATTTGGGACTAGCCCACGCAACATGGTGAAACCCTGTCTCTACCAAAAATACAAACAAACAAACAAACAAACAAAAAACCTAAAAATTAGTAGGGCATGGTGGCATGTGCCTGTAGTCCCAGCTACTTCTGGAGGCTGAGGTGGGAGGATCACTTGAGCCCAGGAGGTGGAGGTTGCAGTGAGCCAGGATCACACCACTGCACTTCAACCAGGGTGACAGAGTGAGACCCTGGGGAAGGTGGGGGGAAGAGAGAGAGAGAGAGAGAGAGAGAGAGAGAGAGAGAGAGAGAGAGGACATAGGAGCCTGGAAATGGAAAAGAGAGAAGTTGCCAGCCTGTTGGGGGACAGAAAGGGTCCAACAGGGGTGGGGCACGGGGCCTAGGAGAAGGAACAATTATTAGGCCTTTCCCAATGGTAGGAATGAATGGCTATGGAACTCTGAAGAACAAGAAAGTTCGATGTCCAATTTAAAGTTGATTTCTATGCTGAGCTGCATGGTTTAAATGACTAAAGAAGTGATGGGCAGCCTTAAAAGGAAACCTTTGCTACCCTCTCCAAAATTTTCCAAAATTCAGAGATATGGATTCTGTATAGTTTGGGAGAAGGTAAATGTGCTAGGATAGGATTGGTGGTGGGGATATTCTGGGCTTTCCATTTGAGCTTAGGAATCTGGAGTCTTGGATGCCTGTGGGATTAGACAGTTCCGTCTCGACATTCCGCACTAAGCAATCCTTAGCCTGCCTTTCCTTATCTCCAGAACAGAGCTGCCTGATAACAGCCTTTCATCTTTCCTCTTAGTTGATATGTAGGATCTATATGATCTGAGATATTTCTATACTGATCTATGGGTGCTAGAAATGGGCCTGAGACCCAGTGACCTAGGTTCTTCAGAGTTTATGGGTGGATGATGAAGATCAAGATTCCAAGAGTTCACAAGGAGAAGGTGGGAGGAAATCTCTCTGGTCAAAGGGTAAAGATTATGAACTAATTTGTCTTTTCTCCCCTGATGAGGTTGCCTCCTGCCCTCTGATCCCCAGGTCATAAGATAAGGGTGTTAATGGTATTATGTTATGAAGGTGGTGGAATTGAGAGGGGTCTGGGGAAGTTTGGGTTTGACAATCTTTGGGAATGCCTCTCTGACAGATTTGGACTGAGATTTTTCCTGACTTCCTGAATCCAATAATATCTCCTAAGGTTCTGACTCTGTATTCCTTTAAGTTACCCCAGGATCCCAAAGACCACAAGTGGGACCGAAAACATTGTGAAACTTAAAATGTTGGAGGTTGTAACCAGAAGTGTAGTTGTAACAGAGGGTCTTCCCCATGGGGACAAAATTGCTTAACAAAGGCTGCTAGGCAAGAGAAGGCAGGGCATATCTGGTAATAGTGAAGTGTTCTGTTTAGGTGGAATATAGGCAACTATATCTAGTACTTTCAGAAAAACAGCAGGAAAAAGGCTGGAAACTCAGTCAGGGCTGGATTTTGGGAGAGCCTTGAAATCAAACTCAAGTGTTTCTTGGGAAAGCATTCCATACCCATTGTCATGAATACCTCACCTGCTATTCATATCTCAACTCACTGTAATCAGGAAACTGCTGCATGGAATAGACTCTGAAATAACAATGGCTTAAATAAGACATATATCTATTTGCCTCACCTAAAAGAAACTCAGAGGTAGGCAGTTCACGTTGGCTTCATGAAATTGTTGTGGATCCAGGTTCTTTTTAGTTTATTAATCCAGTATCTTTAGAGTGTGACCCTAGTCCTCATGGCCTTTATTCTGGGAGGCTATGTATCTAGCTAAAAATCAGATGGCTTATTACTAAGGAAGAAGAAGAGCATGGATATCAGGGTAAGCAATTAGCAATCTATGCCACAAACATGTGCACTGAAGCTATTCCTTCCAAGGTCACCAGAGACCACCACTTGATCGTCAAAATCCCCAGACATTTTTTCAGGTCTTACTTTTCTTGATTCTTGGCAACATTCATCACTATTGACCTTGACTCCTCCCTCCTTTTGAAACAATCTCTTTCCTTACTTTTGTGACACTCCTTTCTCCGTTTTTTTTTTTTTTTTTAATGGTGTCTTGCTCTATCACCCAGGCTGGAGTGCAATGGCACAATCTCGGCTCACTGCAACCTCTATCTCCCAGGTTCAAGCGATTCTCCTGCCTCAGCTTCCCGAGTAGTTGAGACTACAGGTGTGCTCCCCCACACCCAGCTAATTTTTTGTGTTTTTAGTTGAGATGGGGTTTCACCATGTTGACCAGGCTGGTCTTGAACTCCTGACTTCAGGTGATCTTCCCACCTCGGCCTCCCAAAGTGCTGGGATTACAGGTGTGAGCCACCACACCCGGCCCTCTCCTGTTTTTCTCTCTGCCTTTTTGGTCACTCCTTATCAATCTCTTTCATGAGTTCCTTTTCCTCCACCTATACCAAAGGTGCTTTTGGGCTGCAGGGCTCTTCCGTGGGCCCATGTCTCTTCTAGCACTGTGCATTCACCAGGGTGCTGTTGCCCTTTCTCATGAATTAAAGAACTATTTATGTACTGATGACTCCTAGATCTATAGCCTCAGCCTAGACCACTTCTCTGAGCTTCAGACATGTATATTCAACTGCCTGTGGTACATTTCCATATGGACATGCCACAGGTGCCTTAAAAACAATGTTCAGTTCTCCTCTAACCTGCTCCTCAAACCCGCTCTTCCTTCAGTATTCCTGATCTCAGTGAGAGGAGTTACCATTCACACAATCTCTCAAATCAGATCGCCAAGAGTTCCCTTTGACACTCTACTCGTCTTCAGTTACTCAAGTCCAATTACTTTTTACTTCTTTACTATCTCCTCGATTCAATCACTTCTCACTACCTGCCACCACTCTAGGTCAAAGCACAATCATTGCTTACCTAGATGACTACAAAAGGCATAAGTACTCTCCCTGTTTCCAAGACAACACCTATTCCATACTCCATATAGCAGCTAGGTGTTCTTTCTAAAACACAAACCTATGCTGTATCCTTGCCTAGAATCCTTTAATAACTCCTGGGTGTTCTCAGGATCAAGACCAAAGTCCTTATCTTGGCATTCAAAACTTGCCAACTTGCCACGATTTGGAAGGGATTGGGAATTTGAGATGCCAGAAATAGAAGAAAAGGAGGCGCTATGTCTAGTGTGGATAAGGGAGAAAATCTGGGAGGCAAGAACATGGTGAACTGATATCACACACTTGGAGAAAGCAACAATTCAGAGAAAGAGAAAAGACAGGAAAACAGAAGCCTGCCTTGAATATGCAAGAAATTTGTGTGTGTGTCTATCTTGAATTATCCATAGAACATAGGGATTCATGATATGTTATTTACACAGTAAAAGGTGACCACATAAAGCAGGAGACTTGTGTCCATTTGAATTACATTTATATGTGGAAAGGCATTGAATATTATTTCCACAACTAACCGTTGTGCTGAATTTTATTATGGTTTCTAATAACTTTTTAGTTGATGCTCTTGGGTTTTCCAGGTCTGCATTTATATATCCAGTAATTAATGATGATTTGTCTACTTCCTATTATTTTACATCTTATTTTGTTTTCTTGAATAGATCCAATTGCTTATGTGAATTTATTATGTGATAGAGGTGCCATTTCAAAGCAGAGAGGGAAAAGATGGATTAGTTTGCACATGATGTAGGGGTAAGAGACTATGATTTTGGAGAGTAATCAAGCTGAATCCGTATAGAAAATAAACTTTGAAATGATCAAACATCTAAATGTAAATAATAAAGCCACAAAAGTGCTTCAAGGAAAAAAAAACGGGGATTGTTATAGGAACATGAAAAGCATCTTTAAGCAAGCAGCAGGATCCAGTTGTGATGAAGGAAAAATGGATATATTTGACTACATAATAATTAAACATTTTTGTTTGGCAAAAATTATCATAAATAACATGAAAAATATTTGTAATATGTGACACGTACACGAGAGACATTGCTGGTGGGAACGTTATTCCATATACTTTTTAGGAGTAAGTTGACAAATTTTGTATCTTTTGTTATCAAAATGGAAGACGTTTTTGTAGCATTTGAGCTAGCAAAAAATACCCTAAATAAAAAAAAAGTGCCCCAAACAATCTAAATGTACATGTGTACTGGACTGGTTCAATAAATTATGGGACATCTATACAAGAAAAGATCATGCAACTGTTTAGAAAAATGTGCACTAACGGAAATATTTTTTATATATAACTGGAAAAAAACAGGTCGCAGAACAGAAGGTATGTATAGTGTACCATTTGTCGGAGAGAGAACCTGAATAATTAGTATACGAATAGAAAAAAAATCTGGATAGCAAAATGTTAATAGTGGTTATTTCTGGGAGATAAGAGTGGCCTTTCATTGGTATGTTATATATTACTGCATTGTTTTAATTTTTACAACAACAACAACAAAACAACAACATATTACCTTTGTAATAAGAAAAAATGAAGATATAAAAATAAATTCAATGAATGACTTTCTTTCGGGGGCGGTTTGGGTTGGAAGAGTTTCAGACTGAGCCTGGTACAGTGGCATAAACATGGGCTTTGGCGTCAGACAGCCCTGAGCAGGGCCCCATTGCCCCACCCCCGAGGAAGGCGAGGGGGGGTGGCAGGGGGCTGCGGAAAGGGGCTGGGCTGGGTTGGGCTGTCTGCAGCTCTAGTCCAGGAGGCTGAGACTTCGAGAGGGACTTAGAGAAGGCAGACGCATCCCGAACTCGCTGGAGGACAAGGTGAGGTGCGTTGAGATTGGGGTTTTATGGAGGTCATAGAGTGGTTCCAGACCCCTCGAACCCATAGCCAGGCAGATGAGCAATTCTTACTGCACCACTGCAGCTGAAGCAGAGGTGACCTGGAGTGGTGTGTAGGCAATGAGGACGACTGAGAAAGTGGTAGGCTGTATAGACTGGGAGCAGAGACGAGCGGAGGAGGAGGGGAGAAAAACGGGGAACCAGGAATGTTGGGAGGGGGACGAGGAATACAAGGAGGGAGGGGAACACTAAGGGGGAGTGATCCAGAGAAGAGAATGGGGATGCAGAGAGGGGTTAAGGAATACTGAGGGGCAGGGTGTGCAATCGTAACACGGAGGAGGATGTAAGGAATGGGAAGAGGGAATTCTGGAGTAAATAGAAAATGTGAGGTGGGAATAGGGAGTAAGGAGCCAGGCTAAGGGAATACGGAGGGGGGCATAAGGAATGAGGAGCAGGGAGCGGGGGAGGGGCAGACAGGCTGGGACGGAGGCCCCCTAGGGAGGCGGAAAGGGGCGGGACCACTTCCGGCCTAGAGAAGGGAGGGCAGTCTCTGAGTTTCGGAGGGGCTTGGAGTGAGTGGACGCTCTCGGGAATTGTAGGAGGACGAGGTGAGCAGCCGGGCGGGCTTTTGGATGAGAGCCCCGCTAGGGGTCGGCCGCACCCTCTGGGATCTGGAGAAAACCTGTCATGAGGATCGGATCGTACCGGATCCATCCGGCTGGGAAGGGAGGGGACTGGACCCGGTTTGACCGGGCCCAAGATGGAATCACTAGCTCAATATTTATTTGAGGAGGGGGTGTAATAGGGAAGGGGCGGAACCAAGATGCGCCTGTTTGGAGGGGGGCGTGTTAGGAAGAAGGGCGGGGCCAAGAGACACTGGACTCGGTAGGGCGTGAGTAGGGGAGGGGCCGGGCCCACCAGACACTGCGACAATTTTGGAGGAAGGCTTCTTGGGCAGGGGGCGGGACCGAATGGTACTGCGGACCTGGAGAGGGGCGTGTGTCGGGGCAGAGTGCCAGACTGAGACCACGATCATTGCGCATGCGCACTATGTATCGCTGAAAGGGGCGTGTTGAGAAGGGCCAGCACTGAGACGAGCCAGCTGCTGAATGCGCATGTGCACGGTGGACATCAAAGAAAGGGCTCGTGCTGGGAAAGCGGGCGGGGCTGAGAACGGCCCTGCAGCCGACGCGCATGCGCTCTATCGACCTGCGGCTGGGTGGGGGGTGCACTGGGAAAAGGGGCGGGGTCCTCAGAGCTGCCGCGCTGGCACATCTTCCTGGAGAAGGGGAGGGTGCGGCTGCAGAGAATTGAGACTTAGAAGCTTTGGATTCCTGTATCTGAGAACGGAGTCGTTGTGGGTGGTGGAGGGGGTTGGAATTGGGGACCTACGGAAGGTAAGGATCAGCCTCCAGGCACAACAGGGGAGAGGACGTTCAGTGGGCTTCAACTTGACCCAGGCCTTCTCCTCTTCAGGCTCAGCTCTTGCCAGGCCAAATTGAGACATGTCTGACACAAGCGAGAGTGGTGCGGGTCTAACTAGCTTCCAGGTAAGGCCTCTTTCTGTCCTTTCCCCAGCTGCTTTTCCTCTCCAGCCCTTGTTGCTGCCCTAAGTCCCTTGGCTCTTCCCCTCCCATCCTTGTCCTTCTCCACCTACTTTCCTGCCTGGGTGTCCCCCTGCCCAGTGGAGGGAGGGAGAGAAGGTGGGCGGGCCCCTCTTCTGCCTTCAGTTCTTGCTCAGAGGAAAGGGAGGCCTTGTTCGGCTGAGGTGGTCAGAGCACACCGCAGGTACGAGTACAGGTCAGAGAAGTGTGGCCTTGGAATTTTGGAACCATTTGCTTAGTTGGGGGTGGGGAGAAGGTCTGTGAACTTCCCTGCTTCCTCTTGCAGGCTGAAGCTTCAGAAAAGGACAGTAGCTCGATGATGCAGACTCTATTGACAGTGACCCAGAATGTGGAGGTCCCAGAGACACCGAAGGCCTCAAAGGCACCGGAGGTCTCAGAGGATGTGAAGGTCTCAAAAACCTCTGGGGTCTCAAAGGCCACAGAGGTCTCAAAGACCCCAGAGGCTCAGGAGGCACCTGCCACCCAGGCCTCATCTACTACTCAGCTGACTGATACCCAGGTTCTGGCAGCTGAAAACAAGAGTCTAGCAGCTGACACCAAGAAACAGAATGCTGACCCGCAGGCTGTGACAATGCCTGCCACCGAGACCAAAAAGGTCAGCTGTGTGGCTGATACGAAGGTCAATACTAAGGCCCAGGAGACTGAGGCTGCTGCCTCTCAGGCCCCAGCAGATGAACCTGAGCCTGAGAGTGCAGCTGCCCAGTCTCAGGAGAATCAGGATACTCGGCCCAAGGTCAAAGCCAAGAAAGCCCGAAAGGTAAGACCTCTGCAGTCACCACCCTTCGTTTTCTACTCCTCTCCTCTCAGTTGGTTCATTTGTTCTACAAACATTTAGAAAGATCCCTGTGCTCATCAGGGCTGTGGGGGGCACTGAAAGTAATGTGATGTAATTCTTGTCTTCAGAGAGCTTGCAGACTGATGGGGAGATGAGACAGGAATACACATAGCTGCAATCTGAATATAATGCAGTTTATATTTACATAGTAGCTGCCCTGTGTTAGGCCTTGAGCTAAGCACATTTATGCAGGTTATCTCATTAAATCCTGAAAGTAATTCTCATAGCCCCAATTTTATAGAGAAGGAAGCTGAGTTCCAGAGAGGTGAAGCAGTTTTTCTAGGGATGGTTCAAGCAGAGCCAGTAGTAGGCACAGAAAGAGAAGAAGACTCAGCCTCCACCCACCCTTGGTTTGCTCCTGGCCTGCTAGGCAGATGAAACACTTGCTTGGAAGTCAGTGAGAAACAAACCCAGGGTTCAGCATAGCCAACATCTATTAAGTCAGGCTGTTACTACAGGGACGGGATTGGCGGGTGCTTCCTGGAAGAGATAGGGAGAGGAAAAGGACCACCTGTTTCATCTGGTGATGTTGAGCTTCTGTTGATGCAGGTGAAGCATCTGGATGGGGAAGAGGATGGCAGCAGTGATCAGAGTCAGGCTTCTGGAACCACAGGTGGCCGAAGGGTCTCAAAGGCCCTAATGGCCTCAATGGCCCGCAGGGCTTCAAGGGGTCCCATAGCTTTTTGGGCCCGCAGGGCATCAAGGACTCGGTTGGCTGCTTGGGCCCGGAGAGCCTTGCTCTCCCTGAGATCACCTAAAGCCCGTAGGGGCAAGGCTCGCCGTAGAGCTGCCAAGCTCCAGTCATCCCAAGAGCCTGAAGCACCACCACCTCGGGATGTGGCCCTTTTGCAAGGGAGGGTAAGAACTCTGTCCTTTTTACTCTGCCTTTTCTACTGCCTTGGCTGCCCTTTTCTTTGCCATCGTCTCAAGTTTTCAGCAAACTTGTTTTGGTCTTTCCATCTTTTTCTACTCTGCCAGGCAAATGATTTGGTGAAGTACCTTTTGGCTAAAGACCAGACGAAGATTCCCATCAAGCGCTCAGGTAAAGTCCTACCAATCCTCCCTCTACCCTAAGCTCTGCCCTCCATTGCCCTTGCATCATTGTGCTGGGGATATCTGCTGCTCTTATGCTTATATCTCTGTCCTCCCAAAGTTCTACTTTGGCAGTGCTAGCATCTCTGTTGATAAGCGCAAAACCTGGTTATGCCACCCTTGGTGTGGTTGGCAAAGAGTCTATAGCTTGGGCATCAGGGCCACCTGGCATCTCTTCAGTCAGGTGCTTACACCACTTTCCCCTTGCAGACATGCTGAAGGACATCATCAAAGAATACACTGATGTGTACCCTGAAATCATTGAACGAGCAGGCTATTCCTTGGAGAAGGTGAAGGGGCAGCCCTGGGGGATGGGCACAGTGGGGAAGCCTTGAATTGAACAAAAATGTGCAAGTTCCTTCTCAGGGGAACCAGAGAGACCTGCTAATCTAGCTCCATCACTATGCTGAGGGGCAGACAATGGCCTAGGGAGGGGTGTAGATGAGCGATGGGTCACACAGCAAGTCAATGGTAAAAGTACAGTTAGGACCCAAGACACCCAACTTAGTCCTGGCTTCTGTCCACAGCTCATGCCGTGTATTTCAGATTTCACCTCTCCCTTTCATTCCCCATTCTCTGTCTCCCTAGATTCCCACTCATCGCAAAGACGATGATGACAATAGTACATTTGCTGCATGTTTACTGGGTGCCAGGCACTTAGCTATGTACTTTGTGTGCATTACCTCACTGATTTCTCACACATGCAAAACTCCTAGGTACATAGGGAGCTGCAGCATGCCCCAGAAGCTGAATTTTGTCATCTCACAAGCTGTTCTTCCCATCCACAGGTATTTGGGATTCAATTGAAGGAAATTGATAAGAATGACCACTTGTACATTCTTCTCAGCACCTTGGAGCCCACTGATGCGGGCATACTGGGAACGTAAGCTGGGAAAGGGCTGAGGTGTGGGGGGCTTCTGCTTTGGCCATGTGCTGCTACCCCTTCTTTGTCCTACTTCCCCCATCCTCTTAGAGAGTCAGGAAAGGCAGGGACTCAAAAGCCCCGTCCCAGTTCCCATGCATAGTTGGAGCCCTGCTCACAGTAGTGATGCCTGATTATGATTGACTGAAGGGTGTAGGAGCCTGAGGTGGGACATTCCTGCTGTCAGCTTTGCTGTTTCTGTAGAAGCTTCCCAGGAAAGCAGGCCTGTCATTGCTTGCGTCTTCCTACTGGGTGCCTGGCCTGGCCTTGGCAGAGTGGTTCTCAAGGAGGGCTTCCTGGTGTGGGTGGATCAGGATGCATGAAGCGCAGGAGTGTCAGTGGGGCTGAAGGTTCTGGGAGAGAAAGAAGGGATTCACATGGACTGAGTGCTTGTGTTGTACCAGGTTGACAGCCATTCTTCCGTCTTCTTGGAAACCCAGGGAAGGGAGAATATGATTTTTCTATTTTACTGAATAGTAAACTGAGGCTTGCAAGTCTAAGTGCCTTGCCCAGGGTGGCATAGAGCTGGCAGCAGAGACTGGGCAGAATTCTGTATCTGAGGCATGTGGGAGAGGCTAGCCTAGTGAGCTGGCTGGTGTGTCTGTGGTGGCTGCTGGACATAAACCTCTCTGTCCTGTTATTTCTCTAGGACTAAGGACTCACCCAAGCTGGGTCTGCTCATGGTGCTTCTTAGCATCATCTTCATGAATGGAAATCGGTCCAGTGAGGGTGAGTGGCTGGGCATGCAGCTGAATGGGTGGCCATGGTCTGGATTCCATGTGTTCAATTTCTGTCCCTGTCTCCTCTTGCCTCCCCTCGCAGCTGTCATCTGGGAGGTGCTGCGCAAGTTGGGGCTGCGCCCTGGGTATGATTGGGCTCTCTCAGCGCTTGCTGTCCGTGTTGTCCTTTGGCAAGAGAGGATGGTCCTAGGATTGCATCAGTCTGGTGGTCTGGTGGAGCGGGTGGGGTGCTGGACTGGGTAGAGGGCCCAGGGTTCTGACCTGGGTGGATGATGGGCCTGAACTCTCTGCTCCCTCTATCAGTGTCTCTTGGGCTTCTATGGAGCTTCCCTCTTGTGCTGGAAACCTCTTTTCTATCTTGGAAATGCCTCTGCCCACATCTGGGAAGTGTCACAACCTTGAGTGAATGTATTTGTTTATTTATTTTTCTTTTTCTTCTCTCAGGATACATCATTCACTCTTTGGGGACGTGAAGAAACTCATCACTGATGAGTTTGTGAAGCAGAAGTAAGTATCTGTCTGGTGTTCATGTGTTCCATGCATTTGGCCTATTTCAGAACTGAGTGATAGAGCCATGGTGCCTGCATGCATGTGTCTATGTGTGTATGTATTTGCATATTTGCGTGTATGCAGGTGGTGGATTATTCCTTGGGTGGTGATGGGAAACAGAAGCAGCACATGTTTCCTGATCTGTTACATGTACCTCAACATTTGTCTTGAGACCAGTTCTGCAAGGGAGGGATTATCATTACCATCACTGTATGTATGCAGAAACTGAGGCTTAGAGAGACGAAGTCATTTGGTCAGGGGTACACAGGTAGCAAGTAGAAGAGTTGTGTTTAGAACTTAGCTCCAAAGCCTTAGTTCTTTTTACTCTGCTAACTAGAGCTTCATAGAAATTAATTTCCATAAAGAAATGACATAGAATGGTAGCTTCAGGCAACCAGGTACCATGCTGGGGAGTTGACTTGTACATCTCATTTCATTTTCATAATTACCCTGCAGCTATCATCCCTTCCCCGTTTTACAGTTGAGAGACCTGGGGCTCCGAGAGAGGAGATCTGAGCATGGCCCACAACTGGTATGGGCCTGGAGTCCAGTCCTCTTGAATTTCTGGCCAAGGCTCATCTATCCTTGGTCCTTAGAGGACATGTGAGCACTCACACAGCCACACGCATGTGCGCACAGAAACATACACACACACACAAAGGGTCAGGAATTCAACATTTGTGAAGCATGCTGCTATTGGCGATTCTTCCTCTGTAGTCTTTCCGGTCATTTTCTGTGGTGGGCCTTTCCGGGCTTGGCCAGTCTGAGGTCAAGACACTTGCAGTGGGGTGTGCTCAGAGCAGGGGGCCCAAAGAATGGCTCCTCTGTTTACAACACACCCAACAGGAGTCTGGGGTCATTGTGATGAGGGCCTCAAACTTGTGGCTTCCCTATGAACAAATGTCCCCCTACACCTTTGTGTGGCTTCTGGTCAAGACCAGTGGGACAGGGCTCAATATTGGAAGAAAGACTGCAGTAATTAGTGGATAATGTTGCCATCTGGAGCCTGTCCAGTCTATGCATGGGTAGGCCATGAATGGTCTTAGAAATAAAGGCTTTGAACCTCTCTTTCCAAGGTACCTGGACTATGCCAGAGTCCCCAATAGCAATCCCCCTGAATATGAGTTCTTCTGGGGCCTGCGCTCTTACTATGAGACCAGCAAGATGAAAGTCCTCAAGTTTGCCTGCAAGGTAATTGGAGAGCTGCCTGAGCTCGGCAAGTCAAGAGCATGGGGTGCCCCTGGCTGGGGCAGGCTGTGTGCAGAGCAGTCTGAAGTTCAAATCTGAATGTTTTGGTGCTTCTGTTAATTGTCAAAACACTGTAACAGGTACTTTATCTGAATCATTTAAGCCTTAAAACCTGATATGTCATTGCCCTGTTACAGATGAGAAAACTGAGGCCCAGAGAGGTTGGTAGGTGACATGTCCAAAGTCATGGAGCTAGTAAATGTCAGAGCAGGGATGGAATATTAGGTGCATAATTACTGGTAATACTGTATTATTACTCTTACCTTTTTACACTAAGCATGTAGCATAGCGCCTAGCATAAAGAGTAGATGCTTAATCCTCTTATGCTCCTTCTGATGGTTATTTACATAGTAATACTGTATTATTACTATGGCTTAATCCCTCTGTGGTCCTTCTGATGGTTATTTTTGTTTCAGGTACAAAAGAAGGATCCCAAGGAATGGGCAGCTCAGTACCGAGAGGCGATGGAAGCGGATTTGAAGGCTGCAGCTGAGGCTGCAGCTGAAGCCAAGGCGAGGGCCGAGATTAGAGCTCGAATGGGCATTGGGCTTGGCTCGGAGAATGCTGCCGGGCCCTGCAACTGGGATGAAGCTGATATTGGACCCTGGGCCAAAGCCCGGATCCAGGCGGGAGCAGAAGCTAAAGCCAAAGCCCAAGAGAGTGGCAGTGCCAGCACCGGTGCCAGTACCAGTACCAATAACAGTGCCAGTGCCAGCGCCAGCACCAGTGGTGGCTTCAGTGCTGGTGCCAGCCTGACCGCCACTCTCACATTTGGGCTCTTCGCTGGCCTTGGTGGAGCTGGTGCCAGCACCAGTGGCAGCTCTGGTGCCTGTGGTTTCTCCTACAAGTGAGATTTCAGGTATCTGCCTTGGTTTCAGTGGGGACATCTGGGGCTTATGGGGCTGGGATGAGGAGCTGGATGATTCTAGGAAGGCCCAAGCTGGAGAATGATGTGGAGAGTGTGCCAAGACACTGCTTTTGGCATTTTATTCGTTCGTGTTTGCTGGATGTCAATTGACCCTTTTATTTTCTCTTACTTGTGTTTTCAGATATTGTTAATCCTGCCAGTCTTTCTCTTCAAGCCAGGGTGCATCCTCAGAAACCTACTCAACACAGCACTCTAGGCAGCCACTATCAATCAATTGAAGTTGACACTCTGCATTAAATCTATTTGCCATTTCTGAGTTTATCGCTTTTTTTGGTGGGCCGTCACATTTTGGTATCACATTTAAAAATGAATGAGTTGGGAAAGTTTCCACCTCAGTCTGTGTTTAGTTTGAGGTGATATTGTTGGATTCCCAGGAGTGAGATTAACACACCTTTCTGGGATAGATTGGGCCTCACGTCTAGCCTTCAGGGTGGTGGGATTTTAGTGGGGTGGAGTTAAAGAGATTGTAGTTACAGAGGACACACTTTGAAGGAGAGGCTTGAGGTCGGCAAGTCTGGAGCAGAAAGCATAGGTAGAGGAGACTGGACATCAAATATAGAATCTCTTTTTGAAAAATTTGAATGAGGAGAGAGAGAGGTACAGAGCTAAATGGAGATACAGGAACAAGGGAACATTTTCTTGGGGAAGGAGAGAGACTTGAGTAGGGAGGAGCCAATGGAGAGGAAGAAGTTGAAGGTTGACTTCTGCAGCCCAGTCCTGGAGGAGGTGAGAGGAGTTGGGTTGTGGGAAGGCCTGGGAGAAGGGACTACTCAGATAGGACTCAGGGAGGGGGACTGTGAGAGGATGTTGAGCAGTAGGGAGGCCCTGATAGAGGATGGAGCCCATGATTTTTGGGGAAACATAGCAAGGTGCTCAGTAATCTTGGTATGGGAACCATGAAGATGAGTGTTGGTTTATTCCAAGGTTTGGGTTCTGCTGTTTGGATCTGGAATAAGAACACCGGACCAGGGCAGTGACTGTATGAGTCTGTTCCTTCACCTCTGTGTCCATGGTACCTGACATGTAGTAGTTGTACACAGAGTGGGGGAAGAAATGGACCATGGGATCCAGGCAGGCTTGGGGAGGAGAGATGAGGAGAGTGTGTGATAGATTGGGGGACAGTACAGGAGTCTGTGGATATCTCTGTGAGTGATGTGCATCTGACAGTGCAGGAGTCTCAGTGAAGTCCTCATTAGGAGTGCCTGCTATATGTCTGGCAGCATTCCAGGTATCTGGAAAGGGGTATTGAGAGAATAAGAAGTGTGATCTGGGGGACTAGTCAGACAATGGGATGATTGTATTTAGGAAGTCACAGCACAGAGAGCTCTGGGTGATGGTGAGGTTCAAGGGATGGGTAGTCGAAGGGTAGAGATGCTTCCTGCAGATGCGAAGTCAGTGGTCTGGGAGGCTAGGGTATTGGTTGGGTTATCCATGTGGACAGTGAAATCACCCAGATGGTGGCAGGAGGTGGGAGAGAGGGGAGCATTATGAGCCAGGTGCCAAAGTGCCCACATGTTGTTGAAGGTGGTGTCCTCTCAGCTACGCTGCTCACTAAGGGACAGGGCCCTCAGGCTATTACAGATCCACCTCCCTGTTTTTGAGGGGTACTGCCCTGGACCACCTTTCTCCCCACGAAGCCCTCACCATCTCCAATCCCCACATTACTGGGCTCCTAATCACTGGGACAATCTTGTGGACAATGAGGCCCCTGTAATGGCCACCTCTCCCCTCCTGTAGAATCTATAAGCAATCTATTGCTTAGGGAACAGAATTTTAAAAAGAGAAACAGCCCCATCTGCAGCAAGACAGCTCCTTGCCTGTGGCTGTGAATTGAGACCTGCTGAAGTAATCTTCACTAGAAATAGAGGCTCTTCCATTGAAGACTAGGATATGGTCTCCTCAGGGCCTGGGTACTACCCGGGACAGGTAGACAAAGTCACAGGCAGCTTTGGCCTCCTAGGAAGGACTCTCAGTGGGTACTGTGTCTAGGGCCCTCTCAGATTCTCTGGTGATGTCCATCTGAAAATGGAAGGGATGGGGGATGATGGGGTGGTGAGGAACTCATGGACTGTGATGCTAATGAGTTCCAAGTGTTTGATAGAGTAAGTGTGAATCATAGTCAGGAAGAACTCTGTTCTTTCCTCTTGCCTTCCCTCCACAGGACACCGGGCTTGCAGAGCACCCACCTCTTCTTCCCTTCCCACAAAGCCTAGAATTTGACAGGAGAAGGGGTTGGCTCTTCTTCACTCCTCACTCCCTGTTCCTCAAGTGTCAGGACTGAAGGCAGGTGGGGCAGGGAAGGAGAGAGCAGGTCTGGTCCCAGGCAAGTAGGGGAGTGTTTGGAGCAGGGAGAGGGAGTGGCGGGGGAAATGAGGACAGACCGTTGTTCATGTTTTTGCCATCTTCATCAGCCTGGAGGCCATTACTGTGACGAATAAACTCCCACAATTTTCAGTTTTTTCTTCAGTATATTATTAAGTAAATTCCAAATTATTCTAGATTGTATCATGTATCTTCCCCTTGGCTAGTGGTGGACAGAGCCCCCTCAGCATCTTCTCCACCTATTTTTTTTTATTATCACCCTCTAAGAAGCCTTTTTAGACATTTTTATCCTAATTGTCCTTCCCCATGTAGTTTTATTTACACAGATATACTGTAGATATCTATTTAATAACTATGTATATTTGTGCTTTATACATAAAAAATAAACCTTACTCTTTTTATTCAATACAGGGTTAATAATGAATAAAATATTTAAGTAAAAAGTTAAATGTGAAGGTAAATCGATGTTGAACTGGTGCATAACATCCATCCCTTCTACTATGATAATTTTGTTCATTGGCTCATTGAACAAGCACTGGGTGTCTGGAGAAGAGGCTGACAGATTTCCACGGGCTGCGTAATCATGCTCCTTTTGGTGAGCACTCACGTGGGACACAAATATCCCCACACAACCCATCCTGAGAGATCTGTCCACTTGCTCCTCATATATATGCAGGCAAAGCAATTAGAACTGTGCCTTGCACATAATGAGTATTTTATAATACTCATTATGTGTATTATAATACACATAATAAAGTATTTTATTATATGGTCATTATTGCTATCAATTCTCCAATCTTGTTCCTTCCCAGTCTCTGACTATCTGGCAGAAGCAATCTGTATTGATCAGTGCCCCTGGCCAGGTTGCTTTCTGGACAGAGATCAACCACATGCACAGCTGTTGAGTTTTGACTCCGAAGAGGATTTCCTTTTTTTTACTTCCTGTCAGGGTCGCATCTGAGTGGGGCTGTTGCACCACAGCTCAGCCTCCAGCTAGTTCCTGCTTACCATGTGTGTCATTCGCAAACCATGCTCCTGGGCTTTTTTCCTTCTTTGGGAAGCTGCTTGTTGGGAACTCCACACAAGGCCCTCGGTGTGAGCGGAGGGAGGGCAAGCCATGCGGCAGGAGAAGGTGTTATGGGGAGGGTGAGCCTCCCGTAACTCACTTGTGCCTGCAGGGCCTGCTCCGGTCTGATCTCCTGTGACCACTGCCCTTTGGTGACAAGCATTGTCATTGCCTGCCCGACTTTACGATTTGGTGGATAAGATGGCACAGGCCCAGGGTGGGCAGCTCAGGTTGCATGGTCACTTGGGGTCCCGTGGTTAAGTGCTCACACTCTACCATGAGCCAGTAGTTCGACCTTGTTGTATTAATCATCAGGTGCCAAGTGCCACTTCTCAAAAAGTGAGCGGTTATTTGATGAAGAGAGCATGGCTTTTGCTCCAAAATGCTAGAAGCTTGTGCTTTGATTCTCTGGATGGGGCTTGTCACAGGCTCCACACAGCATCCCGGTCTGTCAGATACTCAACGCATTCAGACATTTATTTGTTCCTTCAACTGTCATGTATAGTGACTGCAGGGTTCCACGTAGTGAGCACCCTGTGCTGGGTGCTGGGGTGTTCCTGTTCTCAAGACACGGCCAGTCCAGTGAGGGAAACACTGGCAGCACCGAGGGGAACCATAAAGGGCTGTGGGAGGCCAGAGGAACTGGTGATTCACTCCTCTGTGGTTAGGTGTGTTGTTAACCGCTGATGGCATGTGTTAGGAACATCTGCACAGGTGCATAGGTCCAGGCACACATTTCTATATGCAGATATAGGCGTTTCATACATACATTTTATTATGGACATGAGTCAGCAGTCAGCGTGCTCTGGTGGAAGGAGCCCTTGACTGGGAGGTAGGAGCCGTAGGGTAAACTCCCCCAGCTCCCTTACATGGTCCCTTGTGCCCTCAGACATGGCCCTGCCCCTCTCTGGCCTCATATCCAAAGAGCATTGGCTCACTCGGCCTGCTCTCTGGGGGTCACACTTCAGATAGTGGGTGGGGAGCACCCAGTCTGAGGCCTGGTACACAGTGGGTGCTGCACAAGTGAGAGCTACCTCGACGGGGAGGTGCTTTGTAAACTGGGCCTGGTGCTCTGTAATGAATGTGAAGGTGGCACTGCCTGTGTACATGCACACACACGCTTGTGTGCAGGGAGGTATGCCCTGTGGAGACGGCCACGTGTCCAGCTGGGCTCCGAGCTGTGTGGGCAAGTCTGGGATGGCTCCAACTAAGATGGCCCTGGCTGCAGGGGCTGCCATGGACCAGGGTCATGCCTCTAGCGGCCTCTGACTCTGCTCTGAGGAGTGGGCCATGGGGGAGTCACAGGTCAGAGTCTACCTAGATGGCAGCTGTCAGTCTAGAGATAACAGAAAGGGAGCCACAAGGAGGCAGCCATGGGGCAGCACCTTGCTTGGGGCACCCCCACCTCTCCAGTGGGGGAGCAGAGGGCAGGCGGGTAGGCCTGGCTGTCAGTCCTGGCTCTGTCTCATCCTGGCCACCTGCCCTGGGGCTGCTCTCTGTTTCCTCATCCATAAACCGGTGGCAGGAATGCCCACCCTACAGACCTGTGGGGAAGATGAAATGAGCCACACATGCGGAAGCAGATGGCACCATGACTCTGCATAGGTGTCCAATAAATGACAATTGTGACAACAACTGTCTTTCCTGCACTCATTTTCCCACCCTCAACCAGTCTTGCCAGCAGGAACAATACCTATGCTAAGAAGCCCAGGTGCAGGGGTAAATGCTGTGGAAATGGATTCCTTTATTCAGCCAGCACCCAGAACACACAGGTCACTGTCCTGGGCTGGGAAAAAGAGACTCGGGCCAGGAAAGCCACACATGGGCCAAAAGTGGAAGAACTAGAGCCCAGGGCATGGCAACCTGCCTGGGAGGGAGGAGAGGATGAGGAGGGCTTCCTGGACCACACCATGGAGGCAGTGCTGGGCCTTGGAAGGGAGTGGGGAGGGCAAGAAGCACACAGTCAGTGTGACACCTGTGTTGGGGTGAGGAGGGGAGAAGAGTGATTCAAGGGTGGGTGTCTCAGGGCAGCTGTCTGTGTAATCAGTGATAGTCACCCGCTGACAGAGGGGACAGAGGAGGGCCGTGTAGGTAGGGGAGGTGCACCAGCAAAGGCACAGAGTCGTGAGAAAGATGAGGGGACCAGTCAGGCAGAGTCAAGTGGGTCACTGTCATAAAGCAGCTGGCTTTGGGCAGGCCTTGGGTGCCGCGGCCAAGCTCTTAGACCTGCAGAGCAGGTGGCATTGGGAGTCATTTGGTGGCTGGGGCAAGACTGAGTGGCTGATGGGTGGAAGAGCAAGAGTGACAGAATCTGCTTCTATCCCATCCCTGGGTCCCCCACCTCAAGACCCAGGCAGTGGCCACCCCTACACCCCCAGCCCACCTGGGACAGCCCAGCCAACCCATCTGTGTGTGTGGCCCTCCCTACCTGCTGGCTGCAAGCTGAGAGGCAAGAGTCTCCTCCAATGCGGCCTCTGAGGTTGAGTTTGCTCTCACCATGCTGGTATAGGTAGATGGAGTGGGGCGTGATGGGATGTTCATGAGGTAGTAGACTGTGTGGCTCGGGATGTTATCCTGCCCTTGGTTACCACGTAGCATGTGCCCACATCGAAGATCTTGAAGTGGGACGGGTGGTTGGGCCAGACCCAAGCAGGAGCAAGGGCAGCTCGGGGCTAATGGTGGGGGGCTTTCTTTGTTACTCCCCGCTTGCTCCTCTAAATCCACTCCCCATATATGCCTGTCCCGCTCTGTGCTTCAGGAGACTGACCCTTGCTGATTGCATCATCTGGGCTCCTTGTCCTGCAAGTGAGAGACAATGGCACCCAATGGGCAGAGGTCAGAGCAAGATCTTTCGGGTATTTATCCCTATGCCTCCCTATCTGCTGGGTTGTGCTTTAGCTGTCATGAGGCTCCCCTAACTCGTGCCATCAGCTCCCATGGGCAGCTCCTCTTCCTTGGCTGTGACTCTTGCCACTTTCTTTTAACTGCCATTGCAGCTTGACCCTTCAGAGCTTGAGGTGGTAATGGCTTTTGGCAGATACAGTTCCTCAGTCTCTGCCCATCCCTTGTGGGTCCTCTAATGCCACCCACCTCTGTAAATTATGTCCTCATGAGTTTACCATCAGTTTGCCCATGGAGTTTGCCATGCGTTTTGGGACAGCAATCTGCCTGACACAGAGAGTGAATGTGAGTGTAAAAAGGAATGAATAAATGTGAGTGAAGGAAAGAGTGGGTGAAAGTAATGCCAGTAAATGCGTGAATGAATGAGAAAACAAGTGTGAATCAGGAATTTTTGTGCGAAACTTTCCCTGTTTATTCTGCTGAGATTGTAGAAGCCACACCAGCCAAATCGTGCTTTTCCCTGGATCCCCACTGAGAATGGCAGGACAGTGAGCGCACAGCAAGTGCAGGCTCTTTGGAGGACACCGTCTCACACCCTGGAGGGAAGAGAAGCTTCTTGCCTCACAGACTTGCTTCAAATTTCACCCAGAGGTTTTGGAAGGCCAGACTGGCTACATCAGAATCACGACATGGGCTGCCAGAAATGCAGACTTCTGGTGCCCAACCTTCAGGATCTGGCATGGGGATGGGGCCCAGGAAGCTGTGTCTTTAACCAGTCTCAGGCGACCTTGATGTCAAGACAGGTTGGAGAACCACGGAGCTGACCTGCTCACCTCATCTGAGACGAGAGGACAGATACAGAGAAATCCCTGGTTCATGTGGCCACCCCTCCAAAGCTGCTTAGCATAGGAGGTCCTGCCTGATTCGACCCTGCTGAACTAGAGAAGCACTGGTGAACAGTGGATGTAGCAGACACAGACAGACACACAGACTGGATCCAAATCCCAGTGTTGACACTCCCTTGATGTGGAACCATCAAAGCCAGTCACTCCATTGCTCGACTTCACTTTTCCCATCTGTAAAATGGACGAGATGCCATCTACAGCTCAGGACCATTGTGAGACTTTGAGAGATTCCTCCCTCCCAATTACGTGGTGAAGAGAAGATTGCATGATCATTGTATTCGTTAGGACTAGGTGGCACTCACTGAGATGCAGGTATGGCTCCAAACGCTTTACATGAATGGCCTCGTTTATTTTCCAACAGCACTGCCTATGAAGTAGGAGCTGTGGTCATGCCTGCGCTGTAGATGAGGAGCCAGAGGCCTAGAGAGAATGAGTCGCTTGTCCAGGGACACACAGCAGCAGCGGGGAGCTAGGCCCACAGGCCATTTGAGTTCCTGCAGCCTGCATTCTTCAGCCCTAAGCTATAAATGGCAGGTCCCTCCCCCATTCTCCTTAAAGGTTAAAACAGAGGGTAGAACCAATCCTGTGGGGGAGAAAACAGAACAAAGAGCTCTGAGAGGAAGGAAGCCAAGGGAATGTATGTGAGCAGGCGCCTCAGAGAGTATGGGGCTCAGTGTGCCCCTGAGCTTCCTGACAGCTGTAGCAGGAAGGAGGGGGGGCAGAATTCCCAAGTTTCCATTTTCTGGAAAAAAAAAAAGGAGGCACAGAGACATTTCTAAATGGACATTTGTCTTGGATTCCAGAGGACTTGCTCTTGTGGCCAGCTCAGCAAACATCCGGGACTAGAGATTCATCTATTATTTCATGAGACTCTAAAAGGCTTGTTCACACACGTGATGCCCAAAGTCAGAAGGAAGAGAGGGAAGAAGAAATATTAAATCAGATCCAGAGGACAACCTTGCTAGGCTGCTGTTTCCCACAGCAGTGGGGGGATGGGAGGAGACCTAGACCTTGTCTGTGTGTCTGTCTGTCTCCTGGACACACACTCAATGCAATGCCTCTCTGGGAGGAGATGTGGGCTGCTGGTGTACCTCCGGACATGCCACGCCTCCAAAGACTGGGCCTCAGGTTGCATGAGCAATGAGGTAGGGTGAGGTTGCCAGTGAGGGTCACACTGCCAGGACCTGGGAGCTGAGGGCCAGGCTGGGTCTGTCCAGCTGGGCTCGATGGAGGAGGCAGAGAGGAGCTGGCTGTGGGACTGGGAGAGGAGCCTGGGGCAGGTGGAAGGGTGTCGTAGGCAGGAGACACCAGAGATTTGGGGAGGCGTTAGACTTCTCACCCTCCCCAGATAGCACCCCTTGTGCTGCCTTTTCCCTGGCTCTTCTGTCTGGTGAGCCCTCTGTACCACCCTATCTCAATTGTCCCCACTCATACAGGTGAGGCTGATTTGCCCCCATCCACCAGGATTGAGAGGGGAGAGATCGCGGGGCAGCCTGAGACATCTGGTCCCATCCTGCATCTCCTGCCACAGGACTCTCAACCCCAGCACACAAACCACCCCTCGGCAGCCCCACACCATACCACCTACTACCCGACATTGTAAGTCAGCATCATGGCTGACTTCCTGGTCTAGTAGGATGTGGTCATGGAGGACATCATTAGAGACGTGCAGATGAGGGGGCCTGGGAAAGGGGAGAGAGGATGGGCTCTGGAGTCAGACAGGCCTGAGCAATGCTCGGGCCTCTCCAGCTGTTCACTCCAGTTTCCCTAGGGATAAGCGAGAGCTAGCAAACAAGGATAGGCTGACGTGAAAAGACACATGGCTTCAACCTGGAGAGGCACATTGAATCCCCCAAAGGATTGTAGACCTGGAACTGTCTCCAGTGAATCTAGTGCCCAAAGGACCCATCCCTGACTGAATCAAGTCATAGCCTACTCAAAAACAGTCCTTCTGCAAAGTAAACCCTTGGCCACTAATTGGGCATCCGTGTTCATGGGCTCTCATGCATTCTGCAGCTCCTATACTCTTCTGTGTTCTCTTGGGCTTCCTTGCTCTCTGTCGCCTTTTAACAATCCTTATTGCTTCAGTGAAGTCATCTGCCTAAACAGGGAGCCCTTCAACTGTGAGCCTCCACATTCATGAAGAAAGAGCAGAGGTCCCACGCTCTTTCAGATGGGAAAGCACAGAGCACTGATCCCAGCGCCCCGGTGTGAGCACAAAGATGGTGGGGCAGCCTGAGACATCTGGTCCCACTCTGCCTCTCCCACCACAGAACCCTCAACCCCAGCACACAAACCACCCTCCAGTTGCCCCACACCACACCACACCACACCTTTCTCCAAAACACCCGAGCCTTCCTCTCATCTGTGTGAGCATTTGCTCATGGTGGCCGCTGCCCTGAGAATGACTTCTTCCTCCCTGCTCCGCTGCTCAGCATCCTCGTGTTCCTGAAACACTGCCGAAACACCTCCTCCTTGATGACTTCAGTCCACCAACAGTCATTTATCTGCCCTGGACTAAAAGTGTCCTATCGTTAAACCTCTTCTCGTGCAACATTCATTCATTCATATGTTGAATGAATATGTGGACTAGACCAGTCCTATACTCATTGACTCTGACAACTCACAGGTGAGCCGGACACAGCCACTCATCTCCCTCTGCCATCACCCCATCCTGAAGCACCCAGATACACAGAGCCTTGACAGTCATCAAATGTTCTAGGTGTATGTGTAAGTGTGTCATGGGTTCAGTGGAGGAGGGCTTCAAGACCGTCATCCTAAGGGAGCTGGAATTTAAGTAAGCATGGGAAAAATGAATTGGATGTATCTGCAAGTCGGTCGAGAAGATGAAGGAGACGGCATGCAGTGAGAAGGAACAGCATTGCAGAAGCACAGAGGTATAGCTCAGTGTGTTGTGTAGGGGGAGTAAAAGTTATTCTCCTGCCAAGATAGGAGCTGAGCGTACCTTGCCAGCAGGTGGCAACAGGGGCTTTAACCTGGTGTTCTGTCATGTGGGTGTGTTTAGTTCATGGAGGTATTCCTCTGCTGGTTCATTCTTTACCAGCACCACAGCTGCCTGCAGTTGAAATACAGATGGATTGAAGGCATGGAATTACGCATTGACTAGTACAACCAGGAACTCCCATGCACCATGAGCCCTGACCCATCCTGACACACTGCAAGGCACACTCAGTTTATCTCCCACTTCCTACTTGCGTGTGCTCCTCTTTGAAAGCCCAGCACATCATCAGATCATCCACCCCACTGGGGCTTACTGAGCACCTAATCTGTGTCATACCTTGTGTTGGCCGATGTTGGGAACCCCAAAGGGTATCACACACATAGCCTACCTATTGTCTATGGGCGAGACACAGAAACCCAATACTGGCACTAGGGTAAAAGTGCCCTTTCCATGACACATAAGGTAGGATGGAAGCCATAATGAAGAGGAAAGGCAGTTCCAGAAGGTTCCCTGGAGGAGACCAAGGCTGACCTGTGTGTTAAGGAATTAATAAAAATGGGCCATAGGCGAGGGCCTGTGGGAGGGAAAGGCATTCCAGCAATGTGGTGGCTGCATGAGAAAAGAAACAGGCTAAAACTCACCAAGTATGTGTAGGGAATTGCAAATGGCTTGGCGTTCTGGAGCAGATTTGAGATGAAAAACCCAAAGAGCCACACAGAAGGCTGGAGAGTCCTGCAGGGCAACCCAAGGAATATGAGATTTGTCCTGTAGGTGACCATTGAGCCATGAGATAAAATGACATTGTGAGGTAATGTTTACAGAGTCTTGGCTGGTGCCTCTGAGCAGCATGGGTGGAGAGGCCGCAGCAGAAGGGGGAAACCTGAGAAAAATGAGGCCTGAGCTTGGGCTTTGTCAGTTAGGGTTGAAGAGGAGGGTGGCCCGGCGAGGTATCCAGCAGAGAAAAGCAATGGGAATTGGAGGTTGATTGGTTTCAGGGAATGGGGGCCACCGAGGATTGAAGGCAACACTCAGATTTGTCTCCAGAGTATCCATGTGGATAATGGTGCCCCTGACTAGGAAGGCATAAAGGGCCAAGTTGGGGCAGGACAACAAATTCATTGTTTGGGCAGGATGCATTGGAGGCTTCTTGAAACATTCCAAGGCACAGGTCCAACAGTGAGTCTGCACACCACTGGTGAGGGGCAATTGTGGGAGCCCTAGACGGGAGAAGAGATGTGGAGTGATTGGTAGGGGTCCTGTGGTGGAAGCCAAGTGACAGAGGGAGGTCACCCAGGGAGCATGTGTGGAGCCAGAAGGAAGATCCTTCAAGACAGCAGCTAAGGTGGAGTGGCCCAATCCAGCAGCTATGGATCCCTTCAGCCACCCCATCAACTGCACACAGCCTGCCTAGAGCTCCAGTCCCCAGCAGTTCACTCCATAGAGCTGCACCAGCATAATTATTTTCTTTGACCTGACAAATATTGGGAAGCACTGCGAAGGGAGTGGGTAAGCGTATAAGGAGAGTTCACTGTCGCAGATCTCAGGGAAAATGACTTTTGAAGATAGCAGAAGTCATCCAGATAGCAGGAGTCATCTTTTTGAAGATAGCAGAAGGCAGTCCCAAAAGACTGAAAATACAGACGTTGAGTTTGTTTTAGTGAAGTTCTTATGTTTAATTTTTGTGGGTACACAGTAGGTGTATATATTTATGCGGTAAGTGAGATGTTTTGGTACAGGCATGCAATCTGTAATAATCGCATCATGGGGTACCCATTCCCTCAAGCATTTATCCCTCTGTTACAACAATCCATTTATACTCTTTTAATTATTTTTAAATGTACAATTAAATTATTATTGACTATAGTCACCCTGTCGTGCTATCAAATACTAAGTCTTATCCATTATTTCTCACTTTTCTTTGTACCCTTTAACCATCCCTGCCTCCCACCTATCTGCATATTGCCTGCTGCCCCTCCTCCGTCAGCCTCTGGTAAACACTCTTCTACTCTCTGTCTCCACGAGTTCAACTGCTTTTGTTTTCTGGATCCCACTCCCAATGAGTGACAACATGGGAGATTTGTCTTTCTGTGCCTGACTTATTTCATGTAACATAATGATCTCCAGTTCCATTCATGTTGTTGCAAATGACAGGATCCCATTTTTTTTTATTTTTTTATTTTTATTTTTTATTATACTTTAAGTTCTAGGGTACATGTGGATAACGTGCAGGTTTGTTACATATGTATACTTGTGCCATGTTGGTGTGCTGCACCCATCAACTCGTCAGCACCCATCAACTCGTCATTTACATCAGGTATAACTCCCAGTGCAATCCCTCCCCCCTCCCCCCTCCCCGTGATAGGCCCCGGTGTGTGATGTTCCCCTTCCTGAGTCCAAGTGATCTCATTGTTCAGTTCCCACCTATGAGTGAGAACATGTGGTGTTTGGTTTTCTGTTCTTGTGATAGTTTGCTGAGAATGATGGTTCCAGCTGCATCCATGTCCCTACAAAGGACACAAACTCATCCTTTTTTATGGCTGCATAGTATTCCATGGTGTATATGTGCCACATTTTCTTAATCCAATCTGTCACTGATGGACATTTGGGTTGATTTCAAGTCTTAGCTATTGTGAATAGTGCCACAATAAGCACACATGTGCATGTGTCTTTATAGCAGCATCATTTATAATCCTTTGGGTATATACCCAGTAATGGGATGGCTGGGTCATATGATACTTCTAGTTCTAGATCCTTGAGGAATTGCCATACTGTTTTCCATCATGGTTAAACTAGTTTACAATCCCACCAACAGTGTAAAAGTGTTCCTATTTCTCCACATCCTCTCCAGCACCTGTTGTTTCCTGATTTTTTTAATGATCGCCATTCTAACTGGTGTGAGATGGTATCTCATTGTGGTTTTGATTTGCATTTCTCTGATGGCCAGTGATGATGAGCATTTTTTCATGTGTCTGTTGGCTGTATGAATGTCTTCTTTTGAGAAATGTCTGTTCATATCCTTTGCCCACTTTTTGATGGGGTTGTTTGTTTTTTTCTTGTAAATTTGTTTGAGTTCTTTGTAGGTTCTGGATATTAGCCCTTTGTCAGATGAGTAGATTGCAAAAATGTTCTCCCATTCTGTAGGTTGCCTGTTCACTCTGATGGTAGTTTCTTTTGCTGTGCAGAAGCTCTTTAGTTTAATTAGATCCCATTTGTCAATTTTGGCTTTTGTTGCCGTTGCTTTTGGTGTTTTAGACATGAAGTCTTTGCCCATGCCTATGTCCTGAATGGTACTACCTAGGTTGTCTTCTAGGATTTTTATGGTATTAGGTCTAACATTTAAGTCTCTAATCCATCTTGAATTAATTTTCGTATAAGGAGTAAGGAAAGGATCCAGTTTCAGCTTTCTACTTATGGCTAGCCAATTTTCCCAGCACCGTTTATTAAATAGGGAATCCTTTCCCCATTTCTTGTTTTTGTCAGGTTTGTCAAAGATCAGATGGCTGTAGATGTGTGGTATTATTTCTGAGGACTCGGTTCTGTTCCATTGGTCTATATCTCTGTTTTGGTACCAGTACCATGCTGTTTTGGTTACTGTAGCCTTGTAGTATAGTTTGAAGTCAGGTTGCGTGATGCCTCCAGCTTTGTTCTTTTGACTTAGGATTGTCTTGGAGATGCGGGCTCTTTTTCGGTTCCATATGAACTTTAAAGCAGTTTTTTCCAATTCTGTGAAGAAACTCATTGGTAGCTTGATGGGGATGGCATTGAATCTATAAATTACTTTGGGCAGTATGGCCATTTTCACGATATTGATTCTTCCTATCCATGAGGATGGTATGTTCTTCCATTTGTTTGTGTCCTCTTTGATTTCACTGAGCAGTGGTTTGTAGTTCTCCTTGAAGAGGTCCTTGACATCCCTTGTAAGTTGGATTCCTAGATATTTTATTCTCTTTGAAGCAATTGTGAATGGAAGTTCATTCCTGATTTGGCTCTCTGTTTGTCTGTTACTGGTGTATAAGAATGCTTGTGATTTTTGCACATTAATTTTGTATCCTGAGACTTTGGTGAAGTTGCTTATCAGCTTAAGGAGATTTTGGGCTGAGACAATGGGGTTTTCTAAATATACAATCATGTCATCTGCAAAGAGGGACAATTTGACTTCTTCTTTTCCTAACTGAATACCCTTGATTTCTTTCTCTTGCCTGATTGCCCTAGCCAGAACTTCCAACACTATGTTGAATAGGAGTGGTGAGAGAGGACATCCCTGTCTTGTGCCAGTTTTCAAAGGGAATTTTCCAGTTTTTGCCCGTTCAGTATGATATTGGCTGTGGGTTTGTCATAAATAGCTCTTATTACTTTGAGGTACGTTCCATCAATACCGAATTTATTGAGCGTTTTTAGCATGAAGGGCTGTTGAATTTTGTCAAAAGCCTTTTCTGCATCTATTGAGATAATCATGTGGTTCTTGTCTTTGGTTCTGTTTATATGCTGGATTATGTTTATTGATTTGTGAATGTTGAACCAGCCTTGCATCCCAGGGATGAAGCCCACTTGATCATGGTGGATAAGCTTTTTGATGTGCTGCTGGATCCGGTTTGCCAGTATTTTATTGAGGATTTTGCATCGATGTTCATCAGGGATATTGGTCTAAAATTCTCTTTTTTTGTTGTGTCTCTGCCAGGCTTTGGTATCAGGATGATGTTGGCCTCATAAAATGAGTTAGGGAGGATTCCCTCTTTTTCTATTGATTGGAATAGTTTCAGAAGGAATGATACCAGCTCCTCCTTGTACCTCTGGTAGAATTCAGCTGTGAATCCATCTGGTCCTGGACATTTTTTGGTTGGTAGGCTATTAATTATTGCCTCAATTTCAGAGCCTGCTATTGGTCTATTCAGGGATTCAACTTCTTCCTGGTTTCGTCTTGGAAGAGTGTAAGTGTCCAGGAAATTATCCATTTTTTCTAGATTTTCTAGTTTATTTGCGTAGAGGTGTTTATAGTATTCTCTGATGGTAGCTTGTATTTCTGTGGGGTCGGTGGTGATATCCCCTTTATCATTTTTTATTGCATCTATTTGATTCTTCTCTCTTTTCTTCTTTATTAGTCTTGCTAGCGGTTTATCAATTTTGTTGATCTTTTCAAAAAACCAACTCCTGGATTCATTGATTTTTTGGAGGGTTTTTTGTGTCTCTATCTCCTTCAGTTCTGCTCTGATCTTAGTTATTTCTTTCCTTCTGCTAGCTTTTGAATGTGTTTGCTCTTGCTTCTCTAGTTCTTTTAATTGTGATGTTAGAGTGTCAATTTTAGATCTTTCCTGCTTTCTCTTGTGTGCATTTAGTGCTATAAATTTCCCTCTACACACTGCTTTAAATGTGTCCCAGAGATTCTGGTATGTTGTATCTTTGCTCTCATTGGTTTCAAAGAACATCTTTATTTCTGCCTTCATTTCGTTATGTTCCCAGTAGTCATTCAGGAGCAGGTTATTCAGTTTCCATGTAGATGAGCGGTTTTGATTGAGTTTCTTAGTCCTGAGTTCTAGTTTGATTGCACTGTGGTCTGAGAGACAGTTTGTTATAATTTCTTTCTTGTGCATTTGCTGAGGAGTGCTTTACTTCCAATTATGTGGTCAATTTTGGAATAAGTGCGATGTGGTGCTGAGAAGAATGTATATTCTGTTGATTTGGGGTGCAGAGTTCTATAGATGTCTATTAGGTCTGCTTGCTGCAGAGATGAGTTCAGTTCCTCGATATCCTTGTTAACTTTCTGTCTCGTTGATCTGTCTAATGTTGACAGTGGCATGTTGAAGTCTCCCATTATTATCGTATGGGAGTCTAAGTCTCTTTGTAAGTCTCTAAGGACTTGCTTTATGAATCTGGTTGCTCCTGTATTGGGTGCATATATATTTAGGATAGTTATCTCTTCCTGTTGAATTGATCCCTTTACCATTATGTAATGGCCTTCTTTGTCTCTTTTGATCTTTGATGGTTTAAAGTCTGTTTTATCAGAGACTAGTATTGCAACCCCTGCTTTTTTTGTTCTCCATTTGCTTGGTAAATCTTCCTCCATCCCTTTATTTTGAGCCTATGTATGTCTCTGCATGTGAGATGGGTCTCCTGAATACAGCAGACTGATGGGTCTTGACTCTTTATCCAGTTTGCCAGTCTGTGTCTTTTAAGTGGAGCATTTACTCCATTTACATTTAAGGTTAAGATTGTTATGTGTGAACTTGATCCTGCCATTATGATATTAACTGGTTATTTTGCTCGTTAGTTGATGCCATTTCTTCCTAGCCTCAATGGTCTTTACATTTTGGCATGTTTTTGCAATGGCTGGTACCGGTTGTTCCTTTCCATGTTTAGTGCTTCCTTCAGGGTCTCTTGTAAGGCAGGCCTGGTGGTGACAAAATCTCTAAACATTTGCTTATCTGTAAAGGATTTTATTTCTCCTTCACTTATGAAACTTAGTTTGGCTGGATATGAAATTCTGGGTTTAAAATTCTTTTCTTTAAGAATGTTGAATATTGGCCCCCACTCTCTTCTGGCTTGTAGAGTTTCTGCCGAGAGATCTGCTGTTAGTCCGGTTACCCTTTGTGGGTAACCCGACCTTTCTCTCTGGCTGCCCTTAAGATTTTTTCCTTCATTTCAACTTTGGTGAATCTGGCAATTATGTGTCTTGCGGTTGCTCTTCTCGAGGAGTATCTTTGTGGCATTCTCTGTATTTCCTGGATTTGAATGTTGGCCTGTCCTACTAGGTTGGGGAAGTTCTCCTGGATGATATCCTGAAGAGTGTTTTCCAACTTGGTTCCATTTTCCCCCTCACTTTCAGGCACCCCAATCAGACGTAGATTTGGTCTTTTTACATAATCCCATACTTCTTGCAGGCTTTGTTCATTTCTTTTTCTTCTTTCTTCTTTTGGTTTCTCTTCTTGCTTCATTTCATTCATTTGATCCTCAATCGCAGATACTCTTTCTTCCAGTTGATCGAGTCAGTTACTGAAGCTTGTGCATTTGTCACGTATTTCTTGTGTCATGGTTTTCATCTCTTTCATTTCGTTTATGACCTTCTCTGCATTAATTACTCTAGCTATCAATTCTTCCACTTTTTTTTCAAGACTTTTAGTTTCTTTGCGCTGGGTACGTAATTCCTCCATCAGCTCTGAGAAGTTTGATGGACTGAAGCCTTCTTCTCTCATCTCGTCAAAGTCATTCTCCGTCCAGCTTTGATCCATTGCTGGCGATGAGCTGCGCTCCTTTGCCAGGGGAGATGTGCTCTTATTTTTTGAATTTCCAGCTTTTCTGCCCTGCTTTTTCCCCATCTTTGTGGTTTTATCTGCCTCTGGTTTTGATGATGGTGACGTACTGATGGGGTTTTGGTGTAGGTGTCCTTCCTGTTTGATAATTTTCCTTCTAACAGTCAGGACCCTCAGCTGTAGGTCTGTTGGAGATTGCTTGAGGTCCACTCGAGACCCTGTTTGCCTGGGTATCAGCAGCAGAGGCTGCAGAAGATAGAATATTGCTGAACAGCGAGTGTACCTGTCTGATTCTTGCTTTGGAAGCTTCCTGTCAGGGCTGTACTCCACCCCATGAGGTGTGGGGTGTCAGACTTCCCCTAGTGTAGGATGTCTCCCAGTTAGGCTACTCAGGGGTCAGGGACCCACTTGAAAAGGCAGTCTGTCCCTTCTCAGATCTCAACCTCCGTGTTGGGATCCACTGCTCTCTTCAAAGCTGTCAGACAGAGTCGTTTGCATCTGCAGAGGTTTCTGCTGCTTTTGTTGTTGTTTAGTTGTGCCCTGTCCCCAGAGGTGGAGTCTACAGAGACAGGCAGGTTTCCTTGAACTGCTGTGAGCTCCACCCAGTTCGAGCTTCCCAGTGGCTTTGTTTACCTACTTAAGCCTCAGCAATGGCGGGCGCCCCTCCCCCAGCCTCGATGCTGCCCTGCGGTTAGATCGCAGACTGCTGTGCTAGCAATGAGGGAGGCTCCGTGGGCGTGGGACCCTCCCGGCCAGGTGTGGGATACAATCTCCAGGTGTGCCCGTTTGCTTAAAGCACAGTATTGGGGTGGGAGTTACCCGATTTTCCAGGTGTTGTGTGTCTCAGTTCCCCTGTCTAGGAAAAGGGATTCCCTTCCCCCTTGCACTTCCCAGGTGAGGCGATGCCTCGCCCTGCTTCAGCTCTCGCTGGTCGGGCTGCAGCAGCTGACCAGCACTGATTGTCCAGCACTCCCTAGTGAGATGAACCCAGTACCTCAGTTGAAAATGCAGAAATCACCGGTCTTCTGTTTGGCTCGCGCGGGAGTTGGAGACGAGCTGTTCCTATTTGGCCATCTTGCTCCGCCCCCTAGACTGCCTTTCAAGTTTATGTACAGCCCTGAAGCACTTTAGCTCATGGTAGCAAGGTTTGTGGGAACTCATGTTTCAACTGCTGACATGGGTAATTCACCTGTAGCTAGGGTTGTTTTAAATCCTCCCTCCATGTGCAGGCGTCAGCTGAGTTTGGTTCAGTTTTTTTCTTACTGCTCTAAGAACTGAGGTCTTAGAGCACTGAGGTCAATGCCTCACAATTGCTGCACTCTTCCTCCCCCAACACACAGAAATGCTCTTCCACACCATGCCACTGCTGCTGGGGATAGAGGTGGAGGGTGGGGTAGGGGTGGTGTCAGCAATTCAATACTTCTTTCCACCGCTTCAGTGCCTCTTTCATCGACATGAAGTTAAAATCAGCTACTGAATTCTCACCTGATTTTTGGTTCTTTTGAAGGTGCTTTTTTGTGTAGATGGTTGTTAAATTGGTATCCTTCCTTGTGGGGGCGGGGAGAGCAATCAGTGGGGCCTTCTGTTCTACCTTCTTGCTTCGCCTCTCTCCCAGCCATTGAGTTTGGAGGCAACTAGTCACAGTTGCCTTTAGTGAGCGAAGTGTCTATGTGGGGTGGGCATGGTAGCCAGTCTGTGGTGGTCCCCGGGAGTGATCTGCACTTGAGCCCATTGAGGGTGCCCACTTTCTCAGCCTGTGATGCTCCAGGGAAAAAAGAGGCTAGAGAGAAGTTTGGGAGCAAGAGTTAGTCTTAGTGGATGGAAAAGACAATAAAATCCTATATTCCAAGGAAGTCCCAGTGGGGTTGGAGAGAGGGGACCTGAGTAATACTGGAGGGGCTGGGCACTTGGAGTGCATGGGGTCCAAGGCAGGACCCCCTTGTCCTTAAGCTGAAGGAGGAGGTGTATAAGGATGTGGATCCTGCACATGGATGGGGTGGGTAGTCAAAGTGTCCCTAGCTCCGTGCTCTTAATTTTCTTCCCAAGTCAGGTGGGTAGGATGGAATGACTGCTAAAGTGACTGGGAGAGGTTGGTGAGCAAAGTCCTGCCCTTGAGTTGTGTGATAGGAAGTGGGGGCCCCAGTGGGCATGGGATTGGGGAAAGCTAGGCATGATTTTCCAGGAGCTATTACCGGCTCAGGTGTGGGAGGTGTGCAGAGGTCTCTGGGTTCCGCTCTTGGATTGGGCAGTTGTAGTGTGGGTGACACAGGCCTTTTTGAACTGTACCAGAGTGCCAGGATTAGCAAAGACAGAGGCTGCAATTGCACATGTGAATTAGTTCAAAGGCTAGGATGGAGGGGAAGAGCAGATGTCTTCCCATCTCCTCTTTCCTCTTGAGAGGGAAGAGGTAGTGTACAGCCTAATGGTCAGAGAGTGCCTGAAGGGCAGAGAGGAGCAAAAGCCTGTGACCCTGGGCAGAACCTCCTTCAGCTTCAGGGGAGCACAGACCCTCAGCCAGCGCAGACATCCCTGAACTGAGCTGAGATTTGTCCTGAGGGGCCCTCCCAGCCCCCCTCCCCTTCCCTTCCCTCCCCTCAGCTGTCCCAGCCCAAGGCTCTGCAGAGGGAGGAATGGAGTGGGGGAGGGGAGTCAGCAGCCAGTCACATCCAGGACAGCCCGAGGCATCTGTACCTGGTGTAACCAATCCCCTCTGAATAAACAACTCACTCTGCTTAGGCTCCCTCCTCCTCTCCCTGCTCTGCCCAGCAACAGCAGAAAGGAGGTTTTAGGAGGAGAGGGAGGCCCTGCAACTCCCAGCCCCTGGCAGCAAAGAGCTGGGCCCCAGGCTCACTCTATACAGGGAGGTTAAAACAATACTTGAAGTTCCTGCAGCCCAGGCAAAATATCCCTAGGGACCCTTTAAGCTGTGCAAGCCCAACTCTCTCACAGACAGGAACTCACATATTACAGAGATCCTGATCCTTGGAGTGCTGGGCTACAAGCCAGTTTCATTCCCTCAACAGCTCTGGGGCAGGGCCTGGGGTGAAGGTCTGAATGGCAGAGATGCGGTTCTGGTGCAGGAGATGGACAGTGAGAAATCACACACATGCCTATTTAGAAAGTGAGTAGTCCTGGGAAGCAAAGCACAGAGTGTTATGCAGGAAAATAAGAGGGGACCTGATTTAGATTGACTTTCACAGTCCTTCTTGGTTTTACTTTTTTTGTCTAGATTTATGATGGCTATTTCATCCACTACTTTGCCCCCAGAGGCCTTCCACCTACAGATAAGAATGTGGTTTTTGTTATTGACGTAAGTGGCTTCATGTTTGGTACCAAGATGAAACAGGTAACAAGGATCCTGGAGACCTTTCTTAGTGCTAGCATCAGAAGGCCCAGAAATCAGACAGTGTGGTAACAATGGGATCCTAGGAGGAGAGATTCCACCATCCCATGACCCTTGAGTCTTACAGGCTTGGGCCTACCCTACGGTCCTGGTATCTTACCTAACAGGAGCCTATAGACTTGGAGCCACAGAGTCCTAAGAACATTGACACATTGGTCTATGGGGACTGAAACCATTGAGACCCTCAACCACAAAAGCCCGGAGTCATATAGGACTCTTAAGCTAGAGCATCCTGCGATCCTAGAATCCAGAAACAAGAATACCTTAGGTCACAGAGACTCTGAGTCTTCCTGAGGTCGCAGGGTTTTGGGTTTGATATATTTTTTAAATTTTACTTTAAAGGCCTAATAGTATAGAGTACTGGCATTACAGAATTAGAAACCATACAGTCGGGAGCCATATCGATTTTAATCTTGTTGCACTTTTACCACTGTGCCCATGGGTCAGAGTTTTGAGGCCGTAGATCAAGGAGGCTTTGACTTTAGCCACCAAATCCATAAAGTTCTGCAAGCAGCATTTCATACTGTAATATTCTGGAGCTTTTGGTTCAGGTGTCCTGTGATTTTATAGCTTTTGTTCCTTAATCTTTCAACCACAGAGCCCTTGGGACTTAAGGCTGAGTTTGTTTTACCAGAGTCGACCAGCCTGAGGAAAAAAGGTTAGTTCTCCAAACCAGCTTCCAAGCCCCAGTGTAGCAGGAGGGATCTCCCCAACTCCAGTCCTTTCTAGCCTTCTTGTCTCACTGAAGAGGGGTAAAATCTCAGAAGCGCTTGTGAAGTTTCTATCCCAGGGACACCAATTCACTAAAAGACTGAGACCTCCTCATAAGAGTATAGAATGCTTCATCTCACTCCACACATTATCACCACATCAACTGGGCTCCTCAACAATAATAGAATATTACAGCTGATAGAACTACAAGTCCTACACCATGTTTAAGAAAATGTTCCTAGGGAAAACCAAAGATAATAGAAACGACAAAAACCCGGACACTAGAAATAATTTCAGTCTCTGTTACCTATAAATGTTCCAAACAGTAAACATTACCTAACTGTTAGCAAGATAAACCCAACACTAAAAGCCTTTTAGTTTAGTTCCTTTTACCTGATACATCACGTGTGGCTTTCAACCTAAAATGAGAAGGCATGCTAAAAGGAGAAAAACACTGTCTGAAGAGACAAAAGAAACATCACAGCCAGACTTTGATATGTCACAGATGTTGGAATTATCAAGCTGAGAATTTAAAAAGTCTCATGATTTATATGCTGTGGACGTTAGCCAATATGGTGCACAACATGGAAGAACAACTCATGGTAGTGTAAGCAGTGATATGAAAATGCTAGGAAAATAAAGAAATGCTAGATATCAGAAACACTGTAACAGGAATGAAAAATGCCTTTGATTGGTTCATCAGTAGACTAGATATGACTGGGGAAAGCATCAGTGAACTTGAGGGCATGTCCATGGAAATTCTCCAAGCTGAAAACCAAAAAGAAAAAAATAATTTTAAAATACCCCAGAATATCCAAGAATTTTGTGTCTATTATAAAAGTGTAACACATGCATATTACTATGAGAATAATAATTAATTATTTTATGAGACTAATAGAAAGAGAAAGAAGAGAGAAAGGAACAGAAGAAATATTTGAAGTAATAACAGATACAAATTTTCTAAAATAAATTATGCACACCAAACGTCAGGTCCAAGGACCTCAGAGAACAATAAGCAGGATAAATACTAAGAAATTCAGACCTAGGCATATCATATTCTCATGATAGAAAAATGAAAGACAAAGAGAAAATCTTTTAAAAATCCAGAGGAAAAATGTACCTTATTTATAGAGGAGCAAGGATATGAATTGCATGAGACTTCTTTTCTGAAATCATGGGAGCAAGAAGAGAGTAGAGTGAAATATTACAAGTGTTGTAGAACTAAAAGTAGAAAGATGGCTGGTGTGCTTGTATTAATGCTAGAACAAATATACTTTGAATCAAGAGATATTACCTTATATAAAGATAAATATTTTTAATGATAAAGGGATCAATTCAGTTGTAAGACATGTTTATAAATTTGTATTCAACCCTGTTAATAGCTGAAATATGTAAAACAAAAATTGACAGAAATAAAAGGATAAATGAATAAAATTACAGTCATAAGTAATGATTTCAACATAATTTGGTAACTGATAAAACAGTTTAGTTAACAAATTTGTAAGGATATAGGTAATTTGAACAAGAATGTTTAGCAGTTTGACATAAATGATATTTGTGGACCACTGCACAGAATGATAACAGAGTTCATCTTCTTTTCTTTTTTTAATTTTTTGACAAATAAAATTGTACATATTTAAAGGGATACAACATGATGTTTTGAAATATGTATATGTATGGAATGGCTAAATCAAACTGTTTAACATATGCATTACCTCACATCATTTCTTTGTGGTAAGAACACTGAAAATGTGCTCTTAGCAATCACATATACTGTACATTGTCATTAAGTATATATCACTGTATTGTACAATAGATCTTTGGAACTCATTCTTCCTGCCTAACTGAAATTTTGCGGTCTTTGAACAACATCTTCTAATCCCTCACCTCTCCAGACCTTGGTAACCACCATTTTACTCTCTACTTCTATGAGTTCCACTATTTTTTTGAAAGTGAAAGAAAATTTAAGAAACTAGAAAAATACACGAATGGCTACTCCATAAATAGAGCAGCCCCGAGGGCTGCTGGTTGCCCATTTTTATGGTTATTTCTTGATAATATGCTAAACAAAGGGTGGATTATTCATGCCTCCCCTTTTTAGACCATATAGGGTAACTTCCTGACATTGCCCTGGCATTTGTCAACTGTCATGGCTCTGGTGGGAGTGTAGCAGAGAGGACAACCAGAGGATACTCTTGTGGTCATCTTGGTTTTGGTGGGTTTTGGCCACCTTCTTTACTGCAACCTATTTCATCAGCAAGGTTTTCATGACCTGTATCTTGTGCCAGCTCCTATCTCATCCTGTGACTTAGAATGCCTTAACTGTCTGGGAATGCAGTCCATTAGGTCTCAGCCTCATTTTACCCAGCTCCTATTCAAGATGGAGTTGCTCTGGTTCACACTCCGCTGACATTTCCTTCCTCTCTTTTATAGAAGAACCATTAATCCTAAGGGTTGCAGAGGGAAAATGATCCATCTTCTGTAACTTCTTCAGGCTGAATAGGGGTGATGACATTCTTGCCTAACTATTAGGGTCTCTTGTGTTCAGGGTAGAGAGGAGCTCAGTCAGAAAGCATCAGTATGGCGAGGGACATTCATGATTCTTGGTGATATCTGGAAGATTAATAAGTGTTCAGTTTAAGAAAACATTCAGGCATTTGCTGGCAAGATGGCCGAATAGGAACAGCTCTGGTCTGCAGCTCCCAGTGAGATTGACACAGAAGGCGGGTGACTTCTGCATTTCCAATTGAGCATTTGCTGGTGATACCCAGGCAAACAGGGTCAAGAGTGGACCCCCAGCAAACTCCAGCAGACTGGCAGCAGAGGAGCCTGACTGTCAGAAGGAAAACTAACAAACAGAAAGGAATAGCATGTCCACTCAAAGACCCCATCCGAAGGTCACCATCACCAAAGAAGAAAGGTAGATAAATCAACAAAGACAGGGAGAAACCAGCACAAAAAGGATGAAAATTCCAAAAACCAGAACACCTCTTCTCCTCCAAAGGATGACAACTTCTCACTAGCAAGGGAACAAAACTGGACAGAGAATGAGTTTGACAAATTGACAGAAGTAGGCTTCAGAAGGTGGGTAATAACAAACTCCTCTGAGCTAAAGAAGCATGTTCTAACCCAATGCAAGGAAGCTAAGAACCTTGAAAAAATGTTAGATGAATTGCTAACCAGAATAACCAGTGTAGAGAAGAACATAAATGACCTGATGGAGCTGAAAGACACAGCAGTACTTCGTGAAGCATACACAAGTTTCAATAGCTGAAATGATCAAGGGGAAGAAAGGATAACAGTGATTGAAGATCAACTTAATGAAATAAAGAGAGAAGACAAGATTAGAGAGAAAACAAATAAAAGGAATGAAGAAAGCCTCCAAGAAATATAGGACTATGTGAAATGAACAAACCATGTTCGATTGGTGTACCTGAAAGTGATGAGGAGAACGGAACCAAGTTGGAAAACACTTCAGGAGATTATCCAGGAGAACTTCCCCAACCTAGCAAGGCAGGCCAACATTCAAATTCAGGAAATACAGAGAACACCACAAAGATACTCCTCGAGAAGAGCAACCCCAAGACACAGAATTGTCAGATTCACCAAGGTTGAAATGAAGGAAAAAATGTTAAGGGGAGCCAGAGAGAAAGGTCGGGTTACCCACAAAGGAAAGCCCATCAGACTAACAGCAGATCTCTTTGCAGAAACCCTACAAGCCAGAAGAGAGTGGAGGCCAATATTCAACATTCTTCAAGAAAAGAATTTTTAACCAGAATTTCATTTCCAGCCAAACTAAGCTTCATAAGTGAAGGAGAAATAACATCCTTTACAGACAAGCAAACGCTGAGAGATTTTTGTCACTACCAGGCTTGCCTTACAAGAACTCTTGAAGGAAGCACTAAACATGGAAAGGAACAACCAGTGCCAGCCACTGCAAAACCATACCAAATTGTAAAGACCATCGACATTATGAAGAAACTTCATTAACTAACAGGCAAAACAGCCAGCTAGTATGATAATGACAAACTTGACACAACAAGTAATGGGGAAAAAATTCCCTACTTAATAAATGGTGTTGGGAAAACTGGCTAGCCATATGCAGAAAACTGAAACTGGACCCCTTCCTTACACCTTATACAAAAATCAACTCAAGATGGATCAAAGGCTTAAATGTAAGATCTAGGACCATAAAAATCCTAGAAGAAAACCTGGGCAATACCATTCAGGACACAGGCATGGGCAAAAACTTCATGTCTAAAATACCAAAAGCAATGGCAACAAATGCCAAAATTGACAAATGGGATCTAATTAAACTAAAGAGCTTCTGCACAGCAAAAGAAACTATCATCAAAGTGAACAGACAACCTACAGAATGGGAGAAAATTTTTCCAATCTATCCATCTGATGATGGGTTAATATCCAGAATCTACAACGAACTTAAATTTACAAGAAAAAAACAAACAACCCCATCAAAAAGTGGGCAAAGGATATGAACAGACACTTCTCAAAAGAAGACATTTATGCAGCCAACAGACATATGAAAAAAAGCTCGTCATCACTGGTCATTACAGAAATGCAAATCAAAACCACAATGAGATACCATCTCATTGTGAAGCCAGTTAGAATAAAGATCATTAAAAAATCAGGAAACAACAGATGCTGGAGAGGATGTGGAGCAATAGGGACACTTTTACACTATTAGTGGGAGTGTAGATTAGTTCAACCATTGTAGAAGACAGTGTGGTGATTCCTCAAGGATCTAGAACTAGAAATACCATTTGACCCAACAATCCCATTACTGGGTATATACCCAAAGGGTTATAAATCATTCTACTATAAAGACACATACACACATATGTTTATTGTGGTACTATTCACAATAGCAAAGACTTGGAACCAACCCAAATGTCCATCAATAGTAGACTGGATAAAGACAATGTGGCACATATACACCATGGAATACTATGCAGCCATAAAAAAGCATGAGTTCATGTCCTTTGCTGGGACATGGATGAAGCTGGAAACCATCATTCTCAGCAAACTATGACAAGAACAGAAAACCAAACACTGCATGTTCTCACTCATAAGTGGGAGTTGAACAATGAGAACACATGGACACAGGGAGGGGAACATCATACACTCGGGTCTGTCAGGGAGTAGGGGGCTAGGGGAGAGATGACATTAGGAGAAATACCTAATGTAGGTGACGGGTTGAGGGGTGCAGCAAACCACAATGGCACGTGTATACCTATGTAACAAAACTGCACGTTCTGTACATGTACCCCAGAACTTAAATCGTATATATGTAAAAAAAGTTCAGTAAGCTTATTCTGCATTCCTACATGAAGCGTACAATAGCAATATGTTCCACAAGAGTAAAGCAAAATAAGTAAAATTATCCCAAGTAAAGTAAATCAGAAGGCTTTCCATGAACTGGGCAACTGTTGGAACCAAGCTGATACAGGGTTCCTAGATGATTCCAATAAGTGCCTAGGATTAGAATATTGATCCAGATTTGTACATTACCCATCCCTCTTGTTTCTTCTGAGCAGCAGTCAGAGATCACTTGTTGGTTCACAGGAATAAGCAAGGTTAGCCTAAATTCCAGAAACAAACTTACAAACAACTGATGAGACTAGAATTTAATAACCAGTGTACCACAGTCATTGAAACATAATATTTCTCTCCAGTTTCCCATTTTTACTAGAGACAAATTATAAGACCAATTTGATTTATTATACCAGGCCTGATTATTTGTATAAAGTGCAGCAAGAATAATTATTTTTCACATAAGCTCTTTGTAAACTGGCCTTGATGGAACTTTGTTCCATAGAAGGAATCTTAGATAAGACTTTTTAAAAGCTGAGCCCAGTCATGAGTTAGTACCCTCAAATACCTATGATTTGAGTAAATTCCTCTTCTCTTGTGGTCCCAAGATAACTTGGGGCTCCTTGACCTGTTAGAAAGAGACATTCTTTACTTACTTCAGGTCAGACACCCTGTACAGGGACTGTGTAGGCAAGGTATGAGGCCAGTTCCCCAAAAGGCCTTTATTGGCTTTACAAGTCAAGTTTGATTCCTAAAAGGAAAGCATGTCATTCCAATCAAAGCCTTGGTGGAATAACCAATTTCTTCAATTGTGTCCTGTTGGAAAAGCAAATAGACTCTTATTGCACTTATGCAAATAATGATATTGCCATAGATCACGAATACTCACAACTGGTTTTCAAATTCTGGAGAAATCAGGTAGAAACAAATATGCTCTAAATTTTGTTCACAGAAACACTTTACTGAATTGCTAAAAGCTGTAAATAGCTCACCATAAAAGTTTCCTTGACTCTGAAAAACAAAAACAAAAAAGAATTAACAATATTTTAAGCAAAGTTAAAAATATTACTTCAGACTTTTTTAATTTAGTTTATGCAGTTAACTCCTGTTCTGTTTGATGTTTGTGAACACTTCAGCTCTCCATGAGAGTTCTGAAAGTTGTTTCCTCACTCCAATGTCACAATTTTCAAAGTTATCAGAAATCTGCATGTAAGAATAAGAACACCTGTTAAGAGTCCTATAGCTGATTAGAAACCACCTTTTGAAGACAATTAAAGCAAGACAATAATGGCCCATGGATGATAAAAAGTCTTAGGACAGCCATAGTCAAAAACACAATTGACAAATCTGGTTGCCTCTGTAGCATACAATGATTTTATGTAGCAATTATTAATAACATACACTAAGTTATATCAGAATTATAGGAGCTTTCCATGATTTTGGAACATATACCAGTAACATATTTACACAAATACAGCCTAAAGAAAACTAAGCACCATTTCATGTTTTACAATGCTTCCCGTATGATTTTTTTTATATCAAAATAGCCAAATGTCACTGTTGCATTAGTACATTATTGATGTCAAACCCAATTCTTAATAAAGCCTTATAGAAAAATGTATTTAATCTTAATCAGTTTGACCATAAAGTAAGATTTTCATAAGTCTCTTGTAACTCTTTACAAAGTTTTGTTAAAGAGCAGATTGTAACACGTTTTTGCTTTAAGAAAAATCTGTTGTGCTTTTATTCCAATGTTTGATTTATGAAAAAACAGAATAATACCCTTTTAACTTTACCCAATATGTTCATACACAGAATTTCTTTTACAATTAACTTTTTAGTAAACCTTCCACAACTTGCTTAAACCTCCAGCTTTATTCTATCTAATTTAAAACAATCCTTAACTCTTTAATCTAGGCAATAAAAATCCACATACCCATGCCTTCTTACAATCTTTTACCAAAAACTCATTTAACTTTTCTTGCACACCTTGCATGTAAAACTGTTTCTTCAGTATTCTCAATTACATGATACAAGGTAACTCTTAGTAACTTTTACTTTAGGTGAAAACCTTGATAAGTAGCAGTTTTAATTATGTACCAGGTGTGGAGCCTATCCTAGGACACACCAGGCAGAAGGGCAGATAAGGGCTTTTTCCAGCATAGCTAGGGGACGTGGCTAACTCCACATGTCCCAGGCCTTACCTAGTTGTAAAGCGGGGAAGTTGTACAGTTAGAGCCATAGTGGCAGTTTATGATGCATTTAGGAGGTCTAATCACCTTTAAATCGTACTTTTTTTGCATAAATTCCCTTTCATGATTTTTTTTTTCACTACTTACACAGACATGCGTAGACTTTCTGAGTTGCCTTAAACATCCCTCTTTTTAGAACATACGGGCACAGGAAGGGAATATCACACACTGGGGCCTGTCGGGGGGTGGGGAGCAAGGGGAGGGATAGCATTAGGAGAAACACCTAATGTTGATGACGAGTTGATGGTTGCAGCAAACCACCATGGCACATGTGTACCTATGTAACAAACCTGCACATTCTGCATTTGTATCCCAGAACTTAAGTATAATAAAAATAAAATAAAAAAATAAAAAATCCCTCTTTTTAAACAACCAGTCATTTTACTTCAGGGCAAGAATTTATCATACAACATATTTTCTTATATAAAATATCTTTTCTTTATAAACTTCTTTGCATAGCTGGGGCATGGCTAATTCCACATGTCCCCAGGCTTTATCTAGAATCTAATGTCTCCAAGGTAGTTAAATTGAACAATTTTCAAAAGTCAAAGAAGCAGTTTATGCAAACCTAATATCTGACCTGCATAATTTAGAACACATGTTTACATTTTTGAAGATATTTTATTTTACCAGTAATTTTTACAACTGTCTGTATCTCCCAAAGATTACTTAAGTCACATGAACTGAAAGGCATTATGCTTTTTACTTTTTTGAGAAAATATTTGATTTAAGCTCTTATTATTTTTAAATGAATTAATTAAAGCTCTTTTATATTACACACACAGAATACATATAAATACATAGAGAGGCAGAAAAGAAAGGATTGTCCCCTAAGCTGGGAATTAAATCCGGAACCCAGGCCGCCATTGTGGAGACCAAGAGAAAGTACTGCCACGTGGTTACAAGGACATGACTGACCAAAGGGAAACCTCATCCAGTTTACACACACACACACACACACACACACACACACACACACACACAGAGAGAGAGAGAGAGAAAAAGAGAGAGAGAGAGAGAGATAAAGAGAGAGAGGCCGGAAGTCTGAGCGGTAATAAATTCTTACCCTTTTGCTAGCATGCCAGGCTTCTGGGTTTTCTTTCCCTGAGCAGCCCTAGTGACCCAGATGCGTGCACCACAGCCCTGGGGGCCAAGCCGCAACACAAACAAAAATTATATCTTTCCATTCTGGCCAGAGTAAAATACATGTGACAAAACATATACATTAGTCACTCTGCTTAGCACCTGATATCAAACTGGCAAGGCTCAAACTTTCACCCATAATTGTGAATCCATCCTCCAACCAGGAGTTTCAACATGTGGTCTCTGGGCAAGATGGTCTCCCTGAGTAATAGAAAAGATAAAAAAGGGAAAGGAGAGAGAGAAAAGCATTTCCTGTGGCAGGGTGGGGAAGGCAAAATGATCAGGGAGGCCAGAGAAAGACCCACCCATTGTAGTGACACTGAAAAGATAGGTGGCAGCTATCGTGAAGGGATTTTTACAATTGTTACAATCAATGAACACAGGCTACTGTTTTATTTATTTGTTTTTCCTCATTTTTTAAATCAATGCTGTAAAGTTTTCAAGTGTACAGATATTTCACTTTCTTGATTAAGTTTATACCTAAGTGTTTTAGGTATAAATTATTTTTTGATGCTATCATACATGGGATTTTTAAAAATTTTGTTTTTCAGAGAGTTTGTTGTCAGTATATAGAAGTGCTACTGATTTTTTATGTTGATTTTGTATCCTGCAACTTTACTGAGTTTATTTATTTGTTCTAAGACTTTTTTGGTGAATACTTTAGAGTATTCTATGTATAAGATCATGTTGTCTGCCACCAGGGACAATTTAACTTCTTCCTATCCAATTTGGATACATTTTCTTTCTTACTCTAGTATAATTGCTCTGACTAGGACTTCTGGTACTATGTTGAATAGAAATGGTGAGACTGGGCATCCTTATTTTGTTCCTGATTTTAGAGGTAAAGCTTTCTACTTTTCACTATTGAATATGATCTTAGCTGTGGGCTTGTCATATGTGACCTTTATTGTGTTGAAGTGCATTCTTTCCATACCTAATTTGTTGAGAGTTTTAATCATGAGAGGACGTTGAATTTTGTCAAATGCTTTTTCTGCATCTATTGAGATGATCATATGGTTTGTCTTTCATTCTATTAATGTGGTATATTGCATTTAGTGATTTGCATATGCTGAACCATCCTTGCATTCTTAGGATAAATTCCACTTGATTATAGTGAATGATTTTGTTAATGTGCCATTGAATTTTGTTTCTAGTATTTTCTTAAGAATTTTTCCATCTATGTTCATCAGGGATATTAGTCTGTAATTTTTTTGTGGTGTCCTTGCCTGGCTTTGGTATCACAGTAATGCTGACCTTGCAAAATGATTTTGGAAGTATGCCCTCTGCTTCAATTTTTTGAAAGTTGGAAGAATTGTTCTTTACATGTTTGTTAGAATTCAGCTGTGCAGCCATCAGGTCCTGGGCTCTTTTTTGATTGGAGATTTTTTATTACTGATACAATTGCCTTATTATTGATGTATTCAGATATTCTATTTCTTCTTGATTCTGTCTTGATAGATTGTATTTGTTTAGGAATTTATCAATTTCTTTTAAGTTTTCCAGTGTACTGTCATATAATTATTTATAGTAGTCTCTTACAATCCTTTGTATTTCTGTGGTTTCAGTTGTAATATTGTCTCTTTCATTTCTGATTTTATTTATTTAATTTTTCTTTCTGTTTTCCCTAGTCTCACTAAGGGTTTGTCAATTTTGTTTATCTTTTTCAGAAAACCAACTTTTAGTTTTGTTGATCTTTTCTATTGTTTTCTTAGCCTCTATTTCATTTATTTCTGCCCTGATCTTTATTATTTCCTTCTTTCTACTAATTTTGGCTTAGTTTGTTCTTCTTTTTCTAGTTCCTTGGGATGTAATTTTAGGTGGCTTATTTGGGTTCTTTCTTCTTTTTTTATATAGACATTTATTGCTATAAACTTCCTTCTTAGAATTACTTTTGCTGCATTCCGTTTGTTTGTTATGTTGTGTGTACATTTTAACTTGTCTCAAGATATTTTAAAATTTCAATTTAATTTCTTCTTTGACATATTGGTTGTTCTAGAGTATGTTGTTTAATTTCCATATACCTGTGAATTTTCCACAATTATTATCATTATTGATTTATAGTTTCTAGTTTCATATTGATTTCCGTTGTGGATAGAAAAGTTACTTGATATGGTTTCCATATTCTTAAATTTGTTAAGACTTTTTTTGGCCTAACTTGTGATTTATCCAGGAATGTTCTGTTTGTCCTTGAGAAGAATGTGTGTCTATTATTGTTACATGGAATGTTTTGTACATGTCTGTTAGGTCCATTTTGTCTAATGTTTAGATCAAGTCCAATGTTTCCTTATTGGTTCTGTCTTGATAATATGTCCATTGTTTAAAGTGAGGAATTGAAGTCCTCTAGTATTTTTTCTCATCTTCTTTGTGATAGTACTCCTACTATTATAGTGTTGCAATCTATCTTTCCCTTTTGATCTATTAATATTTGCTTTATATATTTATGTGCTCTGATGTTGGGTGTGTATATGTTTAAAATTGTTATATCCTCTTGATGAATTGACCCCTCATTATCATTATATAACGACCTTATTTGTCTCTTTTTATGGTTTTTTACTTAAAGTTTATTTCATCTGATGTAAGTATACATCAGATACCCTGTTGTCTTTTGGTCGCCATTTGCACAGAATAACTTTTTCCATCCCTTCACTTTCAGTCTTGTCTATTTTTGAAGCTAAAGTGAGTCTCTTGGAGGCACATGTAGTGGGATGTTGTATTTCTTAAACATTTTCAGCCTCTGTATATCTTTTGATTGGAGCACTTAACCCATTTATATACATGATAATAATTGATAGGTAGGGACTTACTATTGCCATTTTGTTGTTTTCTCATTGTTTTGTATTTCCTTTGTTCCTTTCATCCTCTTTTGCATTCTTCTTTTGTGATTAGTTGATTTTCTCTTCTAGCTTGCTTTGATTCTTTACTTTTATCTTTTGTGTATCTACTATAGGTTTTTGCTTTGTGATTACCATGAGGTTTGCATAAAACATAATTATAACAGGCTATTTTAAGCTGATAAAAACTTCAGTTCAATGGCATGTAAAAGCTCTACACTTTTACTGCATACCCTCACAACTTATATTTTTGATGTCATAATTTACATTCTTTTACATTGTGTGTCCCTTAACATATTATTGTGCTATTATTATTTTTAATACTTCTGTCTTTTAAACGTTACGCTAGAGTTATAAGTAATTTACCCACCACCATTAAGTATTAGAGTGGTCTAAATTTTACTGTACTTACTTTTACTAGTGAGTTTTATATTTTCATATGTTTTCATGTTGCTAATTAGCATCCATTCTTTTTATCTTGAAGAACTCCCTTTAGCATTTCTAGTAAAACACGTTTGGTGGTGATGAACTCCCTCAGCTTTTGTTTGTTTGGGAAAGTATACCTCATGTTTTGAAGAACAACCTTACTGAGTACAATATTTATTATTATTATTGTTATATTTTACTTTTTGAGACAGTCTCACTCTGTCACCCAGGCTGGAGTGCAGTGGTGCTATGTTGGCTCACGGCAACCTCCGCTTCCCAGGTTCAAGCAATTCTCCTGTTTCAGCCCCCCGAGTAGCTGGGAATAAGGTGTGCACCATCATTCCTGGCTAGTTTTTGTATTTTTAGTAAAGACAGGGTTTCACCATTTTGGCCAGGCTGGTGTCGAACTCCTGACCTGAAGTAGTCTGTCTGCCTCAGTCTCCCAATGTGCTGGGATTACAGGCGTGAGCCACCACATCTAGCCTAAGTACAGTATTTTTTATTGGCAGGTTTTTTCTACTTTTGCTTTAAATATATATATAATTGTGTGTGTGTGTGTGTGTGTGTGTGTGTGTGTGTGTGTGTGTAGATGGGGTCTCCCTATGTTGACAAGGCTGGTGTCAGACTTCTGGCCTTAAGTGATCCTCCCTCCTTCACCTCCCAAAGTGCTGGCATTACAGGCATGAACCACTGTGCCTGGCCAATTGGCAGGTTTTTTTTTTTTTTTTTTTTTTCTTACTTCAGCACTTTGAATATATCATTCCACTCTCTCCTGGCGTTTCAGCTTTCTTCAGAGAAATACACTGATAGTGCAATGGAAATTCTCTTATATGTGATATCCTTTTCTTTAGCTGATTTCAGGATGCTCTGTCTTTGATTTTTGACTGTTCAAGTATATGTCTCTGTGCAGTCTTATTTGGATTGAATATGATTGTGGACTTTTGAGCTTTCTGTATCTGAATATTTATATCTTTCCCCCAGTTGGGAATTTTTCCACTGTTGTTTCTTAAAATAAGCTTTCTATCCCTCCCTCTTTCTCTTCTCCTTTATAATGTCCATAATTTTAAAATTAGTTCTATTGATACTGCCCCATAAATCCCATAGCCTTTCTTTATTTGTTTCCTTTTTTTTATTTTTCTCTATGACTGGGTAATTTTAAATAACCTGTCTTTGAGTTCACAGATTCTTTTTTCTGCTTGATCGGTTTTGCTGTTGATATTCTCTCTTGTCGTTTTTATTTTATTCATTGTATTCTTCAACTGTAGAATTTGTTTTTTTTTTTTTAAATCTGAGATGATTAAATGATTTAATCTTTCTATTAAATTTCTAGTTTTTTTATTTATTGTTTTCCTGATTTCATTGAATTTTCCCCCTATATTTTCCTTAAGTTGCTAAGCTTCCTTAAAATAACTATTTTCAATTTTTTTTTTCAGGCAGCATGTAGATCTCCATTTCGTTATGGGAGCCACTGGGAATTATTATGCTGTTTTGGGGGTCATATGTCTCCTTGTTTGTTTATGTTTCTTGTCACCTTACACTGATTTTTGTGCATTTGGTGGAGCAGTCACCTGTTCTAGACATTATGGAGTAGTTTCACTGTAGAAAGACCTTCTCCTATGGTGGGGTGTGTAAAGCCACTTGTTGGGTGAGGTACAGCAGTTCTGGTATTAGTGAGGATGCACCCATGCGGTCTTTGTGCAGCTCTGTAAGCTGAGGTTAGTGTTGACAAAGCTCATATGGCAATGGCTCCAGTGTCTGAGGCATGGCAGGTACAGTGCAGGGTCTTCATTGATCAACCTCTGGATGTTTACAGTGGCAATGAGGACTGTTGAGAACTTCAGTGACAATAGGTTCTAGGGTCTTCTTGATCTCTTGCTCCTACTGTGAGACTGTGGCTGAATGAGTTACTTTCGACACTGGATCCAGCTTGTGGGCTTGGTCCTAGTAATGGAAGCACTGGTATCTGATGAGTAGTGCTTGTAGAGTGGCCATGGAGCCTAGGTCTGAAGCACAGGCACACATGGAAGGGACTATGGCTCTGAGGTCATGGTGGTAATGTCAGTGGTGCCTAGGGTGCAGATACCCTTGGTGAGTTGGTAATGTTATGCGATATGTAGGTGCTTATAAAGCAGTCAGGGAGCTGGGAACTAGAGCGTGGGCATGCATAGAACTACAGTGACTTCAGTGTCAGGGTGAGGTCTTGCTCTCTATGGTGGCTGAGGTGGCACCTGGAGTGAGGCACAGGGAGTCCTTAGCTCTAGGACCTAGGGTGTGAGCTAGTTTGCTATACTCGTGGCTCTGATTTGTGACTTGGGATTGCATGCAACATAGCCTTGGAGCTTGGGTCCAATGTGCAGGCTCTTAATGGCAAGTAAACTGGTATCTATAATGCAGTCACATGCAGAGAAACTTTAGATCTGGGGCCTGGGGTGTGAAGTAGCTTTTTATAGCAATGGCTCCAATGTCCAAGGTATGACAGGTACAGTACAGCTACAGAGCTGGGGTCTGGAGTGTGAGTACCTGCAGAGTGGCTATGGCTCAGGGGTTAGGGTCCTGCATGCGGTTGGGAGAGGTGGCAGCT